>NC_056735.1:906355435-906585435 GCF_019279795.1 Protopterus annectens
ATTCAGTCTCACAGAGGGGTTCCTAGTGGGAGTGGGCATGTGTCAGTGTTCATTCCTGAGCCCACTGCTTTTCATACTGGTGATGGAATGCATTAGCAAATGGGTCAGAGGGGACAGATGAACAAAGTTGCTGTATGCAGATGCAGTGACATTTCAGGCAGACTGAGTAAGAACTTCAGCAAAGAATGAGGGAATGGAATGTAAAACTGAAAGCACATGGGATGAAACTGAGTACAAATAAGACAACGGTAATGGCAGCAAATGGGGGAAATCAATAGAAAGTGAGAATTAGTTTAGAAGGGAAGATAGTGGAACAGGTCACCAGCTTCAGGTATCTGGGAGGGTTGATTATGGAGAAGGGAAGTCTGAATGAAGAAGTCAAAGCTAGAATAAGGGGGGGGCTGCAGACAACTGGCATAGAGTGTCAGGTGTAGTCTATGATAGAAGGGTGCCAAAGAAGTTGACAATTAAGTTGTACAAAACAGTGGTGCGACCACTACAACTGTATGGTACAGAAACTTTGGCAGTAAAGGCAGAGCAGTTCAGGAAGCTAGAGGTGATGGAAATGAAGTGCCTGAGATGGGTAGTAGGATATACACTGTAGGGCAGATGAAAAAGTGAAGACACAAGAGCAGAAGCTGAAGTCGTTCCAATTGCAGAAAAGATCAAAAAGAACAGATTACGGTGGTTTGAGCACATGTACAGAAAACAACCTGATGAAGATTTGGGACATACAGTAAGAAAGCAAGAGGAAACAAGGGCATCCAGCAGAGGTGAATGGATTTTGCGAGAAAAGATCTGTGACAGGCATGAGTGTCGAAGAAGGCAGGAGTGTGGCATTGAATCAAAAGAGATGGCAACAGTTGACACAACATGCCGACTCATGTAATGGGAAAAAGGCGGTTGATGATGATGATGACTTGGTCTTTAAGACTTATTTGCCTTGTAGTTCATGCGATCCTTTTTGTATATAATTGCCTAATATTCATAACATATTATTAGTCTGTAGTACTTAATGCTTGATTTGATATTTTAACAGTTTGTTACTTATAAAGCACTTTGTGTATTATTTTTGATATACAGTATAAGTTGTATCTCTCCAGTATATTTTGATTTTATGTGTTGATGCAACAGCTTATGATTCTGTATCAGGAAAACCTCTTCTATATTCCCAAGGTCTGATGTGATGCTGTAAACTAAGCAATTCTAGTTTTCTAATAGAAAAAGTTGAGTTTTACCTGGCATTAATGAAGAGGGTAAAATAATATATACAGTCTTTGACAATAATGTAGTTGTAATTAAATGCAGTCTGTCTTCCACTGTGAAGAATGTTTTATTCACATTGGAGGTTATATCTCTCAGTTCCTTAATAATGCTATCGTAATTAATTTGAATTACATTATATATGTTTTCAGGCCATGTAATATCTAAATATTTTATTGTTTACATTGTTTTGCACTCCTAGTTGTTTAAACTGATCTGTTATTCAGTGATTAACTTTATAAAAATTGTGCTTTTTCATTTTTATTTTTACTTGCCAGTTTAATGAATCATTAATGGTTTCAGTATCTAAACTCCTAGATCACTGTTATTCATATTTGCATAATCAGTTAACATAGTGGCTCTAGATTATGTGGTTCCTTGATGGATTTTATTTGATTCATGGCAAGGCAGTGATCTAGACTTCTTGGCTAATCTATCTGATCCTTTTCACAATATTGAATGATATTGCAACTTTCCTTAAAGCTGTTGCTACTTTACATTTAAAATTGTTAATAGTTTTTAAAGCATTTGTCATATCCATAAAAGAGCTTCCCCTTTCTTAACCCTTTGACACTTTTCTATATTTAAAGTTTATTGAATTGAAATGTTGACATTCTTTCATTTTCTTATGCCTCCATCCTTGTATTCTTCCAAATAAATATGGTTTATGAGAGTCCCATAGTAATGTTTAAGTTCATTGTTATTATCATCATCAACCTCTTTTTTACTATCTTCTACATGGTGTTGGGATGTCTGTTCAGCTGTTACCATCTCTCTCAATTCAGTGCTACAGTCCTACTTTCTTTGACAGTCATATCTAATTGACTTAGATCATCTCACATACAGGTAGGTCATCCATATTTCTGCTGGATACTCTAATTTCTTCCTGATTTTATTCTGTCTCTCCTAAACATTCTTCACCAGATTGTCATCTCCATTCTTGCACATACGCCTGAACCTGAGCATTTTCTGGCTTGTTAAATTTGATTTCTGCATTAGTAACTGTATTTAGAGCACAACCTAGAGCTGTTTACTGAATTTCCTGTTTGCACTTATTTTTAAAATCGTTTTTTTCTCAAAACTTGCATTTTATCTGTCTTTGGCCTAGCACTCTTGTGGGGTCATTTACTGCACTGTTATAACTTGTTGATACTTATTAACCTCTGCTATCTCTGAAAAAACAATAAAACAAAAAAAATCTTGCTTTTTTCCCACTTTTCTGAGATTTAAAAAAGTTCAGTTACAGGCTTGCTGTTCTTGAACTGTTTGTAAGTTTCTGTAAGGCCATTTTTGCTTGGGCTAAAGGAAAGTCTCTCTGTTGATCAGTGGCAGTGAAAAACATTGAGCAGCCTGCCTGCCCCTGTGGGAGTGGTTACTGACTTGAAACTGTAGTTTTATTGGCCATTTTGGGTCAATTCCAAAACTCCTTCATCTTCCTCTCTTAAAACCCTCTTTGCGTGGTTTTCGCGTTTTTGAGCATAGCGCAACAACGGGCAGCGCCGCCTAATTGGGTTTAAACTATTCCTGGCTCCACAAAGTCTGCTCTTCACTTTTTCCCTTAGAACTGCTCTATCTCTCAATTTAAACACCATATTCTCATTCTAAGGCCCTTCACTGGTCCAATTAAGTAATCCTACAAGTTAGCACTATTAAACCATAAGCACTACTTACTCTTATACTCTCTCGATTACCCTGTCCTCTATTGGTCCGTCTTAAATTCAGTTTCCCTGTTACTCTAGCATGTCCAAAGGTCAGTCAATGGTTTCCTCTCCAGTCCAGCTGGTGAATCTGGGAATTTTGAGGCAATGTTACAACTGTCTCATGTACACGGACAACCCTCTCCTCCTCCAAACAGGTTCAAATATATGTGAGAGATGCAACTATTTAGCCAAACTGAAGGCTGAGCTCTCTCATCTCAAAACTGGTGTAACCAGTCAGGAGGAGAAGGTAACCTCACACAACACAATTCCAGTGTCACATAGTCCCACCACATCAGCGAACCAAACACATAAATACACAAAAACATACTCGGAGGCTCTAAATAAAAATCTACCTAAGCAACAGAGACCTCCAAAGCAGACATCCAAGTAAACGCTACCTCAAAACAAAACACACACAACACATAACCCACAAAGTCAGTGTGCCAAGCAGCCACAATCCTTAAGGCTGAATAACACACCTGATACTCTTGTTATAGGTGACTCTATTGTCAGACACACTGACGTCCCACTCACCAGGCTGATTAAAGAGAAGGTCACGGTGAGCTGCCTGTCGGGTGCTAGGATCCGACACATAACGCAAGCACTCAGGTCACTCCAAAGCAAATACAAATATGACTCAGTCAGTCATTGTACATGCTGGTGTGAATGACCTGAGACGTACCTCCCTGGACTACATGAAAAGAGACATAGAGGAGCTCTCTGATCATGTAGCCCAGGCTGGTATGACCCAGACCTTGAGCAGCATCTTACCCTCACCTAGAATGATGCCACAGTACAAAGATAAAATGATCAATTTTAACAATTGGCTAAAATTTTGGTGTCATTCAAAGGGGATCCAGTGTCTGTCAGCCTGTGATGACATGCTCGACAAGCCACGTTGCTTCGCTAGGGACGGCTTGCACCTGTCACCACTGGGCTTTCGGATATTGGCAAAGACTCTTGCCACCCCCATAGTGCCTTTTTTAGGCAAGGCTCAAAAGTCAAACCCACCCCCATAGACAGCACAAGGAACAAGAAACTAAGGGTAATGCTGCTAAACGCCAGAAGTATTAACCTCAAGATGCACGCACTCGAAGCTCTCCTCAGTATGGAGAACATCGATATCTGTGCAGTGGCAGAAACCTGGTTCAAGGCTCCAGAGAGCACCCCAGCACTACCAGGCTATACCTCGTATCATGCTCTTCGGCCCCAAAACCCGGACCAAACCACAAAAGGAGGGGGAGTTTCCATATTTATCAAGGATATCCACACCTCCAGGTTAGTGGCATTGCACGAAGTATCGGAGACCATCCATGTGCAACTAACAGTGGGCAAGACTGCTTTTCAGTTTATAGCATCCTACAGACCACCCTCTCAAAGTCAGGAATCCCATTCGGCTTTCCTGAAAACATTGGAGAACATGAAGATCTCTCTGAACACCATTATATTGGGCAACTTCAACTACCCAAACATTGACTGGGAGCACTACTCAAGTCCCAGCACCTTAGCCCAAAGATTCCTGGAAATTATAAACTCAAATGCTATGGAACAACTAGTCACCACTCCCACAAGAGGGGACAACATACTAGACCTGATCATTACCAACATGGGGACTCTATGCTCCACACCAGAAGTATATCCCTCATTGGTAAGATCAGACCATAAATTAATTTCACTGGATGTCCACATCCCGACCCCACCCCCAGCCCAGAAAACCACAGTGAAAAACTTCTCAAAAGCGAACTTCTCACTTCTCAAAACCAAAGTGGAATCCTTCAAGGCCCCAGGGCCAGTGGAAACTACAGCCCAAACTGCAGAATCCTATATAAATGCATTCTATGGACATCTCCAGGAATGCATGGATCATGCTATCCCAAACAAAACCAAGACCCAATCATCCAAAGGCAGGCGTCCAGTCTGGTGGACCCCTTCCATAAATAAACTGTACAACAGAAGGAGGAAGCTACTACATGATAGAGCAAAATCCCTAATAGGGAGGGCATCTCTGATCAGTACTAGAAAAAAATTACGATCCCTCATAAAATCCTCCAAGGCCAGCTTCGAGAGAAAAATTGCACAGGACACCAAAGACAATCATAAGGATTTTTTCAGTTATGTTAGAAACCTGGGATGCAACTCCCAGACTTGTTCTGAGTTGATTCTAAACGACAAAAAATACACTGAACCCACAGACATCGCCAATATCCTGGCAGACAGGTTCAGTGCAAACTTCTCCACCCCCTCCCCCCCAAAAGAGCAAGTATCTATCCCGGCAGAGGGCTGCCTCCCAAACATCTCAGATGCTCAGGTGAAGGATGCCCTCTCCAAAGCAAAAAACACTTCTTCCATGGGACCAGATGGCGTCCCAGGTTGCGTCCTGTATGAACTATAAGAGGAACTAATCCCTCAAATAAAACAGCTATACAATCTCAGCCTCACTACAGGATATGTGCCCACAGAATGGCGTACAGCAACAGTGGTCCCACTCCACAAAGGTGGAGCCTCTACGGACCCTGGAAACTATCGCCCCATAAGCCTGACTAGCTTAGTCTGCAAGGCTATGGAGAGGATCATCATGGAGCTCATAAACAAAGACATTGGGGACCTACAGACACTAGATCCTACCCTGTTCGGCTTTGTCAAGGGCAGATCCTGCCTTTTGAACCTGGTTGACTTCTTTGAAACAGTCACCAAAGCTATAGATGAAGGGAAGGTAGTCCACACAGCCTATCTGGACCTTGCAAAGGCATTTTACACAATACCCCACTTGGGCATCATAGATAAGCTATCCAGCTTAAATATAAACCCCTATGTCACAAGATGGGTCGCAAACTGGCTCAAAGACAGAACCCACAGAGTGAGAGTTGCTGGAGCCATGTCAGACTCGAAACCGGTCACAAGTGGCATCCCACAGGGTTCTGTCCTGGGACCACTCTTGTTCGGTATATACTTTTCCGAGGTACAGGCAAACGTGGGAGGACTATGGCTCACCAGGTTCACAGACTGCAAACTGGGCGCCATAATCAACTCTCCAGCTGACACAAACATCCTTCAAAAAGGTCTCACAGAGACAGATAACTGGTGCCAGCGCCATGGTTTAAAGCTAAATGCCAAAAAATGTATAGTCATACCCTTTGGCAAAAACAATGTGCCCACAAATTACCACATAGGCGGAAACCCATTAAGTACAGAGAAGGTTATTAGGGACCTGGGGACCCAAGTTGATAGCAATCTCTCCTTTGAAAACCACATTGCCAAAGTGGTTAGAAAGACCTTCTACATAGCCCACCTCATCACGAAGGGTTTCACATTTAGATCAAGAGAGGTAATCGTGCCCCTTTATTCATCCCACATCAGGCCCATCATAGAATACAATGCCCCTTTTGGGATGTACCTTACCCGACACCTGCAGCAATTAGAAAGACCCCAAATGTATCTCACCAAGAGGATCAAGGGTCTCAAACAGATGCCATATGCTGCTCGGTTAAAAAAACTCCAGCTCTACTCAGTTGCATACCTCGAGGCGATCTATGCCTGACATACAAAGCTATGTCAAATCCAGATTTAATGGACATGCTCCGCCTCAGTAAATCTAAATCCCTTAGAGCCACACGCTCGAGGGACTTGAACCTCAGCACAGAAATAAATAGAACTTGCTGGAGGGACAGGTTCATAACCCAGAGGCTCCCTTCGCTCTGGAATAGAATTCCAGTTCATGTGAAGCAGAGCACCTCACTGAATCTCTTCAAGAAGAATCTCGATAAGTGGATGGGGGATCGTAGGTTTGTCCCAGGGATTACTCCCGTGTCACTATTAGACAGAGGCACAGTAAACTAAACCTTAAAAAGGGCACAGTATACTCAAATCAAGGGGTGGCGTAAGCCATACAGAGTCGGGCTAGGCTTATAATTGCCCCAGGGCAGATAGCCTAGTATGAACCTATGAACCACCACATTCTATTCTCTTTGATCTTCTCTGCAATTGGAGCTGCTTCTGCTTCTTCTCTGATGTCCTCATTTTATCATCTGTCCCATGGTGTGCATCCTTTCTCCTGTCTCAAGTACTTCATCTCCATCACCTCTAGCTTTCTCAACTGCCCTGCCTTCACTGCCCAGGATTCTGTACCACAACAGTAGTACTGGTTGCACCACTGTTTTCTACAGCTTAATCTTTAACTTCTTTGGAATTCCTCTGTCACTCTGTTGCTCTGACACTCTGAGCCATTTGGCTGCACACTCTGATCTTAGCTTTGATCTCCTCATTCAGGTTTTCCTTCTGTTCAACCACACTTCCCAGATACTTGAAGCTGTTAACCCATTCTACAATTTTTCTTTGTCTCAGTTTTCCGACTCTTTTGACTTCCCCCATTTCCTGCTATGACAACTGTCTTATCTGTACAAAGTTTCATCCTGCATTCATTCCACATTCCAGTCCACTGTCATTTGCTGAGGTTCTTGTTCAGAGTCTGTTTATAATGCCACATTGTCTGCATACATCAGCTTTGTGATCTGTCCCCCTGACCTGTTTGCTAAAGATCATAGCTGAACCCCGATGCACACTCACTCCCCACTGGGAACTCATCTGTAAATCCAAACACCATTCATACTTGTGTCATTGGGCCCTTACACATAGCCTCCATGAATTCTACCAATGTTTCTGGGACTTCTAACCATTACAGGACCACTTAAATCAGCTTTGTTGGGACCTTGTGATGTGCTTTCTCTGAGCCTAGGAATGCCCAGTTGGACTATTTCAGTTACTTCTGCATTGTAATTAAGCTGGAGATAATATTCTGTGTCTTCAGTAGACTAGTCTGTAAATTCTTTTAATTTTACATTGCACAGCCTGTTACCACTAATGATTTCAAAGTAAGAGCATTGTTTCCTTCTGTGAAAAGGATATTAATTTAATTAAACTTATTTTCATAGTTAACTCATTTGAGGAATAAATTCAATCAATATATGTTTGGTTGCCAATGAGTAGGTATAAGGAGTGAAAAAAATCCTTTTCAACAAACTTAGCTAAATCCTTTAAATTCTGTGATGCTACCCAATTTATAACACCTTTGCAGAGGCTAGTAGTATTTTTTTTCTGATATTTTTTAGCACAAGAATCTTCTTTACCTAGAATACAGGTAAAATTATACCCAAGAATCAAGACACACTTTTAATCATTAGACAAAATATTAGATTTAGTTTTACAATTTTTGCAAACAACAGGAATCCAGTATATGTTTGCTAATGTAATAAGTCTATTTTGCCACTCACGAATTACCATAGCAAACATCCTTTGGCACCTTTGCAAGAGAATGCAATAGGTAGCCTTATTCCTCCATGGTATTGTTTTATATCTCCTCTTTATTTTAAGAAGAGTTTGAGATTATTAGAATTATGTGTTTTAAATCCATATTTTTTATAGATGAGATATTCTAGAAATACTATATCAGCCTTATTGAGATATTTCAGTAAAATTTTGTTTTGCAACTATTTTACATCATTTCTTTAACACTGTGTGCTCTGTAAAGGAATTTGCTAATCATCAATAGAGTTGGATAGTAACAGTTCTGCCTTCATTGAGACATTTTACACTGTTAACACATTCAGTAGAAGCACCGTAAACAAAGATTTTTGAAGCAAATGTACTGTCTGATCCCAGTATGGAAATTCCTATTTCATTTAGTTGACCATGAGCAAAAATACCTTTTTACCAACTCAGTCTAAGCCTAAATATCTTTTGTTATAAATCCTACAGCTCTTGTATCAGCAATGAATTATAAATAGAATGTATCAATAGAATATGTATGAAGACATTTTTAGATATTGTAAATGGTCTGAAACTGTTAGAAATGTCATTTAAAATGTATTAAGGTATATGAATTTTGACAAATCAATTGAATGACAAAGGAATCCTTAGAGAAGAGGAAATTAAAAATAAGGTATGTGACTGTATGCATTATTTTCCTTAAGTAATTAGTTTGAGACTGTCCAGTAATATTGCACTTAACAATAAATCACAGTTACTACTGTTATGTTTAATTGTAGGGAGTCCTATCCTGTTCACAATCTTTTCCAAGTATCAGTATATTTAATCTGTACTCGGTCAAGTGTCATAATACAGGATGTTGGTAAAGGACAACTTATTATTCAAACAAGTTCTCAGTTACAGCTGTTAGATATTTTGTCCTTCATGATTAATTTATTTATACCATGCTGTATTATTTTGGGACAAAATAGTATAAAATTAGTTGTTAACCATGTCTGATTAGTTCTTAGGGTTCTCCAGTGTCATAATTGTTTAATGCATGTCTGTGTTTAGTAAAGACAGCTTACTGTAAAGATATCCTTCCATATCACTGTTGCAGTGTTTTTCACTAACTCATTCTCTCCAATGGAGCTCTTGAAGATTGCACTGTAACTTCCAATGGGCAGAAACTAAGCTTTTTGGTAGAAACAAATTATATCCATACTTTTCAAACCAATGTTCATATCTCTGGGGCCATAATTGTTACTAAAGAAGTGTAAATGGCAAACTCTTCAGCACAAGCTATTTTTATAGTGCTAGTGTTCTTTTAGTTATAGGTTTTAAACTGGATTTTGTAAGTCACAGTAAACATAGTTACTACTGAATTTGTAATATCTTTGTAAACAACTTACAAGATCTCAACAACCACTTGAGTTATACACATACTTTCAACAGCATTTTATTTATCCATCTGAGAGTTTTCATATAAGGCTAAGTAGTTCTGTCTGTACCACTTAGTTTTTGAGATATTTACAGAAGCATTACATTTATGACAATATAAATAAATATTATATGATCAGCAAATAATATCTCTTTACCTGCACTAGACAAGAAGTCAAATAACTTGGTTGTGTTTGCCACTGTGTAAGCTTTAAGATGAAACCTTTTAACACTTTGTATGTAGCATGGTTTTGAAATTATTAATGCAAATATGGACAAACAATATTTGACACCTAGAGGCGTCAGTGGGATGTAACTGCAAATGCACCTACAGGCGTCACCCAAATGTAATGAGCTAAAGGGGATCCTCTGCCAAGAGTAGTCCAATATCTGGCCAGTATACCAAAGCCATAGGATTTTATAGATGTACGTCACATGTGTTCTCCAAACCCACAGCATAGGATGTAAATGTGACATAGAGATGTATATACCTCAGAATTTCTTTGCCACCAGTCTAAACGCTCCTTTGTTTGTGCTGGTTACTAAGCCGTTATCAGATAAGTGCCCATTGGGGGTTTCTTATCTCTTTTTTTCTTTTATTTGTCAGTTTACATGTCATCCAGAAAGGGAAAATGTCACTGTGGGAGACATATTCCCCATAAGGATAGTCATGAGAAGGGTCTCTTTTGCTTCTGTGCTTATTACGACCATACTGATTTCTCGATTTGTCATGCATTTGTCCCTAAGACCTTACTTAGTTGTCTCTCCTCCTTGTCTGTCTAAATGGAGAAACAACATCTTAAGTTGTTAGCCCAGGGTGCTGTAGTGGAATCATCCCATCCCGAAGGTCAGGTGTCTGCCAAGAAACTGACCAAAAAGTTAGGTCGGATTCAGCTGCTGTACCACCTCCCCCAGATGTCTCTCTTCAGGCGTGGTGAAATCCTGGAGGATCGTCCAGTTGTTTCGTTGGATTTCTCTGTGGTGACCTGATTGGCAGCCAGCATAGATCTGGCTTTTCAAATGTCCTCGGAGGCTGTGCAGACATCCTTTGCGGATGAACCATGGCTGATCATTTTTGAAGGACGGAGGAGTGTTCCACAAGTTTTTGTTTGAGAGGTAGATTCCCACTACGTTGATTGAGTGCTGGCAGGGGTCTGAGCCTCCTAAGTTCTTTAGGGCTAACATCCCTCTAAAGAAGAAGCAGAATACGACACATATCTCCCCTCTCCCAAAGATACCTAGTGTGAATGGCAGGATTTTACACAGGAATTATTTAGTGTACTCATAGCCTTGAAGCCTCCCTAGGGAGTTTCTGTCACTGCTCCTCCTTGGTCCCCTACTCCTGTTTAAGAGGCATAGGGAGCAGGATGATGAAGACTTGGACTCAGGGGAAAAGTCGTTGACATACTTCTGTCCGATTCCTTCTCCACTGGACTTTGGTTGTGAGGAGGAACATTCCGTTAACTCAAATTTTCCCTTTGAGGAACTCTCTTTTGAGGATGCTGTCTCTCATATGATGACATTTTTTAAATGGATCTGTTCTCAGGTTGCTGACATCCAGAAAAGGTATTATGAACTCCTCCAGATGGAGTCCCCTAAGCCCTCTGCTGTTTCTCTGGTCCTGGCTGCCCTGTTGGACACCTTTTCAGCAGCTTCTCAGGCTGGGCTGCTGATTCCCATCCTCCTGCCCCTAAAAAGCCTGATAGGTTTTATAAGGTGCCTGATAAATGTAGATTTCTTTAGAAATGTCCCTCTGCTAACCCCTCTGTTGTGCCTGTCTCTTCTGACAAACCTTCTGAGCTCTTGCCTTCTACTAAACTGCTTCCTTCTGATAAGGACATTAGAGCTGTGGAACGGCTGGGCAAAAAGGTGTATACTGCTGCTACCCTGTCCTTTTAGGCTATTAATTATCAGACCCATATGACCAGATATGTCTTAGCTTTTCTTTCACAGGCCTCTCAGGTTGCCTCTGACCTTTCTGATTCTGAGAGGAAGGTTTCTTCCCTCTCTTTGTTGGGCTCCTCATCCCAATTGACCTATCATTCTATTAAATGTAGGTATGATGCAGCTGATGCTTCTAGAGCTGCTGCTTTTGGTTCTGCGTTCTTGGCTTCCCCCCAGCCTTTGCCTGATGATACTAAGGCTAAATTGTTGGATTCTCCCCTTTATAATAACAATCTTGGCTCTGCAGCTGCTGAGCTTTTTAAGTCCCTGCAAGACAAGGGCAAGGCCTTGCAGGAATTGAAATATAGTTTTCTTTCTCCTATTCCTAAATTTCAGAGGAAGTATCACTCTAAGACTGCTTTTGTTTGTAGACAGTCTCACCCTCCTCCCAAAGGTAAGAAGGGTTCTTGAAGGGCTCCCACTGCTAAGCCTACTCAGACTCCTACTGCTCAGGAGCCTCCTTTTGCAGATAGACCATGTTTTATCTGACTGTCTGCTTCCCTCCATCCTGAGTTGGGTCCATTTATCTTTTCATCTATCCCTGTCCCTTTTCAATTGGTTAAGGATCACTCAGGATTGTTGGGTTCTGTCCATCATCTGTGAGTGATGCATCATGGTGTGTAAATCCCTTCCTCCATTTCTGGGCATTTCACAGTCTCTTCATGAACAGCTGCCTTTCTTTCAGGATGTACTTCAGGTTCTTTTATCTCATGGTACCATCCAAGCAGTTCCCACTCCCCAGGAGAGGAAGGAGTTTCATTCCCGAATGTTTTTGGTTCCCAGGAAAGCTTTTGTTTCATGGTACCATCCAAGCAGTTCCCACTCCCCAGGAGAGGAAGGAGTTTCATTCCAGAATGTTTTTGGTTCCCAGGAAAGAGGACAGCTGGAGGCCCATTCTGGACCTTTGTCAGCTGAACACCTTTCTGAAGATCCCTTCCTTTTGGATGCTGTCCCTTCAGAGTCACTTTTCTGTACTTCTTCCTCAGGCTTTCCTGGTCTCTCTGGATCTCAAGGATGCTTATATTCACATTCCTATCCATCTCTGTTTCAGGAAGTATTTGTATTTCTCTGTTTCTTCTTTGCATTTTCAGTTCTCTGCTTTGCCCTTTAGCCTCTCTACTGTCCCAATGTTTTTCACCAAATGTCTCACTCCTGTGATTGCCTTTTGCAGGATGAGGGGGATACAAATCTTTCCTTATCTGGATGACCTGTTCATTCAGGCTTCCTCTCCAGTGACCTTGCTTCAGCATCTTCACTATGCTATTTGGTTCTTGCAAAGCCTAGGGTTTATGATAAATTTCCAGAAATCCATCGTTATTTTTTCTCAGGATCATCTTTTTCTCAGTTGCAGGCTCCAGATCATTCATTTGCCGCTTCACTGTTCCAGCCCAAGGCTCTTGCTCTAATTGCCTTTTTTCAGTCCCCACTTCCTTGAGCCTCAGTTACAGCCATGGAATTTCTGAGGGCTCTGGGATTCATGTCTTCCACCATTCCTATGCTGCCTGTAGCCAGACTCCATATGCGAAAGTTACAGTGGTTCCTAAAGTCTGTCTGGCTCCAACATTGTCATCCTCTAGACTTACTAGTCCCTGTTCTTCCATGCCTCCAGCTACAGCTTCAGTGATGGATTTTTCAGCTGTCTGTCAACCCAGGGCTTCCTTTTCAGACCCCTCTCAGGAACTTTTTTTTTTTGGATGCCTCAGATACGGGGTGGGGTGCTTCTTTCGGCCGTCTCAAGGAGCAGGGTCTCTGGCCTATTCATAAGAGGTCAGACCACATCAACCTCAAAGAGATGAGAGTTCTCCTTCTAGCCCTTCAAGCCTTTCATACTCTTTTCTTCCAGGGCCTCTCAAGTACTTTACAGACAATACCATAGTGATGTGGTACATCAGCAAGCCGTGGGGGACGCAGTCCTACCTTCTGTGCGGACTAGCTGTTCAAGTTTGGGATCTAGCTAATAATATCAGGTGATTATTCAGGCTGCTTTTATTCCTTCAGAACAAAGGATTGTGGCAGATTCTTTGAGCAGGTCCATACCACAGGCTCATGAAAGGATGCTTCACAGAGATGTGGTTTTGGACACTATCCACCAGTAAGGCATTCCTCGGGTAGACCTTTTTCCCTGTCCTCTGAACAGAAAACTTCCTCTTTTTTGGCATGGAAAGGTGGACGCACTTTCTTTTTATTGGAAGAGGATGTTTCTCTATGTTTTCCCTCCGCTTCATCTCTTACTGAAGGTCCTGCTCATGATAGAGCAAGACATCCAGAAAATCTTGTTGGTGGCTCTGTTTTGGCCCAGACAGCACTGGTTCCCTCTTTTTCTGCACCTAGCCAAGGGCACTCACCACAAGTTACCTGACAGGGTGGACCTACTCATACAAAATAGAGGGAGGTCTGTCATTTATCCTCACTTGTTTACTCTTTACCTAACACTATGGGTGATAGGTTTTTTGATCCCCTTTAGGTATCTTTTTTATGAGGACATGCTTCTGGTTCTGCAGGAGGTCAGGAAATACTATATGTCCATATGTTAGAGATTTTTTGTTTGGTGCTTTGCTCGTGACCAAGATCCACTTTCTGTGGAGATTCATCTGGTTCTATCTTATTTATGTGAACTGTTCCATGCTGAGTTGACATATTCTTCAGTTAAAGCTCATCTTTCTGCTATTTTTTGTTTGTTTGCCTTTTGCTCCTCCTTTGGTCTCAAGGTTTCAGGTTAAACAATTTCTTAAACGCATCTTTCATATTAGGCCTCCCAGGAAAACTATTCCTCCTTCCTGGGACCTTCATTTTGTTCTTGAAAAATTGACTCAGGTTTCTTTTGATCTTGAAACTTCTGCTTACTTGCAGCATTGTGCATGGAAGACTGTTCTTCTTTTGGCCCTTACTTCAGCTAATGTGTATGTGAGCTTCAGGCCCTTATGGCCACTCCTCCTTTTTTTAGTTTTTCATAGGGACAAGATGTCTCTTCATACTAATCCTTCTTTAATGTCCAAGGAGAATAACAAATTGTTTCTTAATCAATCTATTCATTTCCCACATTTTTTCCTTCTCTGCATACTGCTAGTGAGAAGGTTCTTCACATCTTGGATTTGCATAGACAGCTCAGGTATTATTTGGATAAGACTAAGGCCAACTGCAAGTCTGAGCAACTTTTTATTTCTTTTCATCCTAGATCTTTAGGTTTGGCTATTTCTAAGCAGACAGTTTCGTCATGGGTCTCTAAGGCAACTTCTTTTTGTTACTCCTTTCATGGGAAAAGTATTTTTGCTTCTGTAAAGGCTCATTCTACCAGGGTTGTGGCTTTCTCTGGTGCTTTTTTCAAAGGCTCAGGTACCATTTCCATCCTGGAGGGTGCTTCTTGGTCCTCCGTCCATACCTTTACCAAACATTGCAAATTGGATGTCCTTTCCAGGGCAAGAGCTGGCTTTGTCAGAGCTATCCTTTTCTTTTCTGAGCCTTCCTCTTCCCAAGTTTCCTCTTGAGCTTTTGTACTCTCCGTTAGTGAAGAATACTGCAACAGTGAAATGGAAGGACATAGTACAGTTGTGTAAAATCTTACCATAAAAGTAGATGTCCTTCTCTTCACTTTTGCAGTATTCACTCACTCCCTCCCTATATCCCCTTTTCTCTTCTCTTTCTATTTTTTTTTCATTCTGGATGCACATGTTTCTCCTGTCCTTGGACTGTTGCTCCTCTTGGGGCTATTCATTTCTGAGGTATGTACATCCATACATCACCTATATGCCCTACACTGTGAGTGGGAAGCATACATGTGAAATGTATGTGATATAAAATCTTTAGCCTTTGGTTTACTGGAAAGACATTGAGCTACCCTTGGCAGGGGGTCCTCTTTAGTGAAGAATACTGCAACAGTGAAGAGAAAGACATCTACTGTTATGTTAAGATTTTACACAACTGTACTTTGTTTTTATCTCTGTAGATCAGGATTTTGCAGTGCATCAGTGTATATTCTAATAGCTAAAGTGTTTCTTGCACAATACATGGAGAAAAAATTTGTAGATAATCATTACACTGGGACACATTCATACATGGATGTAAACATGTTCTACTTTTCTGATATCCCTTTTGTCAGGCACATTTTTCTTTAATTAAAAAAACTATCTCAGCTGGGGGCACAGTTCATGACATGGTTCTCGTGTCTTTGAGTGAGGCTTCCCTTCTCCATCAATGTCTCCAGACATTGGAAGTCTATATCTCCGTTGCTTTAGTTTACTTGGTTTTGTAAACTGCACATTATTTTTCCAGTAGCGGCTGCACTGCGCTCACATGTCAAGTCAGTGGAACTTCCAGGAAGAGGCCGGGCTATTTTCTCTTTCTCTGTCGATAGACTCCTATCAGCTTCTGTCTCAACAGCAAGTCTAAAAACATACTGCCAGTGTATCGCTTTGGCAGCCATAGTACATTTTTCTAGTTTCAAGATTTGCCAAGTTTTTTTTTTTCTTCCTATTTTAATTTTGTGGCAGGCTTTTACTCCTGGTAAGTCAAGGCGTACACCCCTGCTCCAGAGCCAAAATCCACCATTGATGTTATATAATGTTTCAGCATGTTAAAACAGGTTTTGTGTATATGTGTGTGTGTATATATAAATAATATGTGTGTGTGTATGTGTATTAAAAGATATTATAAAATTGCATCATGATCATGTTGCTCACTCACATCCATTCCTCATCTGACATCGCAGTCACTATTTATGTAGCTAATAATCTACTTATTAGGCTTTTGATCTTTGAGGATCTTAAGAAGCCTATACATTCCCATGGTAGTTTTTAGCTCTTATATTTTGTGTATGAATAGCCCAGGAGTGTGCTGAACAAGGATATGTTGAGACATTTATATGTGTTCCCCATCCGTGAGACAGAGAGGTGCTAAACTGGGGGTAAATTTGCAGTTACCAATCATTCATCTATCCCAATTATATATGAATGCAGTCAGAGAAGTATATTGCTTTTTGTAGAGTGTAAGGTGATTCCATAGAAACAATATTTTCTTATAAAATCCTATTCCTCCAACATGTTTATTTAAAAAAGAGACTGAGATCCCTTGAATGGGTGTTTATGATACCACTGGGCTTGGGAATGTGTATTAAGTTTGACAGAATTTGGTCAGTTGAAGCTGTATGGACAAGGCAAAGGTTGCCTATTAGTAGTCTGGAACTGAGAAGAGGTACACGGTTTTGAGATGGTCTGTGTAGTATTTATGATTTAGGCCTGTGAATGTTTTTAGTAAGAAAGCATTGTGGTTGTTTCATTTGGGACAAGTGATTGGATCAGTAAATATTAAAAGGGCAGTATACTCAATGGTCAGCATTGTGGTGCAATTACATGACACAATACCTTTAGATATAAGTTGTGCAATGAAAATAAAGTTCCTTACAACGGTGGATACATGATCAAAGGTTAGTTCATTGTTGACATAGGTTCCCAGATCCCTAACTATGAGATCGATTTTCAGTTGTGTGTTGTTATTGCTGAAGGATATAATTATACACTCCTTGGCATTTAGTGGTAGTCCATGGTTTTGACACCAGATATTTGCCTGGGGCAGGACCTGTTGGAATATCTTGATGTCCTATGGGGAGTTTATGGCATTCTATCAGTGCAGTACCTCACGCTTAGTTTTGTGCAGCTTTGGGCGTGCCGGCAGTGATTGGCATGCGAAATGGGTGAGGATACCTAAGAAAAGTGGCAGGCATGCTAATTCGCATGTCATGTTATGGATACATTACCGGTGTAACTGTCAGTGAAATAAAAATCCTCAGAGGTTGAGGAATTCAATGTCCAAATATTTAATCACTCACTCACAATTCCCCATGTCACATTAAATACATTGAATCACTCGTAATTCCCTTGTACCATGAGCTGTCACCTACTTGTTAACATAATAGTACAGTAAAAATCACATGCAATACGCAAAACCATAAGTGTAATAATAGTGGCTAGGTTCACATTAAGGTGAACATGAATTTGAAGGTATACTACTGCTTGAAATTCTGTTTTTACATGAATTTCTTTCCTGTCAGTAAATAAACAGTCTTCTTGAAGTTGCATGGGTTTTGCTGCTTTATTTTATAGTAAATGTCTGTTATATCTGTAAAGAAACATTGCTTGTTTCTGTAATGCTGACACATTAATTTCTTTCCAGGCAGTAATTTTACATACTTTATTAATTCTTTCCTGGCAGTAAATAAAATTAGGTTTCTAGAAGTTACTTGGGTTTTGTTTCTGTATTTTTCATTTCTTTACTTTACAGTAAACAGTAACTGTCTAGATATTGTTAACCATATAGTCAAGTTACATTGGTTCGGCTGCACAGATGCTCAATATTAATTAATGCTTAAGGCACACAAATTAATATTCGTGCGGATGCTGCCTCCACCGGGCTAGGGGTGGGATTTGCTACTGCGCATCCTGTGAGGTACTACACTGATAGAAAGCTGAGTTTATAATGGTACCCAGTTTGTAGTCATCTGCAAACTTGGTCAGCCCCAAACCCTTATTATTAGCAAGTAATGAGTAAGTATGAGGTGTAAGTGCCAAAGAGGAGTGGCCCAATGACTAAATGTTAAGTGCACCATTCGTGACAGTTCTTTGGGTGGGGTATAGCTGCCCACCCTAACTATTTGTAAGCCAATTTGCTATCCAGTGAGTTACATAGGGATTGCATTTAGCTGGGAGAGTTTATATGCAATACCTGTGGGATGGTATTGCCATTTGGCTGGGAGAGTTAACTGCAATAACTTCAGTTACTTTTTCAAAGAAGTTAGTGTGGTTAAGTAGCTAGGACCTGCCCTTGACAAATCCGAATTAGGTTAAGTCGAGAGTCTGTATGTTATCTGTATCCTTATATAGTAATTCCATGATGATCTTTTCCATAGCTTTACAGATGAGACTTGTTAGACTTACAGCTCTCTAATTACCTGGGCCGATTGCTGTCTTCCATTTACTATTTTGATGCTGATAACTTTTCTAGGGGATCAGACAAGTCATGTTTTGGGCTGACCAGTAGGCAACCTAGCATGTTATCTGACCCATAAATGAAGTGTTCTTGGTCTTAGATAGCACCTTCTTAGATGGAATTTGTTTTTCAGTGATTTGAGTGGGGGGTTATATGTGTAGGTATGTGATATGAGAATATGGAATGAGAGAAGGGGTGAGGTCTGACCTAAATTTATCCACTAGTAGATTGGCTATGTCCTCTGCATCTGATTATATGATATCATTTACAGTGCTGGACATTGTTTATGATATTTTTAGTATAATTATTTTTATTTTTTTATTTATTTTATTTTACATTTGTTGACTGGGAAAGTCCAACTGGATACATGTCCATTTTCAGCAGAAGCCCGGGGAGAAAAGCTCTACAGATAACAAGCACAACTGGTGTATACATAGCATGCAAATTTACAAAGATGTACAAAACTTTAAAAATAGCAAAGTTACATAGTTATGCATCATAAAATTAACATTGTTACATGGGTTGTGCACATCTTATACAGTTTTAGAATTGGATGAGACAGTACATAAGTGGGCAGAAGTGCAGAATGAGATATTTATCTTAACTATGTGTCAAGGAGTTGCATAAACTTACATTATACAGCTGGGATGTGTACACGTAGACATGGTCAGGTGTGTATTAGCAGGTGAAACAGAGTTAAGTGGCAGGGGTAAAGAGTAAATGAGAAAGGAAGAAAAAGTAGGTGTAAAGATGTAGGAAGAAATGAAAAATAGTTATAAAAAAGGTTTGTAAAAGTGTCTTATCAGTGTTGTGGTGTGACTATCTGTATAGGTACTAGTAAACGGGCCAGATGCAGAGATGATATTGAGAGGAAGCTAGAGATTAAAAAAGGTACAGTTCCTGTTAGTGATATATTTGAGACAGGGAGGAAGAGAAAGGGTAAAAGGGTGAGTAAGGTTGGGGAGGTCCACCTGGTGGGGGGCAAGAAAATATCCATGTGAGTTTTAGGTGTTCTTGGAGGAGTCTTTTAAATTTAACCTTTGAGTCTGCTGAGGTAACAGCAGAAGGTAGGGAGTTTCAGATTTTACTTTGGTCACCTTGATTAGCTTTTTATTACTAGAGAGAAGTTGTCTAGTATTAGTTTGTAGTTGTAGTAAATTGGCCAGTGCTGGTGTTTTATATGAAAGTAGTAGGAGTTTGTGGGCTAAGGAAAGCTGATGGAAGGTTAGGAGATTAGGGAATTCAAGCCAATCAGGTTGCTTTAGGAAATGACATTGGTGGGCTCGGTAGGGGGCACTGGTAGCAAAGTTGGCAATTTGATTGTAGCAGGCATTGAGCTTGGCAGTTTTGGTTTTGGGTAGGTTGGTGAGAATAGGTAAGTAGTATGGAAAGGAGGTAAGTTTGAGCAATGGTTATCCTGGCAGGGTGGGTTAGAATTAGTTTTAAATTGAAGGCTTTGTGGTTATCCTTTACCTGGGCGGCTATTTTTATTTCATAACTGGTCTTGGTTGATTTGATCAGGGTCCAGAGTTCTTTGTTTAGTTTAGGAAGAGCATTTTTGGCTACTTGAGAGTTTTTGTTTTTGTGGGCATTATTTTTTTCTTTTATAATAGAGCTTGTTTATATTTGTTTATGTTAATGTATCATTAATACATCTATTTTAGTTTGACAATTCATTGAACTTAGAGTATTTAAAGTTTTATCCTATATAAGGTATAATAAAACACATTTTAACATGAATATTTGATAGTTTATATTTACAATGTGACTTACACTTCTCTTTTACAGTTTTAAATTGGTGTGATAACTTGCATTCTCCTCTTTGTAAAATTGTTTCATTCAGGATGAAAATTTGTAGAAGACTATTTTGTATTACCTCTGTAGGTGTTAGTGATAATATAGACTTTTTTGATATATGAAATGGCTTCCACATTAGTATTAATTATTTATTTTTTTGCAATTTGGGCGAAACAGTTTTAGTCTGATGTTATTCCTGTCACTATTCCTCACTTCTGGGTCATAGGATCCAACATCGGATCTGAGCCAGCAACTTATCAGACAGATCCTATGCTCAAGCTCCTCCCACTCCCATAATTACTTGCTGCCCTCTAACCTCCTAGATCTTGTTTGCCGCTCACTGCTTCAGACGTGATTCCCTTGGCTCTAGTCTCAACACTAGAACACCAGTAGGAAAAATCTAGACTAAAACTTTTTGCTAAACAAGAAAAATTACACCAAAACTTCTTTACTAGCAAAGTATTATAAACAACTAAACAGGAGGGGAGGGTACACAACACAAGGCTAGAATAATATCTACAAAGATATAAATTCTACAGAGAAGCTGAAAAGTAAGGTAAAAAATTTAGCACTTATCCCCAGAGGAGACTAAAGGCAAGGGAATCATGTCTGGTGGGAGCAGCAAATGAGAACTGGGGGTTTAGAGGGCAGCAAGGGATTATGGGAGTGGGAGGAGCTCGAGCCTAGGATCTGTCTGGTAAGTTGCCAGCTCAGATCTGATGCCGGATCCTATGACCCAGAAATGATGAATAATGACATAGGATAACACAGATGCTAAGTTATGGAAAGTCCATAACTATTTTATTTTACAGGATACAGGATATGGACTTTAGTGTTATTCCTTTTTAGAACTTTTACCAATGGCCAGCAGGCTTTTCTCTTGTCCACGTTGCTAGGGGAAAAACTACTATCAAATCTTATGGTATTTTTGCCCAGCTTTACAGAAGGATTTGGACCATGAAGTTCTTAAAATGAGTTCTTTGTCTAGGTATGGAATAAATTTGACACTAACAAGCTTTGGAATGGCTGCTAGATTTGTAGACTTTGTTAACGAAGATCTGTGGACATACTCAAGCCCATACAAATGCCCTTTTAGTAAATTTAATATTTTTTGCAAGGAGTTAGTTAAAAGGTTCACTGTACTCTCTCCTTCCATTTCTGCTAGGAGTCTATTCCTTCTTAAATTGTTCTTCCTGGCTCTATTTTCAGCATCTTTGACTTTTTCGAGCAGCAGCTTATTCTTTGTAGTAGATATTCTCTTTGTATTTCTGCCTGCCTGCCAACACTTTGTATCTGAAACAGATATTTCAGTGTCTTTTAGCCATTCTCCTTGTTGCAGTTATATGTTTTAAGGATTTCCATTTGATTACTGCAGTTTTCAGGTGAATATTCTATTTTGGTGGAAAATTTGTCCACTTTCAGTGATAGCTCACAAAGTAAAATCACCATTTATGAATGCATGTTTAATTAAGTCGGTTAAGTTGGTTAAGTCTTGAAGTACTCATTTTACAATCCAACAGAATAGTATTAGGAAAGTTTTAAAATGATCTGTATTAAAAATCCACACATTTGACATAAAATCCTGTAAGGAGAGTTTTTAGAACAAAGTAACTCCATTGTTCTTCAGGTTTTTTGGAACTTTCTGTCAAAGTCTTCATTTCACTATTAAGCACCAGCATAGAGTTATACAGAGTGGCCATTTTGAATTCCTACCCTTTCTTCATTATTTCTTGATTTACATGAAGATTACTATTATTGGCTTAGGCTGAAATAGTGGACTGTGTGGTTCAATACATTTAAACTGTCAATAGGTGATGGAATTGTTTGTGTCAGTGCCTAATGCATATCCCCTGGGTATAATATCTACAAAAAAAAGTCATTAGACCCTTTTCCCCAGATGTTGTATAGGGGGTTCAGTCTCTAAGACACATATAATTTGCATTCAAGTGGTGGCTTAGATACTGGAGGAGTCTGGTGAATATTGAGGTCTGCCTATGAACTAGGCATTAAACCCTTGTCCCTGTAGAATATCTGAAATGGTGGGACCCAAACAAACTTTGTTTATTGTGTATGCCTGGATGATGACTCCCTCCATTTGGTTTTCATTCCATTGTGAATCAAGAGAACTTCCTCGCCTGGGGAGTGAATTGTCTCAAGAGCCATTGGAGGAGAGTTTGATATTTCACAGTCAGGAAAGCAGAAAGAATATGTATATATATCTATATCTATATACATACATATATATACATACATATTCTATGTGTGTGTGTGTGTATATCTTATCTATCTGTCTATATGTGTGTGTGTGTGTGTGTGTGTGTGTGTGTGCGCGTGTATATATATATATATATATATATATATATATATATATATATATATATATATATATATTTATATAGTTAAATGGGCAGTCGGACTTTGTTCAATTCATGGCAATCCGAAACGCCCCATTCGATACTGTTGAATGAACAAACATAGACATGTATAAATGCACAACAGCGAATGACTACAGCATTCTCTGTTGTGACTTTCTACATTTTAATGCAGATTGCACTATAGTGGGGATCGGGAAATGTACCCTTTCCCCTCACTGTAGTGCCATCTTGGAGTTTGTTTATATAAGTAGCAGGGGGTGTGAGTGTGCAGGGGGGCTCCCCCCTGCAAAAACTTTCTTTAAAGTGAGTTGCCCAGTACTTAAACTTTCAGAAGTGTGGTGAGTGTTCAAATTGTGTCTAATTCGAACATTCGCCACTTCCACGTTCAACATATTTATTTATTTATTTATTTATTTATGTTGTGGGACACTAGCATAAGACCTAGCCTTGTATGGCTGCCTGTGAACTACAGAGCTGCACTTGAGTTCAGATCATTATTATTCAATGTCCTCAAACAGTGTCACTGCCCTCCTTTATGATTTAAACTTCATTAGACAACAAAACTACCTACTTAGTGACAGTCTGTAGGAGATACTAGCCCTTGTCAGACCACGGTTTAGTGCTGATATGAGTCAGAAAGATTTTTTTAGACTTGATTCTTCCTTCTGAAATCATCTATCAATATTTCAGAGCAAACTAAAAGACTACCTCACAAGTATGCTTTCAAGACAAAGGGTAGTAGTGGAGATATGCTGCCATCAAATATAACAATATTCCTTTGTGAATATTAATTTGAGTGGCTCACTTTCCAGAAATAACTTAAACTGAAATTTGTGTATGCAGTTCACTGTAAATGATGAAGTATCCTGTGTGTTATAAATATCAACTGTTTGTTCTTTGACCAGTGTTGTTGTAAATATTAACTGTTTGTTCTGTTGCTCCTCTTGGTTTGGGACATGGCTGAAAAGGTTCTAGATGTTCTTCGTGTTTCACTGTTGCAGTCATCACATTTGGGTTATCTGCTTGCAGTAGCCCTCAGTCGGCCTGATTATCAAAGTCTTGGGTCCTGCGTTGGTTACTGTCTCATCTTCCATGACGTCAGGTAGTCAGGGGTATAAAGCATGCACCGATGCCATTGCATCTGTCTTTCTTGCCGTGCAGTGCCCGAAGCAGAAGCAGTTCGCAAGTACCAGTCAGCCAAGTCCTGAAATTTTCATTTTCGAGTTTCAGAACTGAAGTCTTCAACTAAAGCTAAGTACCCCGTTGAAACTTTTTCTTGCTCTAAACCGATGTCAGTAAAAGTTAATAATTATATTTCTTGTGGAAAGCAAGTACCTCATAAAGTTTTTCATTTGTACTGTATTCCTTGCCTAGGCCCTTACCACGACGTATCTCGCTGTCGGTTTTGTGCCTTATTTAAGCAACGAACTATTCGTCGTCGGTATATTTACACTTCTAAATATTTTGGTACTTGGTTCAATTACCCAGATATGGCTTCGGTAAGCCACCCGACTACCGACATTACAAAAAAAAAAAAATGCAAAGATAAAGACAGACAGACCGCATAGGTCCAAAGCTGCCGACGACGCTTCTTCTAAGCTAGTCACCAGTTCGCCGGTACTCAGTGAGGTGCTTTTGCAGCCCCTGATACCCGCTACTTCAAATTCTCAGGCCTCTATTGAGACCCATTCAGAGTCCGGTATGCCGCAAGATGCTTCAACTGTGGAACCTGCTAATGTCTCTACCTTGGATGTGTCCGGAGCTGCTGTGCAGGCACCGGCTTCTGAGGGTGTATTCAGGCCTACTGACTTGCTTATTAAACCAACACCATCTTCTTCTTCAAGGCCTAAAACACGATCCATGCCTGGAAAACAGACGCCTGGACCACATGGACAGGCCTCTATGCCTAAAAAACAAATGATAAGAATGGCTGAAGATCAGGGGAAGGCAACGTTCCTCCTCTAAGAGACCTAGGACTGAATTTGCTTATGATTCTTCTGATCAGGATTCTGAAATTTCTGTTTCCTCTGATGACCAGGATTTACCCTTATCTACCTATGACTATTCTGATGCAGAGGACTCTATTCCCTCTGCCGCCCCTCCAGAGGATTTCTCTTTTGGTGAAACCTTGCATACAATTAGGGAGCATTTTCGCTGGGAAAGCCAGGATTACTCTGATTCTAAAAAGAGGCTAAGGGATTTCTTACTCCTGCCCCAACACAGGCCTTTAGCTATCCCCCCTGTACTGGACATTGTTGATTATGCCTTTTCGGAATCTAGCTTGGCCCCTGACTCCTTACCTTCTGCTCCCAGAAAACCAGATAGATATTACAGGGTTCCTGACTCCCACAAGTTCCTTTTTAAAAATCCTACTGTGGATCCTGAGACCATTTCACAGGGACCCAAGGGTATTAAGGCTACTATTGCCAAAAATCTTACTCCCTCTGATAGAGATTCCAGGGCATTGGATAGATGAGGTAAGAAGGTATACACTTCTGCAACCTTGGCCATTAGGGCCTTAAACTGCCAGTTTCATATGTTAAAGTATCAGCAGCATATTATTGGATTGCTTAAACAGAAAATTTTGTTGATTCCTGACTGTGATGAAAATAAAGATTTACAGGATTTGTTACATTCTGCTGAACAAGTTGAAAAACACACTTTGCAATGTGGTTTTGATTCACTAGAGGCATCTTGCAGGGCTGCTGTCACTGGGTCTGTACTTAGAAGGCATGCTTGGTTTAAGGAGCAATCTTAGCCAGATGATGTTAAAGCTAAATTGCTGGATGCTTCCTTAAACCAGGACCGCCTGTTTGGCAACAAAGTAAAAGAAGTACTTAAAAAGATGGAGGAAAAAGCTAAATCTATGCAAACTGTTAAAGATTTCCTGCAAGTACAGCCTCCCAGATTTAGTAGGCATTGGCCCTCTAAGAATTGATCCTTTCCTGCCTCTTCCAGGCCTTCTCAGTCCAAACCTAGAACCAGCAGAACAGCCAGGCTTCAGTCCCAAGGTACGCACAGGACTAAGCAGTGGGGGGCTCCCACTTCCAAAGCAGGGAGTAGTAAGACTCCCCCTATGGTAAACTGCCTCAATGACTTCAATTTAAAACTTCCAAGCCCTTCTCAACTGACTGCTCCTTTAGGGGGAAAGATTGCTCTGCAGGCAAAAAATTGAGAACTCATTAACCAGGACAAATGGGTTTTAAATATAGTTTCCCAAGGATACAGATTCCACTTCCAGACTTTACCAACCCCAAACGGTTGGCCAGATCTACCCCCATATCAGTGGGCAGAGTTTCAAAAGCAAGCTCTCTCTCTTCAGGGCTATTCAAACTGTCCCAGAAGAGGAAAGGCGACAAGGTTTCTACTCAAGACATTTCCTTGTGCCCAGAAAAGACAACTCCTGGCATCCTATCCTGGACCTCTCTATCCTAAACACATTTTTCAGTGATCCCAAAATTCAAGATGCTAACTCTTCACCAGTTGCTTCCTATGCTAGGCAAGGATGCCTGGTTGGCAACACTGGATTTAAAGGAAGCCTACCTGCACATCCCAATCAGGGAATCTTGCAGAAGATACCTATGCTTCAAAGCAGGCTTCATGCATTGCCAGTTCTCTGCACTGCTCTTTGGCTTATCTACTGTGCCCAGAGTATTCACAAAGTGCCTAGCTCCAGTCATTGCATTTTGCAGGCAAATAAATATTCAGATATACCCATACCTGGACGATTGTCTAATTCAGGCAGAAAACCAGGACATGCTATTGAATCATCTGGCGTTTCTGCAAAAATTGCTAACTTCTTTGGGGTACACCATAAACGAAAAAAAATCACATCTTGTACCCTGCCAACAAATTGTATTCCTGGGAGCAAGCTTGAACACAACTTCCCAGATGGCTTTCCTCACGTCAGAGAAACACGTTCATTTGACTGCCTACTTCAAACTAATGGCCACAAAGACCCTGCTATCTGCAAGACAAATACTGCAAGCCTTGGGGTTCATGGCCTCCTGCATTCTCCTAATTCCATATGCAAGACTGCATATGAGGAAACTACAATGGTATTTAAAAAGCCTATAGTGTCAACATTCTCAGGATCTAGAAGCAATGATTCCTATCATACCTTGCCTACAGATAGAGTTCCTTCGGTGGACAGGGGCCTGCCACCAAAACAAAGGACTACCATTCTCTCTACCCCCTGCTGCCCAAACCCTGCCTGCCACCAAAACAAAGGACTACCATTCTCTGTACCCCCTGCCGCCCAAACCCTAACAACAGACGCATCAGGCTATGCATGGGGGGGGGGTCACTTGGCAGTGAAGTGCATTCAGGGCAAATTGAACCCAAGTCAAATGCACCTGCATATCACTCAAAAAGAAATGTTAGCTGTACAGAATGCTCTGACAGCCTTCAAGGACCACATTCTTCCAGGACAATTGATGGTAAAGTCAGACAACACCACTGTTATGTGGTACATAAACAAGCAGGGGGAAACCCATTCTGCAGACTAGCCATGGCTCTGTGGAACACAGCCTTGAGCTACCAAATGCACCTACAGGCTCAATTCCTGCCAGGAAAGGTAAATACACTGGCAGACGAACTAAGCAGAAATCTCATGGACCCACACGAGTGGAAACTGGAATCAAAGACATTCAGCATATTGATAAACAAATGGGGGAGCCCAGAGATAGACCTGTTTGCCTCCCCGCAGAACTACCAGTTGGGCAAATTCTGCACAAGGGCTCCCCACAAACAAGCTTGGAAAGTGGATGCCCTGTCCTTCAGCTGGAAAAATCAGTTTATGCCTTTCCTCCTCTGTCTCTCCTCTCCAAGGTACTACTAAAGATCAAACAGATCAAACAGGACAAACCAAGGGTGATACTGATTGCAGCAGACTGGACACACCAGCACTGGTACCCCCTCTTGCAGTGTGCCACTGCTGGTACCATGGCACCTGCCTCAGACCCCTACACTGGTGTCCCAGCAGGAGGGCCAGATTCTGCACCCTCAGCTTCATACCCTGAACCTGGCAGCCTGGCTAATTACCTGATCTCTCTGTTACCATCCCTCAGTAAACAAGTGTTGGATGTTATTCTGGAGGCAAGGAGGCCTAGTACTAGAAAATCTTATGCTGAAAAATGGAAAAGATTCTGTTCCTGGAACCAAACTCAGGGGATGGGCACAGCAGCGCCCAATTTACCTCAGATTCTTCAATACTTAACTGAGATGCTTCACAAGGGCCCTTCCTTTTCCTCCATCAAAATTCATGCCTCAGCCATTTCAGCTCATTACAACACAGAACCACCTCATTTCTCTCATCTACTGCTCAAGCAGATGTTCTTCGTGTTTCACTGTTGCAGTCATTACATTTGGGTAATCTGCTGGCAGGTTGCCCTCAGTCTGCCTGAATATCAAAGTCTTGGGTCCTGCGTTGGTTGCTGTCTCCTCTTCCAAGACGTCAGGTCGTCAGGGGTATAAAACATGCAGCTGAAACCACTTTCTTTAGTCTTTCTTGCCGCGCGGTGCCCGAAGCAGAAGCAGTTCGCAAGTGCCGGTTGGCCGACCCCTGAAATTTTCGCATTCGAGTTTCAGAATCGAAGTCTTCAGTTAAAGCTAAGTACCCCGTTGGAGAAACTTTTTTTTGCTCCTTACCGATGTCAGTAAAAGTTAATAATTGCATTACATGTGGGAAGCAAATACCTCATAAGGATTTTCATTTGTACTGTATTCCTTGCCTAGGCCCAGATCATAATGTGCCTTGCTGTCGGTTTTGTGCTAGATTTAACCAACGCACTACTAAGCATCGGTATATCTTTGCTTCAACATATTTTGGAAACAGATTTAATTACCCTGAAATGTTGTTGAATAGCAATCCGACTACCAGAGTTCACAAAAAACGCAACGAAAAGGACAGAGACAGACCGTCGAGGTCCAGAACTGCCGACGAAGCTTCTCCTAAGCCAGTCGCCGGTTCACCAGTACTCAGTGAGGCACTTTCGCAGCCCCTGATACCCACTACTTTTGAGTCGCAGGCCTCTACCGAGACCCATGTGGAGTCCGGCATGCCGCGAGATTCTCAGAGTATTGCACCCGGTGATGTCTCTCCCTCGGACGGATCCGGAGCCGCTGAGCAGGCACTGGCTTCTGAGGGTGTTTTCTATATAAAACTGACACCAGCTTCAATAACTAAGACAAAAGCAACTTCTAAGGCTAAAAAACCAACACATGAGCCACGTGCTCAGGCCTCTGTGCCAAAAAACAGATGATCAAAATGGCTGAAGACTTAATTACCTTGATCAGGGGTGTGTGTGTGTGTGTGTGTGTGTCCCGATAAGAGGCCTAGTCAAGACACTGATTATGAATCTTCAGATCAGGTTTCCTTTTCTTCTGATTCCTCTTCTGATCAGGAATTTTCTATACCACCCTATGAGGATTCAGATGCAGAGGAATCCATCCAATCTGCATCTCCTCCTGAAGATTATTCTTTTGGAGAAACCTTGCATACTGTAAGGGAACATTTTCATTGGGAGAGTCAGGATTTCTCAGAATCAAAAAAGAGGCTTAGGGATTTCCTTCTTCTTCCTCAGCATAGGCCTTTGGCTATACCTCCTGTATTAGACATTGTTGATGATGTGGTTTCGGAATCAAGCATGGCTCCAGATTCCCTACCACTGGCTCCTAGTAAGCCAGACAGGTATTACAGGGTTCCTGACTCCCACAAATTTTTATTCAAAAATCCTGCTGCTGACCCTGAAACTATATCACAGGGTCCCAAAGGTGTAAAGGCCTCAATAGCTAAGAATCCTATCCCCTCTGATAGAGGTTCCAGGGCGCTGAATAGATGGGGAAAGAAGGTTTATACGTCTGCAATCTTGGCAATTAGGGCCTTAACTGCCAGTTTAATATGCTTAAATATCAACAGCATGTTATGGGATTATTGAAACAGAAAATGATGTTGATTTCTGAATGTGTGAAAAATAAAGAATTACAGGAATTATTGCATGCAGCAGAACAGGTTGGAAAGCATACTTTGCAATGTGGTTTTGATTCCTTGGAGGCCTCATGCAGGGCTGCAGTTACTGGATCTGTGGTTAGAATGCATGCCTGGCTCAAGGAGCAAAATCTGCCTGATCATGTTAAAGCTAAATTGTTGAATGCACCTTTACAGCATGATACTCTGTTTGGTAATAAGGCAGAAGAGGTTTTAAGGAAAATGGAAGACAAAGCTAAGTCTATGCAAACTGTAAAAGACTTCTTACAAGTGCAGCCACCAAGATTCAGTAGACACTGGCCTACAAAAAATTGGTCCTTTCCTGTGTCCAACAGAACCTCACGGGTCAAATCCAGGCATTCAGAAGGCTCTAGATACCAATCACAGGGTTCTTACAGGTCAAAGCAATGGGGTGCCTCTACCTCCAAATCTGGAGGAAACAAAGCACAACCCTACAGTAAACAGTCTCAATGACTTCCCTCTGCCATCACCAAGTACTTATCTTTTGGCAGCCCCCTTAGGGGGAAGATAAGCACTTCATGCTCAAAATTGGCAGTTAATAACCCAAGGCAAGTGGGTATTAAACATAGTATCCCAGGGATACAGATTTAATTTCTATACCTTGAAAATTCCAAACGGTTGGCCAGATCTGCCACAAAATCAATGGGCAGAGGCACAGAAACAAGTTACATCCCTCATGGATAGGGGGGCTATTCAGCCAGTACCAGAATAGGAAAAAAGGCAAGGGTTTTACTCAAGACTGTTCCTGGTACCCAGAAAAGACAACGCCTGGTGCCCAATACTGGATTTATCGATTTTGAACACATTCTTGGACATCCCAAAATTCAAAATGCTGACTTTGCAACAGCTTCTGCCCATGCTGGGCAAGAACGCTTGGTTAGTGACTCCAGACTTAAAAGAGGCATGCCTCCCTATCCCAATAAGGGAATCGTGCAGAAGATACCTCCGCTTCAAGGCTGGTTTTATGCATTACCAATTCTCTGCACTGCCCTTTGGCTTATCTACTGCGCCCAGGGTCTTTACAAAGTGCCTGGCACCAGTAATTGCATTTTGCAGACAAAGAAGCATACAAATCTATCCTTACTTGGACGACTGTCTCATTCAAGCAGAAAACAAGGACATTCTTCTTCAACATCTGGCATTTGTAAAAAGGCTTCTAACATACCTAGAGTACACAATAAACAAAAATAAATCACAACTGGTACCCTCTCAAAAGATTACATTCCTGGGTGCAAGCTTGAATACAACTGCCCAGATGGCTTACCTTACGCCAGACAAGCAAAGGCAACTGACTATTTACTTCAAACAGATGGCAACAAAAACGCAGTTATCTGCAAGACAAATTCTGCAGGCTTTGGGGTTCATGGCATCCTGCATTCTACTAATTCCAGATGCAAGACTGCATATGAGGAAACTACTCAGTGGTATCTAAAAAGTTTATGGAGTCAACATTGTCAGTGTCTGGAAACAATGATTCCTCTCATTCCCTGCCTACAACAGGAGTTTCTTTGGTGGGCAGAGACATGTCACCAGAACATGGGACAGTCTTTCACTCTACCCCCTGCCACCCAAACCCTAACTACAGATGCATCAGACAATGCTTAGGGGGCCCACCTGGTGGGGAGATGCATTCAGGGTATATGGAGCCCAAAACAAATGCATCTGCATATCAACCAGAAAGAGATGTTAGCTGTTCAGAATGCCCTGACAGCCTTCAAGGACTTACTTCATCCAGGACAACTACTGATAAAGACGGACAACACCACGGTTATGTGGTACATAAACAAGCAGGGGGTACACATTCCTATCCCCTTTGCAGACTAGCCATGGCATTGTGGGACACAGCCTTGACTTACCAAGTACATCTTCAAGCTCAATTCCTGCCAGGAAAACAAAATACTCTGGCAGACGACCTAAGCAGAAATCTTATGGACCCTCACGAGTGGAAACTGGATCCACAAGTCTTCAGCATGATAACAGAGAAATAGGGGAGTCTGGACATAGATCTATTTGCCTCTCCCCAAAATTATCAACTGGACAAATTCTGCGCAAGGACGTATCACAGACAAGCATGGAAAGTGGATGCCCTATCCTTCAGTTGGAAAAACCTATCAGTCTACGCCTTTCCTCCTCTGTCTCTTCTTCCCAAGGTCAGACAGGAAAAACCAAAAATGATCCTAATTGCCCCGGACTGGCCTCGCCAGCACTGGTACCCAATTCTAAGGAATATGTCTCAACTCCCTCCTTTGTACTTGCCTCAAATACCTCATCTACTGTCTCAGCAGAGCAATAAAATTCTGCACAATCAGCTTCAAACTCTGAACCTGGCAGCATGGCTGATCATGTAATTATTCAAACAACACCTCTCAGTAAATCTGTGATGGATGTCATTTTGGAAGCCAAAAGGCCTAGTACTAGAAAATCTTATGCTGATAAATGGAAGAGATTCTGTGCTTGGAACCAAGCACAAGGAACAGACACAGCAAAACCAAATATTCCTCAGATTTTACAATACTTGACTGAAATGCTTGACAAGGGCCTATCTTTTTCTTCAATAAAAATCCATGCCTCTGCCATCTCGGCTCATTACAACACAGAGCCTCCCATCTTTTCTCATCCTCTGCTAAAACAGTATCTTAGAGGTGCCAAAAATTTAAGGCCTCCCAGAAGATCACCAACTCCTGCATGGGACCTCAATTTTGTGTTGGAGAAGCTCACCTTGCCTCCATTTGAACCAGCAGCTACTGTGGATATAAACTTTTTATCTTGGAAAACAGCTTTCCTTCTGGCAATCACTTCAGCAAGAAGGGTTTCAGAACTACAGGCCCTCATGGCTGTGGAGCCTTTTATTACATTTTACCCAGACAGAACAAGGGGGAGCGGATTCTGCATTCCTTGGACGTACACAGGCAACTAAGATTCTACTTAAACAGGACCAACTCTCTAAGAAAGTCTGAGCAGCTACTGGTGGCATTTGCTGCAAGATCAGAGGGGAAGGCTATTTCAAAGCAGACTATTTCAAAGTGGATAAGCTACTGCATTAGTTTCTGCTATTTGCATCATGGTAAACCGGTGCCCAAGGGAATCAGGTCACATCCCACCAGGGCGGCATCTACCTCAGCAGCTTTTCTCAGAGGGGTACCAACCAAAGACATTCTAGAAACTGCTACTTGGAGCTCTGTTCATACTTTTACAAAGCATTGTCATTTGCCTCTCTTCTCTAAGTCCAGGGCAGGCTTTTCCACTGCAGTTCTGCAGGGCCTTATAGCCGCTCCTAATGCTATTTAGTTCCAGCCCCCCATCCATAGCTTTGGGATTCTACCCAAATGTAATGACTGCAGCAGTGAAACACGAAGAACATAGTACAGTTGTGTACACTTACCATAAATGTAGATGTCCGAGTGTATTCACTGTTGCAGTCCTGGTTACCCTCCCTCCAGCCCCCTGACATCTTTTGGCTATTCCTCTATTCTTGTTTACTATGCTTAAAGCTTTTTGGTGTATTTGCTTTTTTTTGGAGGTGTAACCTTGTATATATATATATATATATATATATATATATATATATATATATGTGTGTGTGTGTGTGTGTATGATATATATATATATATATATCAAACAAAAAAGTAAATGAAAGCTCCCAGCGGCATGAACACCTCACGGTTAAATAATAAAAACAGAATGCAAATAATAAATGAAAAACCTGCGAGGTGACCACGGACTATATATAAACGCCAGATTATTCAAAGTGTCCAATCAAAAATATTAGTCCAATAATCCAAATGAGTAATCCAAGCAAAAAATTCTGCTGACCATAAGCACTGAGTTGAAATAAAATGGAATATTTTATTAAAGCATGCTGTCGGTAAGCGCTTTCACAAAGGCTTCCTCAGACCGTTAAAATTATATATATATATATATATATATATATATATATATATATATATATATAATTGCTTCCCATTAGGGGGACACCTGACATCTGGGGCAAGAAAAACTGATGTAATGGCGTTGGCATGCTTTATACCCCTGACTACCTGACGTCATGGAAGATGAGACAGCAACCGATGCAGGACCCAAGACTTTGATAATCAGGCCGACTGAGGGCTACTGCAAGCAGATAACCCAAATGTAATGACTGCAACAGTGAATACACTCGAACATCTACATTTATGGTAAGTGTACACAACTGTGCTTTATCTGTCCACATACCCAGTTAACAAAATGAAAGAATAAAGGAAGAAAAGAAAGAAAGCAACAGCATGAATTTTTAATTTGAAGAATTATAGTAATTTAAGAAAAAAAGTGTTATACTGCTGAATTTGAATAACAACCCTTTCTTTTTTAACTGCAGGGAGGATAGACTGCTTTCATGGCTGGAGGTGTTATATTTATGTGGACTTATTCCTCTTGGAATTTTTTGTGAATTGTTTTATCCCTTAACTCCATGGAAGGAGAGATTTCCATTTCTTCCGTTGCTGCTGACATCCGTGTACTGTGCACTGGGTGTAATGCAGTCTTGGCTGAAACTCTATATATTACTTCTGAATGAGTCAGCGACTGTCAAACCAAAAAAGGATCAGTAACTTTGCATTTGAGCAGACTGCAAGGGTTACAAGGACCAAAGTGTAAAAAGACTGTACACCAGCTGTCACACTTATTAAATTTGTTGGGAAGACTGTAAAAATCATGTCAAGCAGGTTGTGTTTTATATTACTAAATAAAAGGAACTTTCTGTACTGTTTTGTATATGAGCATGTTTTGTTTATACATCTGCGCAAGTGTTTGTACATTCACATAGTACTTTTTCATCTCATTAAGACAAAAGTGATGTTGCTACTTGAAATTACTTGCTAGTATAGTCATTCAGTCATATTAGTTGCTTTGCATCTTGAGTGTACTCTACAGTTTTAAGTGCCAAATGTTGGCTGCTAGTACAGAAGAACAGATTAGCGCAGTATATTGTTTGCAGTTTTGGGAAATGTATTCCTAAAGTCAGTAGTCCCTGTCATAAAATTTAATGTTTTCATGTGATGGAAGCAGAACACTATTAGTCTCGGTACTTATAGATAATGTTTTTTTATCTTTAATTTATCTCTTTTCCTTTTTGTCCCCCATTTTTTACAACAGTTCGGTGAAATATATGCTGATCACTATTCCCATATTTCACCACATTGTTCATAGGTATGTGCTAGGCTATTGGCCCTAGGGCGTATATAAACCTAGCCAAAAAGGTACTCTGGCTTTCGTCACCCAAGAAAATTATGTTTTGTATTGTTGTTAACTTTTTTAAAATATTTGTGCCACAAATGCTCACCATTGCATTTTTTGGGAGGGACTAGTACATCTCATGAGCATATTGTCATTTAGTAAGCTTTTTGGAAAATACTTTGGAGGAATTCTGTTATTAATTCTGAGATAATGAACATGTAGAGTGGGATTCATAAAGGTGTGCACTGCTACCTCCAGAGGGACTCATTACACAGAGTGTAAGCTAATTAAGGATGTAACATGCAAAGGATATCACAGGCAGACAAAGTTGAAGGCTACATAATAATCAAGGTAGTCAGCACTATCGCAGCATACGGAAGAGCTCCTATAGCACACACAGGTGACCTGTGTAACATCATAGTAAAGCAGTCATTCTGCATCTGAAGCAGTACACATAGCAATATGCAATGCAGTGATGGCCATCAGCTGTCCCTAGCACACAGTGACAAGTAGAACAACATAGTGCACCACATTGCCCATTAGGAACAGCAGTGTAGGTGTTCAGACCAAAGTGGCCTCCTTATTTTCCATAAAAGTGAGATAAAAAAGGGGCAGGTAGGAATTTATAATAGGGGCATATAACAAGCAGAGAGAAAAGCGCAAAGATATGCAGTATGGAAACGTGGGGGGAAGTAAGGGTATATTTCTTTTGTTGACATCAATCCCATTTTCATTATTAAAGAGTTGGACATATTGGAGGGGTAATGAAGGATGGCTTTGTGGTAGGATAGAGGGGGAGAAGGACAGGTGGTGGCTGTAGGTCGACAGACATGGAACAAATAGACAAGTGTGATGTATATACAAAAGGTGGAGTGGATAGTAGTGGGATACTTCAGACAGAGGCTAGACAAGTGGTGATAGAGAGGACTGGATAATGAACAAGGTATGAGCAATGGTACAAAAGGAAAAGGGAACACCATGAAGGGTTTAATGTGGGCTGCTGACATGGTAGCCTGCTGGGTAGCAAATGTCATAGGTTAATTGCTCCTCCTGAGGTGACGTGGCTGGACCCCACCAGTAGAGGGACTCACAGTGTCACTTCAGAATGCACTGCCTGTTGCAGATGCAAGTGTCAGGGCACTTCAGCAGCCATCAGCCTCTTCACCAGCAACTGTGCAACCTCAATTGACACCCTTTGTCCAACTTTCAAAGAGAAGCCTTCACCCTGGAAGACAAACACCTGTGATCCAGCTACTGGCACAGTGGCTTGCAATGGCTGACGTGGATGTGACTGTACCGCCTCCAGTACCACAACTAGACTTGCATAATGGAGACACAATGGGAAGAAAATGATGAGGCACACATCTGCCATGAACAGCATTTCAGTTGTACCTTGGAAGGCTATACAATGCATACATGCCCCACTATTTGATGAGATGTTCCTGCTGTTTACAGCAGCCAGTCCTATTTAATCTTTGTTCCTCAACAGTTGTGAAACAAGTGACGTATATGTTAAGTATAGATGGATAACAAATAATGTACGGGCAGATTAACAGATCAAAAAGAAAAAAAAATGCTTGTAGTACATCTCTGGATGCATGTAAAGAACCTCTTACCCCCACTAGTGAAGCAGGTTAGGGTAGCAGTTAGATGAATGTAGCTGCAATTAAAGAATCAAAAGACAAATGATGCTGTTGGTTTAATATTTTTTTCATCTTATCTCTTGACACTTACTGCTGTAATATATACTTATAACTTAGAGATCCAAATTGACAAATACACATCTACATAGCGAAAAAGCTGTGTTTCAAATTTTCCTGTCTGTTGCATCTTGGATGGAGTTTCCATTCTCTATACACCTATGTATGTGGCAGCTGACTGAGTAATGTGAACTTTGTGTGAAGAAGAAAGAATGAATGTGTGTTGTTATGAATGGATGATTGTGCTGCCTGACTGCATAATTGCCTGCTTGCATGTGAAATTAATGTATTAATTTATATGGTGTTTCATCTCATGTGTGCATAGATAAAAGGTTGTGTAAATGCCTTCATTTTAAATTGCATGCTGCACCTTAGTAAAAGTCACCATCCTTTAGTAGCCACAGGGAAATAAAAGGCACTACAAAACTCAGTGTGCTGCTGACTCCATTAGAAGACGTACAGTATTTTGTTATCACCAGTGGACATTGAGAGTAGCTTATATGCCAGCTGCAGAGAAGTTCCTGAATAACACTCAGAAGGCCAAAGTATTAATAAAGCCAGAGTCCAAATAACAAGCTGTTTCAGCATACTGTTCCATATATCAGTCTAGTAAAGCACAAAATCATATTTAGAGGAGAGGAAAAATAATGTGTTACAGGTTTAGAAAGCAGTACTATTATTTTGTGCAACTGCTTTTAGATATAACTTTTTACAACAGATTGCAAAACTCTCAATGTGCTGGTAAAGGGGAAAGAAATATACCCCCTTTAGTCCCATAATTTCATTTTGTGCAGTGAATGTAGAATCATCTTTTGAGTCACACAAAATATGTCTAAGTTAACAAGTCATACCTTATGTTTGCAAGAGCAAATTAGCCAATGCAACCTCAACAAAAAGTATTTATTGAGGACATAATAGCCAAAAGATCAAGAAATCTGAATCACAATTCAAGCCACATCTACACCTCTGTGTGTGTGTGTGTGTGTGTGTGTGTGTGTGTGTGTGTGTGTGTGTGTGTGTGTGTGTGTGTGTGTCTGTGTGTGTACATACATGCAAACAAGTACATACAAGTACACACTCTCCATGCAGATAGCTGCTTCTTCACCCCCACTCAACCCAATTCTCCTGCCAAAAAATATTTTCTAAGACATTGTTTCAGGTTAGGAGAAAGGGCCATTTCCCCATTGTAATTAGGGTCTGTATTAGATCAGCAAACGCTTAAAAATGCAAACGCTGATTGATCGACCTTATGTAAGTGAAAGCTTACAATCTCGAACTGTCAGATGAGCGATTTTTTTTCCTAGGGAAAAAAGTCGCTGATCCAAAACACATACACACAACAAAAGCACACCAAACAAACAAAAATCCACACACATACACCTAAAATCTGACACCTAACCCTACACTAAATTATGCACACACCACTAACTATCCACTTACCTTAAACCAAACCCTAACCCTAAGGTCCATCACTATCGCACACTCACCTCACCCGCTCCCTAACCCTAACTCACCTAAACCCGCCCTAACCCTCACGTCCACACAATTGCACACATACCTAACCTGAGCCCTAACCCTAACTCACCTAACCCACCCTAACACTCACATCCACACAATCGCACACTTACCTGAATCTGACCCGTAACTTTCCACCACAGCACTGAAAATACCGAAGCAACAGAAATGGACAACCAAATTCTTTCCCTAGAAAAAAATTTGAGTTTCTGTTGCTTCGATATTTTTAACTTTCGCTAAAATAAGGTCGATCAATCAGCGTTCGCTTGTTTAAGCGTTCGCTGATCTAATATAGACCCTGTAATTACCACCCTTCTAAACATGTCAAGCCTCATGCAACACGCACTCAAAACACCATCATTGAAATACTTTTCAGTACTGTGTTCTGTTTTCAACACCAACATGAAAATACATACTTTCTAATGTAACAAAACCTTATAAATTTCCCCTTCAGTACTGTAAGTTTTGCAGTGCAAATGTAAGAAAGACTAAATTCAGTCAAATGGAAAATTAACCCTCTGTAGCATACATACACCAAAAAAATCTATTAACTTAATTTTTACATCACCGTTGTTTATGGTATTTATGGATGATTTGACTCCCCATATGTATTTCTTAATTTGCATTTGTTTGCAAGGGTAGTCCAGCTAGCCATTTATGCACCTTTTCAGTGGGTACCCAGGAGATAAGCATCTTCTTCACAATATTGCACTGCATATTGTAGAATAAACTTGTAATGTGGCATTGTATAACATGTTTTCAAAAATAAATGAATGCAGCCTTCAGCAGGTTTAAATGCTGATTGTATACTGAAGCTATAGAGCATTTCCAAAAAAGAGCATTTTACGTATTGTGGAGATTAATATGAACTAAAAAGGGAGGATGCCGAAATTCACTAGCACCATGCACCTGTTACTGATTTAAAGTAAGCATATTCACAGTTCTGGTTTGGGTTTTTTGTTTTTACTTCCTAGTTTCAATATGTTTCTAGGCCATTTCCTTTCAGTGTGATGTCCTTGAAAGTAAAATTATCACTGATGCATCACTTAAAACACGTTTGAGCCACAAACGCATCACCACCTTTAATTATATCTAACTCGTGTTTGATGTCCTATTTCAAGTCTAAAAAGAACCCTCACTTGAATTGCATCTGAAGAACAGTGGTAGTTGCCTTATAGTTTGACTTGGTACATAAAATGATGTGTTCTGCTCACATGATTTCTACAAGTGTAGATTGTATATAACTCAGTGTGTAGACTGCATACTTTGATTTTTATACTTTGAGGTTAAATAAGGTGTTTTTTTTTATCCACTGGCAATCTTAAACTTTTTCTGTGTCATGTTTTATGAACACATAACATTTGTTATGGATTTGGAACTATTGCCAGATGTAATTTTCTTGGATCTTGCTAAAGCTTGTGAGTCTTCCATACAAGGTTATTTGTAATTGTTTATTGAAAACTGATATAAACTATTATATAACTAGATGGCTTGTGAACTCTTAGAAAACACTGTATCAAGATACATAACACCTACTCTGACCTCTTACTGATATATCTGGAGTTCCTAAGAGTTCAGTCTTAGGACCATTGTTATTTAATATAGTTTTTTCCTACAATTCCCAGGAATAACAAATTTTGGTTCTACAAATACACAAGTAACTGCAAAATTGGATTTATTATCCAAAATAAAACTGACTCTGATGACCTTAATATTGATTTATTTGCTGTTGTTAAGTAACTTAAGAAATAGGAAATTCACCCCGGGGATCACCTCTGTGGCTCAGGAAAATAATTTTCTTGGGTGGCAAAAGCCAGGGTACCTTTTTGGCTGGTCTTGTATAGGCCCCAGGGCCGATAGCCTAGTACCTACCTATGAACTGGTCATTAGATGTAGGACTGAGATTTAGTTTTGATAAATGCAGCATTATGTATTTTAAAAAACAAAATTCAAAGGTGCCCTGTGTATTTATCTACTACTAAACTTCAGAAGGTCAAGGAATACAAAGACCTGGGTATTGTTTTGTCATCTAATTTATCCTTTGATAGACATATTAATATTATTAGTGCAAAAGCAATTGGAGATCTTCAACAAGAAATGGATATTCCTTAACTTTGATGTTTAAAACGTGCGTAAGACCAGTTATTGAGTGCAACATTGTTTGTTTATATACTTAGGGTCAACTGAATTCTCTTGAAATGGTTTACCAAAAACCTGTCCTTAAGCAATCAAAGATTACCAAACAAGATGTAGACATTTGTAATTACTCTTTCTGTTATAGATACATTTGTGGAAAACTGATTATGGCTCATAAAATATTTCATGATCCAGTTTTACAAGTCATATTTAATATTAAAGTCAACAGAAATACAAAAGCTTACAGACATAATAATATGATTTTTTTTTGCTAAAAATGGGAAACTCCTGAGCAATATCATTCATATATTAGTTAAAATTACACACCTCTGGAATGATGTAACTTTACGTATAAGACAGTCTGAAGGACTGGAGTATTTTAAAAGGAATTTGAATTTATGGTCTGAGGATAAGGTACTAAGCTTATTAACATTAACATTTATACCACACACAAACACACACTATATATGACAGCCTCCTTTTTAAATGCAAAAAATGCTTATTTGTATATCCGTGATGATATGCAGTATGTGATACTGATCACTGTAAGTTACTTTAAACATTATACTCTCCATATCATGGGCTTTTTAACTCAAGATATGAAACTTTTTATGTATTCAGAAAAGACATTTTAATAGCACAACTTTTTCAGTACTTAGAATCACTTTAAATCTGAAATAGTCCGCAAATCACTGTGGTTTCCTCAGCAGACTACTATATTTGGAGAATTGATGAGGAAGCCCGTTACTGGATATCTGGCCTTCTCGTTGAGACATTTCTTATTGCATAACAGCTTCGCTAGGAAATAAAACTTCAGGAGTCTCTTCCTGCAGCACTTGACAGTTTTCTCAGGTTTCTGATTTGTTGCAACAGGACTGGTTGTGATACTTCTGGTTGCTCATCTTCTGTAAACTTTGATGCATTTGTGTTGGTCAAATGTCTGTGATTTCTTATAAACAACTTACTGTCTTCTATATGAATTACAGAGGAATTTGTATCTTCAGCTACTTTACCAATAAGTGCAACTTCAGGCTACACTCTGGTTCGTGGATTCTCTTGTCTTCGGTCTGTAAGTCCAATATTCCTCTTCCATCCCTATTATAGTACGTCAGTCTCTACCAGTTTCTCTCCAGCATTTTATTTTCTTTATGTTGATTGTCAGGCATATTCAGTGCAGTTGAAGTAGGCAGTCTCCTTTTCAAATGTTTGCCTATCAACATTTCAGTTGATGAGAGACATATCTTTCTTATTACATTCGTCATTGCTTAGATGGTTCTTTCCACTTGCCCATTAGAATGTGGGATGGTATGGATTGGAAAAGTTTATGTCTGAACTCCCCTCTTACGAACATATCTTCTGGATTCCTGCTTTGTGTACAGGGGACCATTGTCATATATATATATATATATATATATATATATATATATATATATATATATATATATATATATATATCTATATATATATATCTATATCTATATATATACATATATATATATATATATATATATATATATATATGTATACACACACACACACACACACACACACACACACACACACACACACACATCAGGTATTCAGTATTTCAACAATATAGACTTTCATGCATTACTGAAACACTGTCCATTGCTGTCTCTGTCAGTTTAATTATTTTAGGGAACTTGAAATAATAGTCCACGTACATGAGACACATGAGAGCTATGTTAACTGGAAGAAATTTGGACCCACTCTGCTAAACAGAAAACAGAGGTAATCCAGATGTCCCTGGTATCCAGTCTGAGACCCAGAGGGTGACAGGATAGACAAATAAGAAACCGAGTACTAAAAATCACATTAGCCAGCAGATCTAGGAGACTGGCTCTCTGATACCCTCCACGTGGGAGGAGGTAAAGACACCTTGTTGACATTTCAAGTAGTTTATTCAGTTAAGTAAGAAGATGGATGAGTGTTCATGTTCCATATCTCCTTAACTGAGCAAACGACTTGAAATTTCCAACAAAGCATCGTTATCCCTGCCACAGGAAAGGTAGGAAAGAACTGCTACCTAAATTGATCTTATGTGGACTTATCCTTTGTACTGTGTCACTCTGCTAAACAGATGATATAAACCTTGTCTAGTGTTTTTTTATGCTTCTGTAGTAAGTATGCTGAATTTAGCATATCTGCTTGCTATAATTCCTTGCCCAATCTGTATCCCACTTTTAGATCTTATTCTAAAGTTCTGTAAACTAGTAGGAGCTATGTGCAAAGGCTTGCTTTTGAATATACTTTGCAGGGTTCGTTATGAATTTCTACCTGACCTTTAATGTAGACATATTCATGAAATTCTCACATCCATACACTATAGGTAAGTTTATTTTCCAAATGACCACATCTCCTTTATGCATCTGTAAATGCACCTGCTCTGTTCTCTTATAGGATCACAGCTGCTGTACCTTTCCAACTAACGTATTCATATCATAATATTTAATATTGGCTCATTTGTAAGTAGTTTAATAGGCATTTCAAAATATTTACATTGTTCATAGCTCCATTCCTATGCTGCATTTTGCAGCTTTCTTAGAGACAAGTTCTCTCAGCTATATTAGGTACAACTTTCCAAGATACTGCATTATTCTTAAAAAAAATCTGTAATGTCTGCTTGTCTTCTTGCTTTCATAAGTGTATAGTTACTAGTTTTTTTCCTGATCATGTTTTAGATCCTCTGGGTTAAAATATTACCTGTTTCTTTTAGATTTGCCACTCTAGTTTTACACATTCACTTTTATTTAGTTTCAAACTGTCCTTAGTCGGTTTAGCTAGCAACTGCATCTGTTTCTTATCATGCCCTTGTATCTGTTCCCCATGTAATAGATTATCATTGCAACACCATAACACCATCCAATTACTTGGCTAGCAACTATTTAGAATGCCCCTGTGGCTGATGGAAGTACTAGTGGGAATCTAAAGAACCTGTACCATATTAGTTGTTGTTGTCTCTTTCAGCTTTTCCCGGTTAGGGGTCGCCACAGCGGAACTCCGGTCCGCTAATGATTGGCAGTAGATTTTTACATACCGAGTTGCCAGCTCTGACGCACAACCTTCAACAAAAGTACGCCCATTCACACATGTCTCCGCACAGAAGACGCTTTAGCTGTGAATCGAACAGGACAACGTCTTACTGTAAGGCAACAACGCTACCGCAGCAGCACCACCGCAGTAACCTGTACCATATTAGTAATATATAAAATGTAAAGAACTCAGAGACTTCATTTAACTTTATCTCTAAAAGCACTGGTTTGCATGTAGTACTGAAAAAAAAGTATATTTAGCATTCTTGAGACCACTTCTTTAACTGTAATGGGTAAAGTTATTGCTTAATCGCTCCGTTGAAATCTTGTGGATCAATACACACATGAATGTTGCCTTTTTCACAGTGCTGACTGGACTGTTGACCTACTCTATTGTCCTTAATTGCTTCTTAATGAAATTTAAGATACCCATTCGCTGTGTTGCCTGCATTTATCACTGGCACATCATCTGGTCTTATTTGTTTGCAGTCTCTTGGAAAGATTCTAATCCTTTAAATCAGCATAGTTATCCAGGATTTCATTGCTATGACTATTCACACTGTCCAAGATGTTTCTCTGTGAAAATTACTCTGTACATGCAGTTTTTGCTTTTACTTTAAGAATTAATTTTGCCATTCCTACAACCTGCACTGTCCAAAATAGAATTAACATCATTAAATGCAACTTCCAGAAAAGGTCAGGAATGTCTACACATCTCTTTAATATCTTCCAGTCCCAAAGCTTCAAGTACCTTGAAACAAAGTATTATACTTTACCTGTATCTTTTTTATACACTTAGTCCACTTTGGATATTTTCTTTCTGTTTTGCATTCCCAGATTTCACTGCATCACATCGTTTTGTTTCCACAATGCCAGTAAACAATTCATTGTCATATTTCTGTTCAGCAGCATGCAACTGTTTTGGACACACACACATTCCTTTTGGAAGTTTTAGATAAATGAGCCTTTTGTCACAGATATTCTGCAGGATTTTGTAGGCATAGCAACTCTCCCTGTCATATTTATAGCCAAACTTGCTGCAGTACTTAATTAAAATGGTGCAACTAACCTCTACTTTCTGTCCTTACAAGGCTAACCTTTCAGATCCATTGTTTTCAAAAACAAAACATTCTGCTTATCATTTGAGTTGCATTTTATTTTACACATCTGAGTTTCATCAGTTAATTCTCTTAACTACAGTAGCATTTCATTTTCTCTGCATATGTCCATAGATTTTGGTAAGGGCATGCTTCCTCATATTAATGCAGGAAGCCTAATTTCAGCATTTTGCCTTTTTAATTAGAATAATATTCAGTTGCACACATTTATCCATTAACTTAATGTCATTCTTACTGTACTTTCTAATAAACAATGCAGATAGCTGCACAGTAGTTTGAAAAAGCACCACTGCTTAGGTTAATTGCTCTGTCTGCATTTCAGAATCACACGTTATTACCTTTCTGGTAAAAGTTCAAGAATTTAAGGTCACTGTAGCCATGAAAGAAGACAAGTCCAGCAGTGCTGTGATCAGTTTCTGGCCTGTGGATCTGCCAGTCTTTGTTTGAAACTGGCATTTCTCATTTCTCTTTTCTGATCAGTGAGTGAGGTAATAAAAACATTAATATTTAAATCATCTTTAGAAGTACAAGAAAAAAACATTTTTGACATAATTGTAAAAGTTGTAGTGTTCCCGGTTGTAAGCACTATGGAAAGTAATTGAGTAGTAACTCAATGAAATTGCTCGAAAATATAAGTGCTTGGTCACAGAACCCATTCTATGTCTGAAATTTTCAGTGGTATTTTTTGAGAATTTTAAATATTATTGGCATGGAGATTTTTTTTTTTTATTATATGGTAACAAAACTTACCATAAAGATGACAACAGGGACCATAGAATTAAGTTATGTCAAGTATTTGTATGCCGTCTGTAAATGGTTCTGTTCTTCATACTGATCAGTGCTGCACTCACCTTAGCTGTATGGGTTGTATCCTGCCAAGGATATAACAGCCGACCAGCTTAAGCTTCAAGGTACCTTCCATGCACCAAACTGTCAAGCAGCTAAAGCTGAGCTGAATAAAAGAAGAGTCTGGGCCAAAAAGCCCTGCAGAATCTTCCTGCCACCGAAGAGTACACTCCTGTGAGGCTTTCATGGATCAACAGTCGGATTGTATTTTCCATTGCTGGGCAGATAAGCTCCCTTTGGGGTAAAAAAAAAAAAAACTTTAATTTTCTTATATTTTTCGATATTTCAATACTTTCTTCTTCAGGAAGGTTATTTTAAAGCTAGGAGTGTCTCGAGACTGTAATGTACTTTTAAACAAAGCACTCATTTTTTTTCTGTCAGTTTAAAAGTAGTGCAAACTAAATGAAATTTTTTTTTTCTGTGGAGAAACTGTTTATTTTTCCATTGTGGGGCTGCCATGATGTTTGAAAGTGCTGTTTTACTGTACTATTTCTGATAAAAAGGTACATTGTGTGGACTACTAGTTTTACCAGCATTTGCTGCTCACCTTCCAGAAGAAAGAGGCACCATTTTTGGCTTGACCATGGAATTGCCAGTCCTTCTTCTTGCCACAAAAGGAATACATTAAGCAAACAGCCTTTGTCACCACAGTAGGCTAGCAATTTGGCCCAGCTGCAGGTGAGTGATTTTACTTTGGCCATTTGCTGTACCTCAGACAACTCATCTTTTACCCCACATCCCTCTGGTGTAGCATCTACAGCCACTGTGGACCAGGGATTAGTCACATCCTGTGTGGCTGTTGGAATCCCCTCCAGTGGGCAAGGTAAAGCCATTCTTGTCAGTCCTGGGAGAGGGAACAGGGAAAGTTTCCCTGTTGTGTCAGAATGCTATGCACATCCCTAGGGAAGCAGTGTCCTACTATTAGTAACATGGTTGACTTAATTTTTCCTGTCAAAAAGAAACAGAAAACCAAACATGTATTTGCTCCTCCTGAACTTTCTTTGGCTAGAGTAGTTTACTGGGACTGGCTCAGAGTTTAATTCAGGCTATTGTTACTTCCTGTAAAGTAGTTTCTGGTAAAATAAAAAGGGATTTCTTCTTTTTCTGAAGAGATTCAAGATTCTGAATCTGAACAGAAAGATGCAGGGACAGATTCAGGGTTTTGTCCTTAGATTTCTGATTCAGAGTTCAGATTCTGATAATCCCTGTGGGGATTTCTCTTTCTCTGAGACTACTTGTAGAATGTCCCAGTGTTTTCAAAGGGAGGACTCTGAGGTTTCTCAGTCCCTCAGAAAATACTAGTTGTTACAGAAAACATTTTCCAGAACTGACACCAATTCCTCCTGTCCTGTCTGCTTTAGAGGATGTGTGTTTTACTGCCTGTAATTTTCCTGATAGCCAGTTGTCCCTAAAAAGCCAGATAGGATGTATAACATATTTCAGTCTTTTAAATTTTTATACACTATTCCCAAACCTGACCAAGCAGCTATGGGCTTAGTTGACTCCATTGCTCCTAAGCACTTAGTCATTTCCAATCCTACTCAGTCTAATAAAGTTGGGAAAATTATTGATAAGTATGGAAAAATATACTGGAACTTTGACTTTCAGAATTTTAATTTGTCGAGCTTATATATTAAAGTTTGTTCTGACATATTGTGAAAGTATAAGGAATGATGTTATGTTGTCCCTTCTCACCTTCATTCTTGCTGGTTGGTTGGGTCCAGAACTAAGCATCGGTTCCGACTCAGCCTATTACTAAAGCTCGAGAGCTTCCACTGGCTCAAGGCTATACCCTACCCTATTATGCTTAGGGAAGATTACCCAGATCTCATTTGCCGCTAAACTAGATCTGATGCTTCCTACTAGGCTCCAGCTTAAGCAGAAAGGTTTGTTGCTTTCTTGTACTTCTAAAGTGTTTTTTTTTTTTGTGCATACCAGTTGTTTATACCAATTTTTCATATTTAGAGTAGTGTATTTTTGCTATGTAAGCTAGCTTCACCTTTTGACTGTTTGTTTTCTACGGGTTTTCGTTGACAGGCCTTGTTCTTTCCCTATCCCACATTATTATTTCCCATGTGTTATTGTGTTGACTACTGTTACCTTTAGTTGTTTACGCTAAGCAGTTCATTTAAGTTAGAGGACTCCTGACCAAGCCCGTTTGAGTTAGAGGGCTTCCCTTCCCCTTGGTTGTTGTTTGTCAGGGAGTGTAATTTTAGAGACCTCTCCTCTTACCAGAGGGGATCATCATTTAAGTTAGAGGCCTCTCCTCTGGTCTGTTATCCTCTTGCTGTCATTCTCTGCTTTAGTGTTTCCTTACCTTTAAAAAAAAAAAAATTGTTATTGTTGACATTTCTTGTCCAGGTTGTCAGTTGACCAAAGTTGTTGGTCAGTGTAAGCCATTGATTAGACAGAAATTTGTTACATTATCTCAAAGGATAAAGAGGCATAGCCTTTGGGCTTCAAAAAATGTGATAATTGTAGCCAGAAAATGTCCCTGACAGATGGACACACCAGTTGTGTTTACTGCTTGGGTGTGGTCCATCTGCAAGAATCTTGCGCTATTTGTCATGGCTAGAACATAAAAACAAGTTGATAGTTAGGGATAAACTTAAGGTTCCCTTTTCAGAGGCAATCGAAGGGAAACAGATTTCCCCAAAATCGATCCATTCACCGAGATCGGACCAGATACTCTAAACGAGCATCTTCCTTGGCGCCAGCTTTGGAGCCATTGAGGAAGCAGCCAAAGGAATCGACCTTGGTCCCGAAGGCTTTTGGGGCCGAAAAGTCTATCTTGTCAGTTCCACCTGTGCTTTCAGAACAGATAGAGATATGTAACCCAAGCCGGTCCCCTGTTGTGGAGCTGGTCTTATCGGTGCTGCACTCACCTATTCTCCAATCAGCCAAGTCTTCAGTCCACGCCTCTCGATCTTCCAGTTTATCAGACCATGACATAGAGTGGGTGGTAAGGAGCCTCCTTCAGACACTGGCATTGGCCAAGATCCTTTCAGGCCCTCCTACTATGGAGTTGGCTTCGATAATCCTTGACACCCCTGTACCAATTCCTCCTCCAATCCAGCTGTAGGCTTTGGAGCCAGAGTGTTTGAAATCGATAGTAGTGGAACCCTTGGAGCCAAGACCTGTTTCAGGATCTTCGGCTCTAACTTCTGCTCTGACCTTATTGGTGCCATTGTCCAGCGAGGGGTCTAGGAGCCAACGTTCCCCTGTCTGGTCCAGGGAGGAGACCGGATCCGATGGTTGTCAGATCTGAATCTACCTCTCGGGGCCTCAGCGTAAGTCAGCTCAGTGCCTACATCAGCCTCAGAGCCTGCAGGTTTGGTTCAGTGGCTTTCTCCTAGTTCCTCAGAGCCGGGGGCTCCCTCAGAGCAGGGTCATGGTGCCTTCACAGTCATGAGGAGAGTGCTGTCACCCCAGATGGCTCCACTCTCAGATCTGAACATTCATCCTCAAAAAGTGCTGGATTCTGTATCCTTACCACCCCCCCCCAGGCATAGAGACCCTATGTCACAGGACATCCCAGTGGGTGAGACCGTTTATTCCAAAACCTCCTCAGAGTACCCTCCGGGGAGGTCCCTCGGAGAAAACACAGAAGTAACATCTAGACTCCCCTGATGAGTCTGTCACTTCAGATATGGACTTAGAGGATTCAGAAGGGTCCCCGTGGTCACCCTCTGAGGATGTCTCCTTCTCGGATATCCTGGAGATCCTGAAGCAGAGAGGTGTCTGGAAGGCCCTTACCCCTTTTGAGGATGAGTCCATATACCTGGAGGCATTTGGGTCTTGCCCTTCATTCAGCTCCTTGGTGTAGTCAGTTGAAGGCAGTGGGGCTCTCCAGAATCTGTAGAACCTGTTCCGAGGAGGCCCAACAAATTTATAACTGCCCTTCTGATAAGGAATTCTTGACTAAAAGTGTCCCAGTAGATGCTATGGTGGTGGGGTGGCCACCAAAAAGGAGTTAGCTGAGACTTCCATCTGTCCATCCACCGAATAAGGAATCTTTGACAAATGGACAGATATGGAAAGTGTATGTTTGGGATATCCTGAAGGAGCTAGGAGATACCCTTCAAGGTTCTACAGCTGCGGGAGTGTCAGACAAGGTAACTGCCCAGCTTGCTACCTTAAATTCTGTAGTCAATTCCTCTATGTGGCTCATCTCTTATGCAGCCGATGTAGTGTGTAGGGCAGCAGGTACAGGAATAGCTCTGAGGAGGCATCCCTGGATGCGCCTTTGTGAGTTTAATGAGCCCTTCAAGTCTTTTTCCATTAATGCCATTTTTGATGGCTCGTCCTTGTTCAGGCCTAAAGTTAAAGAGACTCTGACCAGGTGTGAGCAGGAAGGCAAAACTCTTGTCTACCGTAGGAGTACATTTTTCCCTCTCTACCAGGGCCTACCCCAAAGGCCTAAAGGGAGGAAAATTGTGGTTCCGGAAAACCCAAAGTGCATTGCCTGATGCACTTGGTGATTTTTCCCCCAGGGGCAGAGGGGGAAACAGTAATGGAAGACTTTGACCTCGTGGCGGGGGGGGGGGTCTGCAAAATCAGAGCAACAGAGATACATTCTCCTGAAAGGAGGCCTGCCTGTCCACTTCTGGAGGCAGTTGGGGGCAGACTATCACTGTACCCAAAGGCCTCGCTGAACATCACTCACGACAGATGGGTACAGTCAATAATATCCAGGGGATACAAATTACCCTTCTCCTCTCCACCCCTACAATCAAAATCAGTCCTGGACATTCCACCCAGTCAAAGGGATCAAGCAACCCTAGAGATAAAAAGTTCGCTAGAAAAAAGAGTCATCCAGTAAGTTCCTGCAGACCAAATTGGATCCTGAACTTACTCAATGTTCTTTTTAGTTCCAAAGAAAACAGGGGACTGGAGCAGGCTGAATAAATCCATAAAGAAATCAAAGATCCGGACGGTGACACTGCAGTCTATTCTCCCCTTTCTGGGAAAAGACAACTGGATGTGCTCAATAGATCTTCAAGATGCATACTACCATATAAAAATGGACAGGTGATCAGTCATTAACAATTCTGAGTTCTGCCCTTTGGTCTCACTACAGCCCCCAGAGTGTTCACCAAATGCATGGCAGTAGTCACAGCTCACCTGAGACGTCTAAGATTCCAGGTGTTTCTGTACTTAGACGACTGGCTCCTGACCGCCACCACTGAGCATCTACTAACCAAAGCAAGGGACACCACCATTCATCTATGCTCGGAACTGGACATTACCATAAACTTAAAAAAATCTGCCTTGTTGCCATCACAGCATATTACTTTCACAGGAGCAGACGTAAACACAGAAAACATAGTAGCAAAACTGCCTTATGACAGGTTGCAGACACTCCGCCATCAAGTGTCCATCTTGCTCTTGAAAATGAAAGTACAGGCAAAGTTTGTTCTAAAGGTCTTCGGCACTAAGGCAGCTGCCATCACATTAGTACCCCTGGCACATATACATATGAGAGTCCTACAGTGGCTACTCTTCGCTCTATGGTCCATGCAGGAGTTACCCATGTCCCACAAGATCTTCATTACAGACCCCTGCAAGAAAGACCTATGCTGGTGGCTTCAATCCATGTAGGTAACTCTGGCAGGCCATTCACTCTCCCTCAACCAGTAGCCACATTGACCACGGACACCTCCCAGATAGGGTGGGGGGCATTATCTAGGAAAGACCATCCAAGGAACCTGGCAGGAACATGAGTACTACTTGCACATCAATGTCTTAGAGATGAGAGTGGTGCTTCTGGCATTGCGGGCATTCCAGAACTCTCTTCCACCAGGTACAAATGCAATACAGACAGACAATATGTCGGTAGTGTGGTATGTCAACAAATAAGGAGGAACCAGCTCCTACCCCTGTGTTGAGAGGCTCAAAGCATATGGCAGTGGGCAGTCTCTTCTCAACGTTTTCTGATTGCAGTGCATATTTCTGGGAAATCCAATGTGATAGTGGACAAATTGAGCAGAGCAATTCTAATGCCTCACGAGTGGTCCCTAAAACAGGAAATTGTGAACCAGATTTTTCACAAGTGGGGCCAGCCTTGCTGTAACCTCTTTGCCATGTCCATGAACACCAAATGCAGCAGCTACCTTGCCCTAATCCCCTATCCGGGGGAGTCACTAAGGGATGCACTTGTTCATGATTGGTCCCCGGGACTTCTTTATGCCTTTCCCCCATTTCCACTAATCCCCAAAGTTGTACAGAAAGCCAAATCATTGAGTTCTAGGTTAATACTCATCGCTCCATACTGGCCTCTTCAAATCTGGTATTCTTTCCTATGGCCCCATCTCCGAGAAGAGCTGTGGATTCTGGACCCGGTATCGGATCTTCTGACTCATCAGTCAGGAATTCTCCAGCCCTCTATCCAAACTCTCAAACTGGCAGCTTGGCTGCTCCACTTCCAATCTTAGCCAGGCTTCCAGACATATCCCCTGCAGTGAGACACATTCTAGTTTCACCTCATAAGTCAACAGCTAGAAAGCTTTATGCTAGCAAACGGAAAAGGTTTTCTTGTTGGGCTTCCAAGAATCACATAGATCCCTTCACAGCTCCTGTGAGTACGATTTTAGATTTCTTAGCATAAATTTTTAATGAAGGTGCAGCAGCAGCTACTATATGAGTACAGTTAGCCACCATTTCTAATTACCACATAGGAGACATTATATCAAAGATAATGTCTCACAGATTGTGCAAAGCCTTCCTGAGGGGTACTTCTTTACTAAGGCCTCCAATAAGGAAATCACCACCTCCTTGGGACCTCAATTTGGTACTGGCTACTCTGATTCTCCCACCATACAAACTAGCTTCCTCTTGCCAACTTAAATATCTGTCCTGGAAAACAGTCTTTTTGATAGCCATTACCTCAGCTAGAAGGGTCTCTGTCCATACAGGCTCTCTACTACATTTTTCTCAAAGACAGAGTCTCAGAACAAATCCTTCATTCCTTCCCAAAGTATGCCCTGAGACCAATTTGAGTCCGTCCATTCACCTGCCTGTTCTTTTTCCAAAGTATGTCAACAAGACAGAATATAAGCTACACCAATTGGATGTACACGGGCAGTTACACTTCTACTTACATAGAACAAAGGAATTCAGAAAATCTGACCAGTTATTCATCTCCTTCTCAGATAACAGAAAAGCTGCACCAATATCAAACGCTACTTTGTCAAAGTGACTTACGGACACTATTACCTATGCATATAATTCTCAGCATAAACAACTGCCAAGAAAGATTAGAGGAAGCTCAATGAGCCACCTTTCAGGCTAGATTGCCTATTGTCTCAATCTGTGCTGCAGCCACATGGGTCAATCTTCATACCTTTATCACTCATTACAAAGTAGACGTGACCTCCAGAACAGGGCTTCCTTTGGTTCCACTGTTCTGTAGAGTTTATTCCCTTGTGCCACCCAGAAGGAAGGTGCTAGGGACACTGTCCCAACCAGCAAGAATAAAGGTGAGGGCTTCCTTTGGTTCCACTGTTCTGTAGAGTTTATTCCCTTGTGCCACCCAGAAGGAAGGTGCTAGGGACACTGTCCCAACCAGCAAGAATAAAGGTGAAATGGGACAACATAACATTAAGAAGTTATGACCTCCCCATAAAGTTCCATGTTTGTTGTCCATAATCTCGCCTTCATTCTTGCGTCTTATCCTCCTCCTTCCCCCAACCTTCGCTCCTGGAGAATCGAGAGGAACTTTATTGGCTGTGCATTGTGTTCTCTGATTCCCTTCTCATCTCAAGAGACATTGACTATTATCTGTTAACTTGGGATTTTGTATATAATTTCAAAATAGGTTAGTAATTTGCAAACAAGATCTGGATAATCTTCCCTAAGCATGATGGAATAGGGTAAAGCCTCGAGCCAGTGGAAGCTCTCCAGCTTTTGTAATAGGCTGCGTCAGAACCGATGCTCGGTTCTGAACCCAACCAACCAGCATGAATGAAGGCAAGATTATGGACAACAAACATGGAATGTTATGGTGAGTACATAATTTAACAACATTCTCTTGTTGTGAAGAAAAGTCTGCTTTAAATAACTACAAGTTTCTCCTGTTGCACAGGTTACTGCACATTGTTTGCAATGTGTGTGCATGATTCTGTTGATACTTCTTCCAGGGCTATGGTCACAGGTACTGTTTTAAGGAAGTTTGCTTGTCTATATTCTCAGCACCTCCCAGATTATGTAAAAATGAAATTTTAAATTCTCCCTTTGTTAGAGATTTAGTGTTTGGCCCTTCTGTTGCAGAGGTGATCAAAATGTGTGATAAAAGGAGCAAGCATTTTTCAGCCCTCTTTTTTCCAAATTGTCCAAGGGATTTTTTTTTCTCGTCATCCATTTCTGACAAAAAACAGAATAAACAATGTCAACAGGATTCATGTAAACACATATTTAAAAAGAATTGGCAAGGAAATTCCATAAAGAAATCACCAACCTCCCAAAACCAGTGGCAGACCAACAAGTCTGAATGACTATTCAAGAGACCATGTGACCCCCCCTCCCACCATGGTCCCTTTCTCATCCAAAAAGTCTGAATCTTCATTTTTCTCTTTGACACAGATTGTTTCAGACAAATGGGTTCTGAAAATCATTCATTAGGGTTGCAGATGGCAGTGGGTGGAAGATCCTCCTTTCCAGGTGTTCATTTCTCATCCTGCAGATCAGCCTCTTTTGCTAACTCCTCCTCTTTGTCACATGCTGCTCCAAGGAGTGATAGAACCAATCCTCCTTCCCAGGTGTGGAACGGGTTTTATTCAAGGACGTTCCTAGTGCCAAAGAAGGAAGATGCTTGAAGACCAGTTCTGGATCTTTCGTTCCTAAACCTGTTTGTGCTAGTGCCCAAATTCAAGATGATGTTACTTCACAACCTGTTACCTCTTCTTCTTCTTTTAAGTTTCCTGGTAACACTAGACTTGAGATGGTTATCATCACATCGCTATTCATCCGGATGTCAGATGTTTTTTTAATGTTTTGTGTGTTTGGATCACATTTTCAGTTCTTTGCCTTACCATTTTTGCTATCTACTGCACCAAGAGTGTTCACAAAGTGTCAAGCTCCAATTACATATCATTGCAGGCTACAGGGTATATACATTTTTCTGTTATTAGATGACTTGCTTATCTTTGCAGAGTCATTTTTCAAAATGACAAGAATCGCTCTCTCTTAGATGAGAAATCTGTTGAGCAACCTGGGATTCCAAGATAACATTCAGAAGTCTTTCTTGACTCCCTCACACAAGATTATGTTCCTGCAATGTCAGCTAGACACCTCAGTTCAAAGAGCTTTTCTTCCACAGTCAAAAATAGATCTTTATTTAGATCTATTTCTAAGGTTTTCTACTCAGACTTCAGTCACTGCAAAGGAATAACTCAGGATTTTGGGTCTCATGGTATCTAGGATTCTCATGAAACCTCTGGCAAGATTCCACATGAGAAAGATATAATGGTATCAAATCTCTTTGGGCCCACCATCTACACCCCTTATTTTTTCAGATCCCAGTGCTAAGGTTTGCCTTTTGATGGAGACAACAGATATCCTCTTTCTCCATTCCTGCTCCAAAGCTGTCAGCCATCACAGAAGCTTTGGACTTTGCTTGGGGAACAGTTTCAGGAAAGATAAAAGTGCATGGAGTGTTGGACATCAAGGACAGATATAGGCATATAAATATCAAGCAGATGTTTGTCCTGATCAAGACATTCAACTCTGTAAACCATCTTTGGTCCTCAGGACCTCTATGAGTGGGTACAGATGATAACATAGTCATGGTACATCAACAAGCAAGGGGGAACCATGTCATACCCCCTTTGCAGACTAGCCATATTAGCTTGTGATATAACTTCATGGTGCAGTCTCACTCTACATGCATCCTACATTCCATCAGAGCAAAAATGTGTGACAGATTAGCTGAGCAGGACCATGGCAGACCCTCATGAATGGAAACTAGATCTGGGAGTCTTTCATGATTTGATCCATTTGCTGGGAGTTCCTCAAGTAGATTTCATTGTCCTGCCTGAACAAAGAGCTACCAAATTCTGTTCCAGGACTCCATACAAGAAGGCCTGGATGACATGCCTTTTCTTTTCTTTGGACAGGAATGGTCATGTAGATCTTTCCACTAAAATCAAAGATACCTCTGAAGATTCACAAGGAATACCCCAAGATCATTGTGGTGGCTCCCTTCCTACCTAGGCAACCATGGTTCTCCCTTCTTTTCTCAATGGCCAGGGGCAATTACCACAAGCTTCCTCAAAGATTGGATCTACTCACACAAGAACAGGAGTGTTTGATTCAACCTAATGTCAGTCATCTTCACTTGACTGCCTGGATGATAGAGTCTTAATTCCTTTTATGCACCTGTTTTCTGAGGATGTGCAGCAGGTACTAATGGAGGCAAGAAAGTCTGCTACTGGAAAATCATATATCAGCAAATAGAAAAAGTTTTCTTGTAGATACCAACAACACAACTAGCACTCATTCAGGGTTAGTTCTCTGTTTTTATTTTAATATTTGTGTGAGATGCTGTCCCATAACCTTACTTTTCTATGAAGATTCATTTATCAACCATTTCATAATTTATGCCCATGGATCCTCCTCCTTTAAGTCAGCTTCATGTCAAAATATTCTTGAAAGAGGTTTTGCATAAAAGGCCTCCAAGTAAACTGGTGGTCTCTTCTTGGGATCTTAATTTTGTTTTGGAGAACAATTGCTCCATTTGAACCAGCTAATCTGGCTAACGTGAGGTTCTTAACATGGAAAACAGTTTTAATGATTGCACTGACCTCTATAAAAAGGGTATCTGAGTTGCCAGCTTTTATGTGAATCAACCCTACTTCATTTTTCATAGGGACAGGGTTTCTTTGAGAACTAATCCTTCTTTTATGCCTAAGGTGGTATCAGAGTTTATGTTAAGCCAAATTATCCAGCTTCCCATTTTCTTTCCTGAACCTAAAAATGAGAGAGAAAGGTACCTTTGATGTTCACAGACAACTCAGGTGCTATCTTGACAGAACTAAATCTTTCAGATCTTTGAATCAATTGTTCATTACTTCTAAAGGTAAGAAGAACCGACAGCTCATTCCAAAGGGTTATCTAAGTGTTACCATTTGTCATACTTATCATGACAAATCTATTCCAGGGAGGGTCAAGACCCATTATGCTAGGGCTTTGTCTTCATCTATGGGTTTCTGAAAAGGGTTGGATTCTTTTAGTATTTTAGAATCTGCTATTTGGTCTTATACACATAATTTAAAAAGCATTCTAAGCTTGATTCCTTCTCTAGGTCCAGATAAAGTTTTCGTAGGACCATTCTCCAGGGGCGCCTGGACCCTTCTCCTTCCACCTCCCAAATATAGTTAGCTATGGCAGTCTACCCATACAGCTAAAGCTCCTGCAACAGTGATCAATATGAAGAACATAGTGCATTTGTGTAAGCTGAACTTACCATAGCAATAGATGTTCAAATGATCACTGCTGCAGCAGTTTCTCCCTCCCTCCACCCCCCCCCCTGTTTTTTGGTATGTTTTGTATGCCAGGGTGTGGAAGTTTATTTTTTGTTATTCCTAACACTAATCTTTCAGAGCTTAGGCACCATTTCTTTGCTGGCAGGAAAGCTGTGAAGGAGTCCATGCCCAAACCCGTCTTTTAGTCAGATCAGCTCACGATGCTTGACAGTTTTGGCATGTGGGAGGTGCCATGAAGTTTTGAAAGCTGGATGGCTGTTGTATTCTTGGCAGGATATAACCCACATAGTTAAGGCTCCTGCAGCAGTGATCATTCAAACATCTACTGTTATGGCAAGTACAATTTACACAACTGTACTTTATGAGACAAAATCCTGAGGCTTAAACGTAAGAAGGGTTTTATAGAAGGATTGAAAATACTGTTTTGAATTATTAAACTGTTTTCTTTTGTAGCAGTTATTTGATGCAGGATTCATTATTTCATTCCATGATATCCACTGTATCCTGCTCATGATGGGGGGGGGGGGGTGATGGTGGTAGGTTAAACCACTTGCAACAAACATTGGATACAATGCTGTGAACCAGTCCTGAAATGGCCATTGGTCCATCACAGGATGTCTGTGAGCATATACACACATAATAAAGCAAACATACATTGCAGGCTTATCTGCTGACACTTTTAAGAGGATCACCAATTTGCACAGCATGCCTATATATTGGCATTGGGAAGGAATTAGAGAATGCATTGAACATCCATATGGACACAGAGAAGGCATACAGATTCTGCAGTGAGGGCATCACTTCCAAAAGCTGAGTCAGAGAACCAAGAACGAGACTTCATAAGGGCACTGCTGTGACTTAATTTGAAATCCCGTTAATGCCTTCTTCTGTCAGGGATATATATTAATATTTCTTATTTTATGTCATATAGCAAACAAGATTTGAGGTATGTTAGGAGTTGGTGCATTGTGGGTAGGGAGGAGCTTGAGAGCTTTTTGGTTACCACAAGCTATAGTAATGACCAAGTTAGATCCAAGGATTGGATCCGAACCCATTAGTTGAGGAAGAATGAAAATGAACAATACAGATGGAACGTTATGGTAAGAACATAACTTTTTTTTGAAGGTCCAAGTGGCCTTGAATGCTTGAGCTCAGTTTGAATCTCTTGGTTATTTAAGCTTTATGTCCTGGTTGAATTAAGGTATAATAAACCATTTAGATATCTTACTCTGTGCTGTTGTGTAATGGTATTTGTGTTAATTTGTGCAGAGACTACTTTTTTACTTAAAGTGCATTGAACATGTTTATAAAAATCTTTGTTTTACAATTAATTTCTTTTCTTGTTGCACCCCTCGTTATAAAGTTGCAAGTGATTTTGCAAAAATAAAGATTATGGTGTGTTTGACTTTTTAGTTTCACTGTTTTCTCTATAACCACACCCATACTATAATATCATCGTAGGTACTGAGCAAATATTTACATACAACTTGAAAGCATTGTGGTTAATTAAAAGTAACTCTTACGAGGAGCTGAGTCTTATTTACATCCTGGTTTCACTGCTGTATCATCATGTATTAATTTTCAATGCAACGTGTTCTATCTACATGAATAGTTGAGAGCATGTCTTTCTAGATAAAAAGAAACTAATTCTAATGTATTTAACGTGTTAATACAGGGGTTTATATATTTAGGTAATGAGGTATTGATCTTTCATGATGTTAAGGTAGGGATTTTCTGCTCTGAGAAAAATTTTCAGGGGGCTGACCTTATCAACAAAATAAAATGCAAAAACAACACAGATTTTGCTTAAAAAAACTGTATAATTTGGCATTGTATATTGTAAGCAGGTCATATAAAATGTCAAAAGTTTATTTAACACTTGCTTTAGAACGTGACCAATATAATTTAATGTATAACTAAGGTAGGACTAAAAAGTGCCCAAGTGACCAAGTGTACTTACTTGTAAAGTAAATAAAAAAAAAAAGTACAGTGGATATAAAAAGTGTACACACTCCTGTTAAAAAAATGCCAGGTTTTTGTGACATAAAAAAATGAAACCACGATAAATAATTTCCAAACTTTTCCCACCTTTAATGTGACCTACAAAATGTACAATTCAATTAAAAAACAAACAAATCTGTTAGGGGAAAAAATATAAAAAATAAAAAACGTACAATAAGCTGGTTGCATAAGCGTGCACACCCTTAAACTAATACTTTGTTGCACCTTTTGATTTATTGACAGCGTTCAGTCTTCTTGGATAGGAGTCTATCAGCATGGCACATCTTGACTTGGCAATATTTGCCCACTCTTCCCTGCAAAAGTGCTCCAAATCTGTCAGATTGTGAGGGCATCTCTTGTGCAGAGCTCTCTTCAGGCTACCCCACAGAATTTCTATTGGATTTAGGTCTGGGATCTGGCCGGGCCATTCTAAAACTTTAATTTTCTTCTGATGAAGCCATTCTTTTGCTGATTTGGATGTATGCTTGGGGTCAGTGTGTTGAACAAATCACTTTCATGGGCTGCATTTATATTTTTTTGTATGATTTAAACAAACAAAAAAGAAAGTAGCTGGAGATTAGATTTATAGATTCCAAGACACACACAGACACACACACACACACACACACACACACACACACACACACACACACACACACACACACACACCTTTGAGTTCAAGGATGAGCCAGTATAAAAACAAACATAAGGGCAGCAAAAATCATAACTTACTTGCCCTTCAAGTAGCCATTGAGTTTCTCCCTGCTGTGAATTTGTACGTTCAACAGTAAGCTAGTTTTTTTTTTTTTTTTTTTTTTTTTAAACTGGGAGGCACATAGCCAATTGGAGAGTAAGAATATATGTTTAAAAGAAAGGGGAAGTGCGTGTGTGTGATTATCAGATACCCTGATAAGATCATCATGTCTTGCCTTTTTTGTTTAGGGGAAGAACATGACATATGTCCTTCTATTCCTATGTTGCAGTATTCTTGGTGTGGGATTTCCTGCCTTCAGGCGACTCATACGTCGGCTCCAATACAAAAGCTTAAGCTTGGCTGTTACAGCTGTGTGGGATGTAACACGTAGGGCCATAAACCAAGGACCCTATGTGTAACGTCTGCACACACAATCCTCAGAACTTTTCAGCCACAGACGACTTTGCATCGTACGATCGCTTTCCAGACATTGGATCGACTATAGATAAGTAACCCTTTGGGTTTTTGCCTTCCTAATATTTTACTGATCTTTCACATTGCTTAGGCTTGGTTGTTATAGCTTTCAGCTGATGTCAGGGAAAAGGGGAACTTGCCAATGTGGGTGCCAAATTGGCCATAAGGACGGCCATGACAAATGCATTTTCTGCTTAGGCTGGGAACACGACCATAACACCTGGCCTATTTGTAAATCTTTTGTTCCTAAGACCTTACGTAGCCACCTTGCAGATTTAAATCTTTACTTAGAAAATCAACGCCTCAAACGGCTGGCTCTCAGGATGGATCCCACTTCAGAGGCTGCCCAATAACCTCCGCATAAGAAGGCCAAGATGTCTAGGCCTTCATTGCCTGCTTCTTCGCACCCGGACGCCCCGCCAACTGCTGATGTAGGAGTTGAGGAGCACTCAATGGATACATCGGCTCCATCGAACTCCCTCATGGAGGCTGCTGCACAGCCGATGACTGGCACATCCACGGAGCTTTCTCAGACACCAACGCCTATCACTGTCGAGGGGGAACCAGATTTGGTGGTTCCTTCGACCAGTATCCAGACCTTGGATACAGCCACTGCCAAACCCGGCTCTAGACTGACTCCTAAGGCCACTCTGACCAAAAGGAAGCAGAAAACAAAACACATTACTCCTGCTTCTGAAGCCCCTCGAGACTGGGATGCCTTCACCTCTTCACTTATGCAGGCGTTTATGGCCCTTAGGCCTTCTGCCTCACCCACAACTACATTGCCTCTGCTAAGCCCTAGGCCTCCCTCTGCTTCTTCTATCTCCATGGCTCCCCTCCTTGAGGAAGAAAAATATGAATCTTCATATGCTTCCTCGGATGAATCCATCTCTTATGCATCCCAGATTGCTTCTCCCAAGGAATATTATTCTCCTGATGAGGATTCTGCGGAAGGGGATTCTCCATCCGAAGACATTACATTTGGAAAAACCATCATCAAAATGAAAGATTATTTCAAATGGGATACTTCCCAGATAACAGAAACCCAAAAATGATACTTTGAACTGTTGCAAGTGGAGTCTCCCTCCACTACAGCTGTGCCCCCTGTTCTTCCAGCATACTTGGATGCCTTTACTGCAGCTTCTAGAACTCCTGGCTCACAGCCTCCTGCACCTAAGCACCCAGACCACTTTTATAAGGTGCCAGAGGAACAACATATCCTCATAAAGCCACCCTTTAGTGACCCAGCAGTGATTGCACTGCCCCTGATAAACAGTCTAGGTTGTTACCTTCTGCCTCCCTATTGCCCACGGATCAAAATAGCAAATCCATGGATAGGACAGACAAGAAGGTGTACACGTCTTCCACTTTGGCCTTCAGAGCCATTAACTATCAAACACACATGACCAAGTATGCCCTGGACTTAGTATCCCAAGCCACCTCAGTGATGGCTTCAATCCCTGACAGTCCAATTAAGATGGATATCTCCTCCAAATTGTCCTTAGCCCTACAAGTGGCTAGACACTCCATAAGATGCATCTACAATGATGCAGAAGCTTCTGCTTGCTCTGCAGCAAAAGCATCTGTCCTTAGGAGATATTCCTGGCTTAGACTACAGAATCTTGGTTGTTGTAGCTTTCAGCTGATGTCAGGGAAAAAGGGAAAGTACCAATGTGGGTGCCAAATTGGCCATAAGGATGGCCACGACAGATGCATTTTCTGCTTAGGCCGGGACCACGACCATAACACCTGGCCTATTTGTAAATCTTTTGTTCCTAAGACCTTACGTAGCCACCTTGCAGCTTTAAATCTTTACTTAGACATTACATTTGGAAAAACCATCATCAGAATGAAAGATTATTTCAAATGGGATACTTGGTCATGTGTCCAAAATCTTGTATGCCCCCCTGGATTACAACTTCCTCTTTGGAAAGCAATATGCAGACCTATTTAAGAATCTGCAAAAAAAAAGCAAAGAATTACAGGATATAAAACATCTCCTGGTATCCCCTATACCCAAATTTTATAGGAACTACCCAGCTAAGACTACCTTTGTTAGGTGTAACCCACATTCTGCTGCCTCCTCCTCCTCCAGACCCAGAAGAGGAACCAGAAGACATTCCTCATCCAGGCCTACTGGCCCACCTCCTCAGCCTAGACAACCATTTCAGAACAGGGGAGGTCCTAATAATGCGTGACTGCCTTACCCATCTGCCCCTTTCAGCTGCCCTTACCTATTGTCTCCCCTTCTGATAAAAAATCACTACAGACCAATGGGTATTAACCATTATTCAAAAAGGGTACTTTCTATCCTGGAAACAAACTCCCCCCTGGAAGGGCATTCCATTTCCCCCAAAAAAACAATGCCATCTTCTTCCACAAATTCTGTCAGACCTGCAACAACTAGGTACAATAGAGCCAGTTCCCACAGGACAAGAAGGAAAGGGATTCTACTCCCGTCTGTTCCTGGTCCCTCAAAAGGATGGTCTCTGGAGACCCATTTTGGATCTGTTCTTCCTAAACCTTTACCTGTAGGTACTCACCTTCAAAATGCTATCACTTCCCACTCTCTTACCCCTCATACCCTCAAATGCTTTCATGGTCACCTTGGACCTAAAAGATGCTTACCTGCACATTCCCATCAGGGCCTCACACAGATGTTTCTCTGGCCCATCCTTGCACTTCCAACTTACGGCCTTGCCCTTTGGTTTATCCACTGCCCCAAGAGTGTTTACAAAGTGCCTAGCTCCAGCCATTGCCTTCTGCAGGATCCATGGAATCCAGATTTACCCATATCTGGATGACATCCTTATCCTAGCACAGTCCAAAGATTCCCTCTTAAGGCATCTACACTTCACTATGTCCCTTCTACAAAGTCTAGGGTTCACCCCAAACCTCAAGAAGTCCTCCCTGAAACCAGACAAGGACAAGATATTCCTAGGTTGCAGAATCAATACAGAATGAATGAAAGCCTTTCTCCCACAGGACAAGGTTCTATCTCTAACTTTCCACTTCCAGGAAGTCTTGTTATCTCAGACAGTCACTGCAAGACAATTCCTTCGACTCCTGGGATTGATGGCAGCAACCATTCCTATGCTACCATTGGCCAGAATGCATATGCGAAAACTGCAATGGTACCTCAAAAATATCTAGTCACAACACCAGAATCACTTGGAACAAGTTATCCCCCTTCTTCCCTGTTTAAAGAAAGAAATAATTTGGTGGATCCAACAAGTACAACTAAACTTGGGGCTTCCACTGCAGCCCCCTCAACCCATACAAATATTGCATACAGATGCCTCAGACTCAGGCTGGGGAGCAACCTTGCACTCCAAGCCCAGTGGCAACCTCCCATGATAACCAAACACATCAATGTAAAGGAGATGACAGCAGTTCTTTTAGCTCTACAGACCCTACTACTACTGCCTCCAGTTCCTCTTATGATAGCGATGGACAATATCACTGTAATGTGGTATATCAACAAACAGGGAGGTACCAAGGCATACTAATTGTGCAGGCTAGCCTACTAATTTGGGACCTAGCATACCAGAACAACCTATTCCTGCAAGCCAGTTACATCCCTTCACAGGACAACAAGCAAGCAGACCTCCTGAGCAGAACATCCTGTCCACAACATGAATGGATGCTGGACAGGATGGTCTTTCTAGACATAGTCCACTGGTGGGGCACTCCACAAATAGACCTGTTTGCCTCCCCCCAGAACAGGCAGCTGCAGACCTTCTACACAAAGACTCACTCCCCCCAAGCCTGGAGAGTAGACACCTTCAGTTTCACCTGGGAGGGGAAGTTCCTGTGCGCCTTCCCCCCCTTCCCTCTGATTCAGAAAGTCCTTCTGAAAATCAGGAAGGACAAACCAAAAATCTTGCTAGTGACTCTCTACTGGCCAGACAGCACTGGTTCCCCCTTCTATACAATTTAGCCAAGGGCAATCACTGCAAGTTACCCCACAAGGTAGACCTTCTGACACAAGACAAAGGAACTCTCCTACACCCACACTTGCAAATGCTATCCCTGACTCTGTGGGTGATAAATTATTAACCCCTTTCAGACACCACTATTCAGAGGACGTGCTATCAGTCCTGAGGGAGGCCAGGCAACCCACTACTAGAATATCATACCTTGTCAAATGGGAAAGATTTACTCAGTGGTGTCTGGGACAGGAAAGGGTCCCTTACAAGGCTGACACCCCCCTAGTCCTCTCATATATGTGTCAACTTATAAAGGGTGGACTTTCCTATTCATCAGTGAAAGTGCACCTCTCCGCATTATCAGCCTGCTTACCTCTAGATCCCACCTTGTTAGCCAGGCTACATGTGAAACTCTTCCATAAAGGGGTCTTATACAGCAGACCACCTAAGAAGCCTATTTCTCCTCCATGGGACCTGAACTTCATCCTGGAAAACTCACCCAGCTCCCCTTCGAACCAGCTAATACAGCCTCTTTACAGTTTTGTACTCGGAAAACAGTACTGTTAGTGGCTATTACCTCTGCCAGAAGGGTTTCTAAGCTGCACACCTTAATGGCATGATCATCTTACACCATTTTTCATAGGGACAGGGTCACACTGAGAACCAACCCTTCCTTCATGCCCAAGGTAGTCAATGACTTATCTCTAAATCAATCCATTCACCTACCCAGTTTTTTCCCCTCTCCCACTAACCAAGGAGAGAAGATACTCCATTCCCTAGATGTCCACAGGCAACTGAGATTTTACCTGGACAAGACTAAAGACATTAGGAAATCCAAACAACTCTTTGTATCTTTCCACCCTAGGGCATTTGGCAAGGCAGTCACCAAACAGACCATTGTATCCTGGATTAGAAAGGCAATCGGTTTCTGCTACTCACACCATGGAAAACCCCTCCAGTTGGGGTTAAGGCACACTCCACAAGAGCAGTGGCCACTTCCAAGGCCTTCCAAAAAGGCATGGACACAAGCTTCCATTATGGAAGCAGCTACATGGTCCAGTATCCACAACTTTCACTAAACATTACAAATTGGACCAAATCTCCAAAGCACGTGCATGATTTACCAGGGCAATCCTACAAGGCTTTGTGGAATCATCTTCTGCATCCACCACCCTTTCATCAAACTAAGCTGTGGTACTCTCCCACAACAAGAATACTGCAACATAGGAATAGAAGGACATAGAATAGTTGTGTAAAATCTTACCATAACCATAGATGTCCTTCTCTTCCATGTTGCAGGATTCTTTTCCACCCACATTCCCCCTCACTGACTCTACCAGTCTAACTGCTCCCTGATGCCTCTCTCCATTACAAAAGAGACCCAGGGCCTTATACATGCCACCTTTGGCAGCTTATACTGTTGGGTTATCTACTTTGCCTGCTTAGCTTCAAGTTCTGAGGAATGTGCGTGCAGATGTCACACATAGGATCCCTGGTTTATGGCCCTACGTGGGACATCCCACGCAGCTGCAGCAGTCAAGCTGAAGTTTTTATATAGGAGCCAAAGTACGAGTCACCTTAAGGCAGAAAATCCCACACCAAAAATACTGCAACATGGAAGAGAAGGACATCTATGGTTATGGTAAGATTTTACACAACTATTCTTTTGTTCTGTTCACTTTGTTCACCCTTTATTTTTAAGATCCTAAGAAGATGATGAAGTATCCTTTTACTATGTTTACTGGATCAAAAGGTAAAAGCTTTTACATCTGGAGTAATGGACCACTGTTCCACCTATTGGGCATTCCTTCTGCAATCCTCAAGAAGAGAAAAGAAGGGTATCCAGGAGGGCTTCAGTTTTCATTCCAGATTCCTCCAGCATTCAGTGGGTGATGCTGCTGTGGCCATCTAAAGCCCTTGATCATCCTTCAGGTTCTCTCAGTGCCTCTGATGTTGCTCCTTAGTAAGCTGGTAAGAGCAGAGACGTGTCTGCATTCTCCAATGGTGTTTTATGTAGGGAAGCACCACTCCCAGGGAGATGACTGTACATCTGAGTGTTCCTTTTTGGTAGATACCCCTAGGAAAAGGAAACACAAACTGAGGCATACATATGCTCCTGTGTCCCCTTCATTGCACGGAATGAAAGGTGATTTACCTGACATTGCAAACAGCTTAATTAATTCATTTTAGTCTTTACAATTGGAGTCTTCCCAGATTTCTGAATTAAATCAAACAATCCAAAAAAAGTCAGGAAATCAATAAATACATTGTTCAATACTGGAAAATCAATCCAATCCAGCCCACCCCAACCAATATCTCCCAAAGTATTGCTTTGTAGTTTAGCTCACATTTTATGAACACAGTTACCTTCCTCTTACAAAACATAACTACTACAATTCCAGCCATCCCAATCCAGTCATTGAAGTCACATCAGTCCTTCACACTCACTCCAGTGTCAACATCTAGAATTAAAAAAAATGCTTGTGCAGCCTTAAGACAACAACTGCCCAACTAGCTTCTATCTGAATACCTCAAATAAATTGTGGATAGCCTCGCATATCCTGTCTCAATTCTAATAAACCATTCTGTCCAAGAAAAATATTTCCCTACCTTATGGTAAAAATCCTATTATTATAATAACTCTGTATAAAGGTGGCTCATTAACCGAGGTCACAAACAATAGACAAAACATCATTCTCTCTCCCTTGTCCAAAATCTTAAAAGGATATATTCACTCTCAACTTACTACATATATTTCTTCTCATAACTTCCTCTCTTTCTCAACACAAGGTTTCAGAAGCAATCACAGTACAACCACTGCCCTTCTAAGGTTCACATATATAGGAAATAAAAGAAATTCAGATCTTCTAGCCTCAACTGTGTTTCTGGATCTTTCCAAGGCATTAGACACCATCAACCATCAAATTCTCCTAATTAAACTTTCTTCCTATGGGCTATCACCTTCCTCGCTTAGCTGGTTCCTTATTTACCTCACTGATTGGTCCCAAGCATTGAAATGGTAAGATTATTCTCCTCTTTTCTTTCTGTAAGCATTAGAGTCCCACTAGGTTCCATCCTAGGACCACTACTTATTTATCAGTGACCTAAACATTACAAAATTGCAGCCAAAGAGGCTACTGTACTACAGTACACTGATTACTCTACTTTACTATGTGCTACTATGACACTATTCTTGCTCCACTCATTCACCCAGAAATCCTTCTGCTCCTCACAAAAAAAAAAAAAAAAAAAACACTGATAACCAGGCAGGAAGAAAAAATAAAATATATATATAATAATCACACAATGAACTTAGCGTAAAAAAGCCTTTAATCGTATGCTTTCATCCACAATGACTTATTCAGAATACAATACAAATAAATCCCTATGAACTACATTAAGCTACCACCGACCAATAAAAATCACTAGTCAATTAACAATGATTGTCCATTTAATCACAATAAAAACCTTAAAGATACATAAATAAAAGCATGGACTGAACTCACTAACCAAAAAGCATTGTATGAAAAAACATAATTACACAAATTTATAAAACAAGAACACTTATTCAGTACTTAATCTTATTTCTTTTGTTTTTCAAAGAACATTTGATGTTAATACTTTCATTCAACCCAGTGTACTGATCCATATTTAAATCAATCTGCCACTTGGTCTCTAAACTCTCCATTCTATTTTTTTAATCCCCCTTTCTCATGTCTTCAGGAACCTGTTGTATAACTGCAAATAACTATTTTTCCATTTATCACGTATCTTTGAGTGTTTGTATAATGCATTTTAAATCCCCCTTTTTGATAGAATACAAATGTTTCTTAATTCTAACTTCCAATTTATGAGTGGTCGTTCCCACAAAAAAGTGGGGCATCCAGAACACATCCTAATATAAACTACAACTTTCACTTTACATGTATCTATCTACCTTTAATTTTAATAGTTTATTCTATATGTTGTAAAGAAATATAAGGAGAAACATAAATATATCTACAAATTTTAAACATACCACAAGTGTACATGCCTAACTCCTTATTAGTGAAAGGAGGTTTAACATTAGCAATGTCCCTTTCTAATATACTTGTAATACTATTATACTTCTTGTATACAAACTTGTTTTTTTCCCTACCCTCTTTAAAAAGCTCTGAATTCACCTCTATTATTTTCCAATAGGAATTAATAATGTCACTAATAATTCCACTATCTACTGACATGCCTAACATAAATACCAAACTTCCACTTTCAACATCTTCCTTAAAATTCATATTAAAATTTGTTGTTTCACTACATAATATGGGCTGGAACAAATCTTTCATTTTCTTGCTAAATTCTTCAGCTATTTTACACAAATAGTCATGCCCCAGGATTCACAAATCCTCCGTGTAAGACTAAAGTAGTCTTACACGGAAACGCCAGTCTAAGAGTAAGACGGCAGCGTGCCATGCATATTAATGAGGGTGTGCTGCCTCAACTCAAAGGCTAACATGGAGCAGGCACGAGTGCAGGGGGCATGTCGGACTGCCGAGCAGTCCAAAAATCCACGCCCTTGCAAGTCTCTCAATTGGGAAATGTCAACTGACATGAGCGAGTCTGCCCAAATGTGTACATACCCAGCACTATACTCCCCCACATTCTAAACCCCAGTACAATTATAAAATGTAAAACTTTTATTTATTTTTTTTTATTATTCCCGATATAGCTGCCCGTATTTGCGCATGTTTGCATGGGTTTGCCCATTGCTTAGCTACAGTTAGCAGTCAAGACATCGAAGAGGATGATAAGAAACTTATATGCAAATTAAGCAAAATAGCAATAGCGTAGTGGTAGACCCTTCACACAAAGAGGAGGCATTCCCGGTTCGAGTCCCACCACTCCCCTTTTTATTTACTGTTGGAAATCTGTATATGAAAAGAATTCCTGATATTTATCATTGAAATTTTAGTAAAAAGCATTGAAATGGCCTATGTACTAGTGAACAAATTTTATTTATATATATATATATATATATATATATATATATATATATATATATATAAGAAAGTGAAATGGTTATGCATACTGATGAATGCATAAGTAACATATCTTAAGCAATGTGAAGCACTGCTAAGCAAAGTTTACCAGTATTAAGCACGTCAGTATAATTGCTCATAGCTTAGCACTGCTTTAACTAGCGCAATAGTTTTGCGCAGAGCTGTGCATCTCTCCAACTAGCGCAAACAGAACATGTTTGCGCGTAGCTGTGCACTGTACAAACTAGCGCAACGCCGGGCAACGTCAAGCAACGTAGAGCAACGTTGGGCAAAGTTGAGCAAAGTCAGCTAAACACAGCCACACCTCCTAGCCAGTCTGGCCAGTAGTAAAATAAAAGGCAGTGACAGGCCTCGAACCCGGGATACTGTGCACCATAATCACAGTACTGAACCACTAAGCCATGACATCTTTTCATATGCATGCACTTTCAACACACACATACATATCAATAGAAGTTTACCCATTGCTAAGCAGGTGTGCTTTCAGCTGAGTTTCTTCAAAACTGGCCAATCACAGAAAAGTTCGGGAAATGAGGCATATTTATGCTCCATAGGCAGGAATACATAACTGGTTGTAGCTCCCATCTGCAGGCAGCATGGCCGGTGTTGGAGAGGGCTCTTGATTTCGAGTGCAACGTTGGGGCATTGAGGAGTCAAAAGTAATGGTTTGGCTCCTCATCCATAATCATGAGGAGAGACTCCTGCAGGGCCAGTTCCAAGGCACCCAATACAAAGTGGAAGCCTGGAACCGTCTAGCTCATGATCTCACCAGTGCCACAGGCGTCCCTCGCACTGGTGAGCAGATCCGACACCACTACTCAGACCTGAAGAGACGCAAGGAGGACCGACTGAACCAGTGGATACAGGAGGCCCGTGGGATGAAAAATGCCCCACTATTGAGTAGATAGCCATGGAATGAAGTATGTAAGAATTGCTATTGTAGTCTATATTATGGATAGGTATGTCTCAATATCACTTCATTTACTTCACAGCTGCAGGTGTCCGTGCTGCGAATCAGCAAGCCTATGCAGATAGGCTGCTAAGGCTGTGCCACCAGGCAGGTTGGTAATTATTCTGCATGTATTGTTATATAAAATAAGTGAGAGAGCCTGAAGAAAAGTGTTGTAGCCCAGTAATAAAGGTGTAATAAGTCTTGAAGAACTTCTCTGCATGTACTGTTATATAAAATAAGTGAGAGAGCCTGAAAAAGAGTGTTGTAACCCATTAATAAAGGTATAATACATCTTGAATAAGTCTTCTGCATGCACTGTTATATCAAATAAATGAGAGAGCCTCTAGAAAAGTGTGTTGTGTAATTAATAAAGATATAATACCTGGAGTGTGTCCATGTCACTTTCTTTGATATGTTGTACTCCTGCATTATAGAAATAGTACTGTTGTATTAAGCGCTGTCAACCCACACTTGGGTAGGCCCATATAAAGTGGATGAAGGGAGTGCTAGTAGCTGTTAAGCATATATACAGTCCTCAACTGTTGGTTCATGGCCGGCATGTACAGATTAATCTGGCACATGAGTAGCTTGTTATTGTGTTCCACAGAAATGTCAGCGTGCTGCTAAAAATGTAGGGGGCTGTTAAAATATACCTGATAATGTCACCTGAACACATCCAGATATGTAGATATATAAATATAAATGTAATATATAAATACATAGCAGTAACATCTGCATCCTGGACAGTTTGTATGTCAGATACAGGTCAGGTATATAAAGAACTAGCAAAACCCATTTCACAATTTAACGGACATTGCCTAGTGTAATAATACATGTAGGGGATATATACCTGCAGTCAATAGGAATGTAGTGTAAACTATAAGTATATATAAGTTGTTAATGGAGGTATCTTTTTACACCCTACTGTATGTGCATAAACAATGCAATTCCACACCTCAATGGGTATGTCTAATCTCAAAACATTTGTTGGGGCATATGTCCTATTGGTTTATAAATATCTGCATTTACTTTGATGCATGTGCCCTGTTCAAATACCACAATCTCGGTGACCTGTTGCCACCAATTAATCCTGCATGCTGTTGGAATGTCCACTGTTGTTCTATATATGCATGTGTTATTCTTGCTGTTCTACTGTTGGAACTCTGGTGTGTTGGGTTAATGGGAATACTACTGCATGCTGTTACAACTAATTTGGAATGCTGTTGGCTGTTACCAACCCATATTGTCATTAAATCCTCCTAAACATAGAACGTATAGGAAGGCCAGTCCCAGCAGACCCACCTGTCCCACCTCAGCTGGCGATGGCACCTGGCAGCAGCAGGTCTGGTCCCCAGCCCAGGACCTCCTCCTCCTTTGGGCCTGTGCCACCTTCGGGTGGAAGTGCTGCAGGGGATGGGGCTCGTCCCCCCCGTGCAATTGTGGGTGGAGGAGGGCCTCCTCTCACCCTCCAAATGGTCTGGGCTGTGGTGCGTAGGGAGATCCAACGTTCTGTCACTGATCCCCTATGCCAGCTTGAGGCACGAGTGGCACGACTCCCAGGTGAGCCTGCCCCTCCTATGCAGCCCCCAGCACAGCCACCCTCTGGTCTGTGAAGGTGCAGTGGTGACTGCCCACGGGTGGGGATCTCAGTTCTACTGTCGCCATCTGTGGGCTCATGGGCTTGCATTTTCCAAACATCCTTCCCCGTCAATGTTGTTTACCCCCCACGTGTCATATTCCACCCTTGTATGCATCTTATTTGTCCTGTCTGTTTACCTCCCCAACCTTCCTCCCCAAATATACCTACATCCCCTACCCCACATTCCACTCTCACCTGGAAAAAGAAAAAAAAAGGGCAATCTGCTCCAAAAAAAATGACGCCCCATACATAGCTGCCCATTTTGCACACATGTCTGCTGGACATATAAAATGTAATTTAATTGGCAGTACAACATACTTTGTTGTCCACACACCCCTCTCTCAGGGGTGAAAGGTTTCATATTTCCCTCCAAATTTATTGCATATGCACAGCTGTTGCTGTAAAAGAAATGGGCAGCTGTGGCCCTTCCCTACACCCATCCTGCACATCCTGAGCTGTTTTCCCTACTGTCTTTCCCTCTTTCTACCCCTTTTTCACCACTGTCCTATCTCCCCATTTTCTTTTCTTTCAAAGAAATGAGCACGAGGGTTAGTGGGAGTAAGCACTTTTAAGCAGTAGTTAGCGGGTTTGAGCGAGTGTGCACTTGTGTGCGCTTAGCTAAGCATTGCTAAGCTTCACGCAAACCCACGCAAACCCGCTTACAACTGCTTAGAAGTGCCTTAGTCACCCTGCATGTGAGAGCCTTTGTTCCCTTGTTCTGCTCAGCAGCAAAATAAAACACCTCTGTCAGTCTTGAATCCCGGACCTTAGACACACTAGACTGCATGAAGTACCACTAAGCCACAGTAGATATACAGCAGGCTGTTGCTGAAATAGATATATCATGCATCAGTATGAGTGAATGTAAAGGAAAAATAGGAATGCCATAACACAAAACCTGTTCTGTGGAACTTTACCAGCAGTTGTTGTGGAATTGCATTACATGACTGTGATAAGAGAACCGGCCATTCTAGCAGTAAATGATGCTACAGCTGCACTTTACAACCCCCACACAGTATCATAGCAGGACAAACAGTGGCATATCTGATTAGGGCAGAGGACATACATCCCAACTGTGACTACATTTCAGAGATGCCCCTGATTTTGAAACATATGTTAGCTGTGTCCCTCTGAATCCCCTGAAAAGTACTGATGTTAGGCAGAAAGGTGGGGTATTACACCTAATGAATAATGACAATATGTAGGAGTTAGACACTGCCTGTACTTCAGAAAAGATGTAGTAATCCATATGCACTGGTTATCCCAAAGTCTGCACTTACTGTCTCTAATATTTTGAAGGTGTACCTCACTTTTATCTACCTTTACCTCACTCTGTTCAAATATGTACCTGAGTGTTTCAGAGGCCTGGTCGAGGCAGAAACACACAGGCATATCAGCTTTTCTGCTGTTACACACTGTTCCACAAGCATACCCTTATGTAGGAGTACAACACTGAAACACCAAAGGATGTAGCCATGTACTGGTAGCAATTGACTATAACAATGCCATTGTACCAGTGCTGAAAAGACCTGTGTGTTGCACAGACAGAGAATAACAGCCTAATGTCTGGCTACCATCTGGATAGGTCCACAGTTGGGAGCTATGTAGACATACTACTTGCCTTGCTAAACTAACAGGTGCACAGCAACCCTTTAAGTCCAGCAAGATAACATTCACACAATAATACATAATGCTCTCTGTATGTCTGCATCCCCACCCAAATGTACAGTATACCTGTGTGTTCAGGGTCTACCAAGGATGTAGGTAGGCATACTCAGTACTGGAATTGTTTTCTTGAGCATCCTGTGCTAATGTCAACAATAAAAAAGCACAAACTGTGCAGAAGTGAGTACATTAATATTCACAGTATAGCAGTCCACAAACAGTTCATGTTCCAAATGAATACATCTCAATAACTACTTTTGTATGGCAGTTAATTGTATAATTAGAAAATAAACTACATACTCCCATGTATCTTGTGTTAGCATTTGTAGGGGTGAGTACAATCCTACACTGACAACTGTGTACTGGCAGTGACAACATTCAGGTCTGAGTACAACATTTAAATCACTGGCTACACCCCTAGCTTCAGATATAAGAACTATACCAACCTTCTGACTTAAAACAACGGTGTCCACAGCAAACAAGCATGGGCCCCACTTTGGAAAGCTGAAAGGGCTACACCTACCTGACATAGCAATTTATAGCATTGGGTTGCTATGACAGTGAGTACTGCAATTACCACACAGCAGGCTGCATGCAATTACCAAATGGTGGCCACCAATTGGTGCAGAGGCCATCACATGCACATGTGCAGAGACCTGTAAAAGCAGGCTGTACTTGCTGCCCACACACACAATCATTCCACTGCAGATATTGAGAGAGAGAGAGACAGAGACACGGAGAGAGAGAGAGAGAGAGAGACACCCACCCACCCACCCACATCAACAGAAAAAAAAGCCAAAGACACGGGATGTAATACTACCAACACATACAAAGGAAAGGTATGTAACAGATATGTATTTACTGGCATGTAGTAGATGTTTTTGAAGAGTACTCTACATACTTTGAAATATCCATATGTGGCAGCAGTACGTATCTATGCATAGATGCCCTGCATAACTACTGCCATGGACAAATCAGTGTGTAGCTGTGTGCAGTGGGACATAACTGTGACATATGTAGCTCAGCAGTACATGTCAAACATCTGATCCATGTTATCTGTGTTCTGTACAGTAGTGTGGACAATGGCTGTTTGGGGGAGTAGTGCATACAGCTATATAAACATGGATGTGACATAGTAACACATGCATGATAGTCATATTAATGTGTAGCTTAGCATTGGCAACTGCTGTACCAGGCTAGTATGCTAATTTAGCATTTGCAGCTATATATACACCCTCTAATATTACTGTGTGCTCACATGTGACACCTGCTCATGTTGCAGCAAGGCCCAACAGGTCAGCCATGAGGTCCAGGGACTTACAACAGTGTGGACCTTGTGTGTGTACGGCACACACATACGGAGAGATATATCTGTGTCAGATATATTAGCATCTGTACATGTGCATAGAGCAAGGGACATACTGCAACTGTTTGTGAAGGGTTGTCATATATATGTTGGTGAAGGTTGTTTTGTGCATATTTGTATGTAGGTTGTAGTGTGTGGCAAACAAGACAGCATACTGTGCTGGTATATGACATGTGGTGGTCAAACGCTGTGGGTGTGATTTGTTATGTTTGCAGTGTTGCAGCCAGTGAGGCCTGCTAAAGCCACATGGGCTGAGAACACCTTCAATGCATTTCGCACAAGACTGTGCGATATTATTACATAACTGTATACCTCACATCCTTTGTAATTGATATTTTAGGATGTGTGTGTATATATATATATATATATATATATATATATATATATATATATATATGGAGAGAGAGAGAGAGACAGAGTAATATTTACTGCGACAGATGCCTGGTGACAAAGCCATGGCCTCAACCTCAATGTTGAAAATGCATTGGCATCCCTTCTGGTAAACACTCTGTACCCATGAACTACCACATAGGTGGTAGTCGACTTAACACCGAAAGTGTGATAAGAGACCATGGGACACAGGTGGACAGTAGTCTCCCCTTTGATAATCACAGTGCCACACTAGTCATGTAATCTGTCTACGTGGCACACCTCATCACAAATGGTGTGTCATCCAGGGAAAAAGAGGTCAGTGTTCCCCTCTACTCATCACTCACATAACCCATTATAGAGTACAATGTCCCTTCTGGTATGTACCTTACAAGACATTTACAGCAACTGGAAACGCCACAGACATACCTCACAAAGAGTATTACTGGCCTCAAACAGATGCCCTATGCAGACCGTCTCACAAAACCACAGCTAGACTGTGTCACATAGCATTTTTCTTATGGATATTGATATGTTCTTATGTTAGTAGAGTAATATCTCTTTAAATTGTGATGTCATATTAATTGTCCTAGTATTTAACCAAGCATCAGTTGTAGTGATGTGGTCTGATGAAGCGCTTACCGTTTGTCTTCTGCAATAAAGTACAGTGACTGATTTCCAGTGTGTAACTTTGGTGCCTTAATTTACTTTTGCTGTGATGGTGAATGTGTTGGTGAATGTGTCACAGTTGTGTATATGTGGGATAACTTAGTGGGAAACTGTTTCTGTCATGGTATTTTGTGTCCTATCTCTGATCCCAGCAAAAGATGTGTATGCTATTGCTAGACAGAAAAATCAGTATGGCATACGGTCTGACGTAGTCCTTTGGTGTTAAATGGGGTGTGCCATTGGAGGCTAAAGCAGTACATGTATGTTTATTGATTGGTACTGCTGGTGAATCCAAATCCTGTATGGACTGTAGTACTACCTGAAGCTGCAGACATAAACAGCATAGTATGGTGTATGTCCACATTGCTTGGAACCACTGTTTTGTGTGCTCCCTGTAGTCCTCACAGATTACATACCTCAGGCATAAGGTTTTGTAAGTACTGACACACAGTACTGTATGGTACACACGTAAAGCTCATCTGGGTTGCCATGCCTCTGTGTCCTGTATGTATGTCTGATGTGTGTGTGGGTATGCCTGTAACATGCCCTTGGTCATATGTGTGTTACAGGATATAAGTGCATATCTAGCAACATTTATAGTCTAGTACAGCAGTATGCCACCTATATTCACGAATGTGCACATACTTTAGGCAGGGGTTTGCCATCAACAACTAGTGTGGTATACTGGTAATACTGTAACTGGACTTTACAATCATTGCAATGGATGACATATTTCTTTATGCATTAGCTTGATATATACCTCCTGTGGCTAGGTGGTGCATTGTGTCGCATACAATGTGCCATGTACTGTTGTATAATCTTACATAGTGGTTTCTCTTTGTTGCTGTGCAGAACATGGTTTAATATATAGAACATGCCAGGCCCTGTCAGGCATTTGTGGGTTGAGCACTGATATGTGGTATTGAAAGTGTATCCTCTGACAGACAATAGGTTGCTATTTATGGCAGTTCAGTTATATCTGTACTGTAGACTGTTAGGTGTGCCACATGACTTGCTCACACATATTGTTTCATTGTCTTCCAGGGTCATGGCCCACCATCGCAACCCAACCTATAGTCCTGCTGAGGATGAAATCATAACGTCCAGTCTGGCTCAGCACTACACCCTGCTATTCTCAAAAACCAGCCAGGACCAGCATGAGCGGACTGCACTCTGGCAAGATGTTGTCCGTAGGGTAAATGACATAGGCATGCATAACCAGACATATGAGCAGGTACGTCATCACTGTAGTGATTTACTTAGACATGTCCGGCAGCGTGCGTCTGATGTCCGTAGACAACAGCTTGCCACAGGTGGTGGGGTTACCATCCATCCCCCCCTCTCCAGAGTGGAGGAGCTGCTCCTGAGCCTGGTGGCTACTGGCCAAAAACAACAACAGCAGACATGTATAATCATGGAGGCTGTAGCCCCCCAGCAAGTTCACACGGAGCGTGCATGTAACATGGCATATCTGTAGACTACTGTTACCTCTACTGGTAGATCATGCATATGTGAGATGTGTACTGTGTAGTTAGAAGATCTGGAGCCTGGTGTTGTGCAATACTGATAATTTGGAACATGATCTGCAAGCCTATTACTATCAACCGTTGTACTACTGTAAGACTGCAAACCCACAGTAGCAATGCCACAGTTGTTGCCACTGACAAACCGTCTCATATACTTGTAGGTTCCTCTGGTGTGACAGCAAGGCAGCAGACCCATGCTGGTGAGTGTGTTCTACATTTAATATTGCAAATAAAATGTGCATGTCATAGGTGAGGTGTAGGCCATGTACACATGTAACACACCTATGCATAATGCATGCTGTGCATGTTTGCTGTGAGACTATGCACATCACAGTAACGTGAGCAGCTGCCTCAAACACATGCAATACACAGAGCATCCCAAACAATTGTGGCTACATTGTAGTGGACATTGGATAGGCAGAGTTGATACACATGCACACAACATACACAGCTTTGTCATATGCAGTACATGTTAATATGCTACACATGGGGTATTCAGACACCTGCTGTAAGGTCACACTCCAGTATCTCAAATGTCATCCACACAGCCCACATAATATACCTGAGGGGTAGAGGCCTATCATGGGGCGGTGCGACACTCTTCAACACACAACACATTCATGTTAGGCAATGCTCCCTATTGGGCACCTTACAAACCCATGTAACAACTGGCTGTGAAATGGTGAATGTAGCCATGGTACTGCAGTTCAGGTACAGCATGATAAGTGCCGGTCTGGCACACATTAGTAGCCTTGAGTGACCACATGATGCTGCACGATGATGGCTCATGGTACTACACCCCATCCAGTTACATTAACCACAGTACTACACATAGCATTCATTGCTATGCACCTCACTGTTGTGTGTGTGCAAACATATGCACCTATACACAATATGCATAGCAATCACCATTTGCACAAAGTGACACATATATGTCTTGTAATGCTATTGAGTGTATAGGTCACATGACACACATTGGGTATGTGTGATGTTTAATGTTGCAGTTGTGTTGTAGCATGCCATGTCATGGTTGGCACTGGCATGTCCAGAATATGTTCTACACTCACCATAACTACAGTACAATGGCTATGTTGAGCAATGGTATTCCATCAGGTATACACGCACAACTCATCCTGTGTGTATACATAGCATGCGTGAGCTAAACCTGTGTCCACAATTATCTGCTAAAGACACAGATGCTCTAATCAGTAATGGATATCTATGTGACACACAGATAAACATCCAGCCATGGTATGTATACCTGTGAGTGATGGTGCACAGCACATTGAAGAGCTTGTAATACTTGCACAGCAATGTTGTGTCCATGTACACATTGCGTTCCAGGGTGAGGCCAATCACTGAACAACAACACACATGCATGCATCAAAGCCATGTATACTGTTATTAGCAAGGACTGTCTACACTCACACTGCATGCTGTTGAGCAACACACGTCCAGCATGCTGACACATGTGATATGACTGTTTGGCTTGTGATACTGTACCCCACCATCAACCACTATTGAGTATGTTCTGGATTGCTGGTGGTGTGTGTGTGTGTGTGTGTGTGTGTGTGTGTGTGTGTGTGTGTGTGTGTGTGTGTGTGTGTGTGTGTGTGTGTGTGTGTGTGTGTGTGTGTGTGTGTGTGTCTGCTTTAGTGAGGAGTGTATTTGTGTGCATGTGTGCATGTGTTCATGTGTGCACTTGTTCATGTGTGCATTTGTTCATGTGTGCATGTGTGCATGCGTTCATATGTTCATGTGCGCATGTCTGCATTTGTTCATGTGTTTTTGTGTGCATGTGTGCACTGTTCTGACATCATGTACAGGTTGTAAAGTGTGTTTCCAGTCTTCCTCTCACAGGTGCTGAGGTTGGGCTGGTTCACTGCAGCAGGGAACCTGATGTCACTGACACAAATAGTGATAATGAGGATAGGTGTGTTAAGGCACAGGCATGTTTGCCAGGGTCTGTCGTTGGGCCACCAATCGGCAGTACACAGGTGTCCACCCCATCCATGCACACAGTCATACTGCCAATACATCCATCATCACCAATGCCCTTAGCTGAGGGACAGTGTACAGTCGGCAATGGCCAGGACAGTGTGGTATCTATAGCACATGCATCCAGACACAGCAGCCATACCCAGAGGTCTGGAACGGTACCACATAGGCAGATGTCCAGGGGTTCTTGTCAGAGCACTGCTAGTCATCATGCCCCTGGCAGACATGCCACTGGTCTTACAACCTCACACATGTCCCAGGCTGTCATGGAGGCACAGGCACATATGGAACGGTACACTAGACAGGGACTGAGGGCACAGAGGGCACATAACACCACTTTAAATGACAGTATCCATGACCTAGCAGGTGCCATCCATAATTACACTGAGGTCACTGATAGACATTGGGGTGAGACATTAGATGTCCTCCGCAATGTCATGTCCATGTGTCAGGACAGTGCGGGATGGTTGAGACGTGGACGTATGCCAGCAACATCAGCAGCTGGCAGACGCTGCAGACGTCCCTCAAGTCACAGCCGCTCCCGTAGTGTCAGTACCAGCCCCAGCAATGTTGGGGTGGGCTGTCCATAGACCGTCCTAGAAGACCACGTGGCTCTGGCCAGTCCCAGCAGAGACCTGGGTCCAGTGTACATATGTCTACCTCTGAGGATAGTACCCAGTCTGGCTTAGTACCTGATACTGTCAGTAGCACCCCTGCCAGGCACAGGTACCGTATCCGTGGCCAGAAACAGTGATCTGTAAAGCCTGGCAGGTACAGTCTGTGGCTGTCCCACAAATCCCTGTATATGGCAGCCACATGGTGGAACTGTGTGCATGCAGACACACACACACACACACACACACACACACACACACACACACACACACACACACACACACACACACAAACCAGACACCTAGGGCTAACGCATACCTGCACACATTACATCAACATTGGCCCATACCAGTACTCTTGGCCCTCACACACACACACACACACACACACACACACACACACACACACACACACACACACATGTCAATTGTATGGCTCAGTGTAGGCCTCTGGCAAACCAACAACACACCCTGTGCATATGATGAGACCTGTGTCACCTCCTGTCATCTGTAACATTGATGCAGGAACAGGCTAACATGGTGCTGATGCACAGGGTGACTTTATAGCAGTATAGCAATGTTAGCATGTTGTCAGCAGTAAAGTGTAATTATATCCTTGAAGGTGTAGCTGAGCAGGCATGATGCATTAAAGCTATGATTGTCAATGTAGTATTGTTTACACCAGTGTTAATTCCAATAGTGCATTGTCCGCCCACGTGCCACTTGGCTGATGTGTGTAGTATTGGCAGCATGTGTTAGAGAGTAGACAGTACATGTGGGATGTGTGCAGCACAGATTTGCAGGTGTACATTTGTGAACATGGTGGAGGTGCACTGTCTGCATGTACGTGCATAGTGGACACATGGGCAGGGTGACATGCCCTGTATTATGCAGTGTTAACACTCCATAGTTTCTGTTGGTGGCCAGTATGCATTGTACTACACACATTTTGGAACTTGGGTACACATGTGTGTATGACATGGTTTGACACTGTGCTGTGGGTGATACTGTTACTATCTGTCATTGGTTTGCATTCTGGTAGTATACATAACTTCAACAACCTGACCATAAACAATCATTAGATGATGTCTTGACAACTGACACACAGATGTAGGACACACAGTAACATTTGGATCCTTCAGGTACTATACTATGCCAGTAACCAGTGGTATTCACCTGCACCCATTCCTGGGACCACTCCTGTTTGGCATATAGCTCTCTTAGGTACAAGCAAACACAGTAGGGATATGTCCGTCCACATCTGGAAATGCATACTGTGGCCTATATTGCATTCTCCAGATGACACACACATCCTCCACAAGGATATCATACAGACAGATACCTGTTGTCAAACCCATGCTGTAAACCAACTAAAGCATAGTCATCCACCTGTACAAAACAAAGTATCCCCACAGTACTACATAGGTACTAGCCCCCAACATGTTGAACAGCTACCGATGTGTACATACAGCCAAGTGTTACGTCATCTCTCCTTTGGTAATCACATTTCCAAAGGTATTTTGAAATCCCTCGGTGAATCACATAAGCAATAAGGGGTCTGCAGGCATAGCCACAAAGGTTGTTGTACACCTATAATGAATAGCCATCATTGACAGACTTTGCTGCATTTGAACATGTCTGAAATATACCTCAGGCATAAACCCTCAATCACACTATTCAATGGAAACTGTAATGAGTGTGTGTGACACGGATGACCTAGGCCAGGGAACACTGCAGTGGCTGGGATTGTCACAAGCATACAGATGTGACCTAAGGTCTGGAATGTGGCAGCACACTCTGGCAAAGATAACAGATGTGTTCATGGAGAAAGCAGGGTTCCCACCTATGAAATTATTGAGTTCACATGTATGTGCCACACAGCTACCTGACGTGCAATGCACATACTGTTGTCATTGTGATATGTCATACAGTAGTAAAAGCAAAACCCACAACACATTGACCAACTGTGTTACACACACACACTCACCAAGTGCAGGATTCAAACCCCTACCTAACTGGGCTATGATACTAGAGCAGTACACATTAACACAATGTACTATACACATTACTGTGGGCTCTCCTTTCCACAGGTATATTTGTAGGATGATGACATCATCACACTTGACAAAGATGACTATACCACTTTTAAGCTGTTTCAGTAGTCTTCTAAAAGGTTGCTTCTTTCTAAGGAGACACACACATATAGTTGGCAAGAGCAGGATGCAAACCCCTACCTAACTACTTTAGGATACTAAAGGAGTACGCGTTAACATGACAGGCTATATACATTACTGTGAGTTCTCTTTTCCACAGGTATATTTGTAGGATGGTGACATCATCAGACTTGTCAAAGATAGGTATACCACTTTTAAAGTGTTTTAGTAGTCTCCAAAAAGGTTGCTCTTCTACAAGGAGATATACACACTCTCATACAGTTGTCAAGTACAGGATTCAAACCCCTACCTAACTACTTTATAATACTAGAGAAGTATGCATTAACACGACACGCTATACACATTACTGGAAGTTCTCTTTCCCACAGGTATATTTGTAGGATGGTGACATCATCAGACTTGACAAAGATAAGTATACCACTTTTAAGGTGTTTTAGTAGTCTCCAGAAAGGTTGCTCCTCTGCAAGGAGACACACACACACTTATCAAGTGCAGGATTTAAACCCCTACCTAACTACTTTATGATACTAGAGGAGTACACATTAACACGACACACTATACACATTACTGTGAGTTCACTTTTCCACAGATATATTTGTAGGATGGTGACATCATGAGACTTGACAAAGATAAGTATACCACTTTTAAGGTGCTTTAGTAGTCTCCAAAAAGGTTGCTCCTTTACAAGGAGATATACACACACAGTTGTCAAGTGCAGGATTCAAACCCCTACCTGAATAGTTTATGATACTAAAGGAGTACACATTAACATGACACACTATACACATTATTGGGAGTTCTCTTTTCCACAGGTATATTTGTAGGATGGTGACATCATCAGACTTGACAAAGTGGGTTACATTAGGTGGGCTACATAGAAGGAATCTCTAAACACTTTGGCAATGTGAACATCAATGGAGAGTTTACTATCTACCTGGGTCCCCAGGGCCATAATTACATTCTTCGTACATACTGGATTACCACCTATGTGGTAATTTGTGTGCACTTTGTTTTATCCAAAGGGGATGACTATGCATTCTTTGGCATTCTGCTTGAGGGCATTGTTTTGACACCAGGTATCTGTCTCTGTAAGACCCTTCTGGAGGATGTCTGTGTCAGCCGTAGAGTCGATTATGGACCACAGTTAGCAGTCATCTGCAAACTTGTTCAGCCATACTCCTCCCGTGCTTGCCTATACCTCTGAGCAATATCTACTGAACAGGTGGGGTCCCGGGACCAAGACCTGTGGGATGCCATTTGTGACTGGTTTAGAGTTGGACATGGCTCCCACAACTCTGAACATGTCTGTTTGATCTGTGAGCCAGTTGGCCACCCATCCTGTGACATAGCTGTTAATGTTCAAGCTGGTAAGCTTGTCCATGATGCCAGAGTGGGGAATGGTGTCGAAAGGCCTTAGTGACGTCCAGGTGGGCTGTGTGGACTACTTTCACCTCCATCTATGTCTTTGGTAACTATTTAAAATAAGTCAGCTAGGTTTAGGAGGCAGGATCTGCCTTTAACAAAGCCAAGTTGGGTAGAGTCCAGTGTCTGGAGGTCCCCAATGTCTCTGTTTATGGGTTCCATGATAATTTTCTCCATAGCTTTGCAGACCAGGCTGAGTAGGCCTATAGGGCAATGGTTTCCTGGTTCTGTTGTGGCATCCCCTTTGTGGAGCTGGATGACTGTTGCTCTATGCCATTCTTTGGGTATATAGCCTGTGGTAAGGTTGAGTCTGGACAGTGAATGTAGGTGAGTGTGTAGTTCCTTTTGGGGCTGGTGTAAGACGCAGCCTGGGACACCATCCAGTTCTTAGCTTTGAAGAGGGCTGTTTTTACCTGCATGTCCATGAAGTCTGGGGCTCTGCATTCTTCTGGGATGGACACAGGCCCTTTTGGGTGTGATGGGGGGGGGGAGTTTGCACTGAACTTGTCCCCCAGGATGTGGGCAATGTTAGTTGGTTCAGTGTATTTTTTGCCATTTTGCAGTAGCTGACAGCATATTTGAAAGTTGCCACCTAAATGTTTGGTATAACTAACGAAGGCTTTGTGGTTGTTATTCTTACATTCCTTGGCAATTTGTCTTTAGAAACTGGCCTTGGATTATTTTATGAGCGATCATTGTTTCTTCCTAATAATGATCAGTGATGCCTTTCCTTTTGTGAAGTTGGCTCTATCATGTGTTTGTTTCCTCCTTATGTTGTATAGCTTATTTATGGGTGACGACCACCAGATTGGTTCTTATTTTTGGAGGAGTGCATCTTGGTTTTATTTGGGATGTCTCGATCAATGCATCCCTGTAGATGCTCATAGAATGCACTTGTAAATGATTCTGCAGATTGTATAGCATTATCCTATAGCAAGGGGGCTTTGGATCTTTCCACTTTGGTCTTGGGAAGTGTGCAGTTTGCTTTTGAAAATGTCTTCACAGTGGTTTCCTTGACTGGGGGGGGGGGGCAGGATGTGGATGTCCAGTGTGATTACTTTATGATCTGATATTACCAGCGAGGGGTTTATCTATGTTGTGGAACACTGCTACCCCATGTTGGTGATGATCAGGTCCAGTATGTTGTCACCTCTAGTGGGCGTGGTGACCAGCTGTTCCAGGGCATTTGAGTTTTTAAATTCTAGGAAACATTGGGCAAATGACGTTGTACATGAGTAATTCCCCCACTCAATGTTTGGGCAGTTGTAATCTCCTCATATAACGGTGTTTGATAGGACCTTTATATTTTCCACTGTTCTCAGGAATATTGAGTGAGGTTCCTGAAGCAAGGTAGGTGATATGTAGCAGGCTACAATCTGATAAGCAGCTTTGCCCAACGTTAGTTGCACTTGCATGGTCTCCAAGGCCTCATGCTGTGCCACTGACCTGAAGGTTTGGGTATCCATAAGGTAAATGGATACACCCCTTCCTTTTGTATTTCACTCTGGGTTTTGGGGCCAGAGATTCAGAGGGATTGTGAGTGTTTTACGTGGAGCATGTCCAACAGCTCTGTGTTTGAAATAGCTTTGTATGTTAGGCAGAGATCACCTCTGAGTAGGCGATATGCAATAGAGTACAGCTGGAGCATTTTGAGACGGTCTGTGTATGGCATGTATTTCAGGCCGCTAATGCTCTTTATGAGGTATTTCTGCAGGCTTTCCAGTTGTTGTAGATGTCTTGTGAGGTACATAGTAAAAGGGGCATTGTACTCTATTATGGATCTAGTGAGTGATGAGTAGAGGGTAACAGTGTCCTCTTCTATTCTGCATGAGATGCCTTTTGTGATGAGGTGTGCCATGTAGAAGGATTTCCTAACTACTGTGGGGATGTGATTATCACAGGTGTGTCCACTGTCCACCTGTGACCCGTCTCTTTTCACACTTTCAGTGTTAAGTATACTATCGCCTATGTTGTATTTCATGGTTACAGAGTTTTTACCAAAGGGGATGACAATGCACATATTGGTATTGAGCTTGAGGCCATGGCTTTGACACCAGGCATCTGTCTCAGTGAGGCCCTTTCGTAGGATGTCCACATCTTTAATATTTACAGTTATGGCTCCTAGTTTGCAGTCATCTGGTAACTTCATTAGCCACAGACCTTCCATGTTAAAGTTTACTTCAGGGAAGTAGATACTAAACAGGACAAGACCCAGGACTGGACCCTGTGGTACTGCACTCGTCACTGGTCCAAAGTCATACTTGGAGTCTGCTACTTTCACAGTGTGTGTTCTGTCAGTAAGCCTGTTGGCAACCCATCTTGTGACATAGCAATTTATACCTAGTTTAGTGGGTTTATCTATATTTACAGAGTGGGGGATGGTGTTGAAAGCCCTGGCAAGATCTACACAGGCTGTGCGAACCACCTTACCCTTGTCTACGGTTCTGGTGACTGCTTCAATGTCATCTATCAGGTTTAGGTGACATGATCTGCATTTTACAAACCCAACATGGTTGTGGTCCAGAGTTTGGTGATTACCAATGTCTTTTTTTATAAGTTGTATGATGATACATTCTATGGCCTTGCAGAGCAGGCTCATCAGGCTAATGGGGCACTAGTTCCTGGGGTCCATGGTGCCTCCACCCTTGTGTAGTGGGATAACCGTCACTGTGCACCATTCAGCAGGCACAAAGCCTGAGGTGAGGCTATGACTGAACATGGTACATCAGTGTGGTGCCTGTTCATTCTGTAGTTTGTGTAGAACACAGCCTGGGAAGTTATCTGGTCCCATGGATGCTGTCATACTGGCTTTGGAGAGTGATGACAGCAACTTTGCAGTCTTCCGTTATAGAGATGTGCTCTTTCATGGGTGAGAGGGGGGTAAAGTTAGCACTGATCCTATCTGCCAGGATGTTGGCAATATCAGTTGGGTCTGTATATTTAGTGCCATTGAGCTGTAACTCAGAGCAGATCTGAGTGTTGCCATGACATGGACCTGTCTGTTGGGCAGAGATCTCCTGAGTGGACAGTATGCAACAGAGTACAGATTGAGTTAAATTCAGTCTTGTTGCATGGGGCAACTGTTTGAGGCCAGTAATCCTCTTGTTGAGGTACTTCAGTGGTCTTTCCAGCTGCTGCAGGTGCCTAGTCAGATTCATCGCAAGTGTGTTGTGGTACTCTCTGATGGGTCTGATGACTGATGAGTAGAGGGAACCTCCTTTGACCTACATGCAAAGACCTTGGCAGTTTGTGGGAACACAGTATGATTGTCTGACCACTTTGTGAATGTGTTTCTGAAAGTAGAGATGACTATCCACATGTGTCCATAGATCCCTTATTATCACCTCCATATTTAGGGTGTTGGCACCTATGTGGTATTTGTATGACTGTAGCTCGAGGCCATAATTTTGACACCACATCTGTCTGACTGAGACCCTTTTTAGGGATTTCTCTGTTGTTCCAAACATCGATTGTGACAACTTTTTTGCAGTCATCCACAAACTTTGCTAAACATAGCCCTCATGTGTTTGACTGTATTTCTGAAGAGTATACACCAGACAGGAGGGGTCCCAGGACTGAGCCATGGGGGACAGCAGTTGTTACCAGCTTGAACAGGAGACCACAATTCTTACCTTGTGTGATCTATCTGTGCCCCAGTTGGCAATCCATCAGATGACATACATATTTATGCACAAGTTGTTGATTTTGTGGATACGACATGTGTCTGTGATGTTGGAAAAGGGCTTTTCAAGGTCTATGTGGGACGTGTGTAGCTCATTTCATTGATGTATGTCCTGGTGACTGCCTTGAAAACAGTCTAGCAGGTTTGGGAACCATGATCTGCCCCTGACCGAACCAAAATTGGTAGGGTTGGGTGTTTGCAGGCTCCCAATAGCTCTGTTTATGAGTTCCATCATGATGGACTCCATGGCCTTGCAGATCAGGCTTAATAGGCTTATAAGACAATAGTTCCCATGGTCTGTTGTGTACCAACACTTGTGGAGTGTGCCAAACGTTGCTGTAACACATTCAACAGTTTCATATCCTGTACAGAGGGTGAGGCTCAACAGACTGTTCAGGTGCAGGGTCTGTTTGTTCTGGAGTTCACTTATAACACAGCTAGGGAAACAATGTAATCCCATAGACGCCATGTTTTCAGGTTTGGAAGGAGATGTTTATCCATTCTATATGTGATATCTGTGCTTTCACAATTTCCAGGTATGATGAGAGGGCCTTTTGTCAGTGAGAGGGGGGTATGTATGTATGAGCCTGTCTGACAGGATGTTGGCAATGTCAGTCATTTACAGTTTGCACTGACTCAGGACATATATGAGTGTACATTGCTATTTATGACATAGCGGAAGGAAGCGTCATGGTTCTCTATGGACTCCTTCACAGATTATTTTGCCAGAACATGGATTGGATAATGTTTGGAGTGCACATTGTTTATTCATGATACTGATTGCAGGTTTATCGATCTTCTCTGCTTTTTCACTTTCTGTGAACAACTTAAGTACTTGTGGTACATAGTTTGATTATGACAGGGTTCCAATATATTATATGTGTCTGTTTTCATATAACTGTGTGCACAAGGCAGGATTGGTGAATAGTGATAGGTTCCTGAGGTAAAACATATGAAACTGCCAGATATGTGTGGCCCACTACTGTACTCAGATATGGCCTAAGTGTGTGAGCATGCCCAGTATGACCTTTCAGTATGTTGTTGCCTGACACGTGCTTCATTTATTTGTGTGAGCACGCCCAGTATGACCTTTCAGTATATTGCTGACTGAAATTTGCTAAATTTGTTTAAGTGTGTGAGCATGCCCAGTATGGACATATATACTATATGTGTGTTAAAAATCAAGTTGGTTTCTACTTCAAGGGCTCACCTTTGTGTTGTACATCGACAGGAAGCACGCTGTGCCTGCAGGGCTTCCATGAGTCACTTTGCATAGACTTATCAACATTTCTACATACAGTGGGGACAGCTATTGTTTGTACATTTCTACCCTGGGGGCACACCTGATTGTTACTGTGGGTGTACATAGGATGAGGGGTTCACCTGACACTTATACACATTTGCTAGGCCTGCACTGCTATGTCAGGTACTCCATTTCAGTCTGTACTGTTGCCTATCGTACTGGCTCTAGGCATACTACTGTACTACAGATCTTAGCTTCCAATTTCACGTATATTAGTTTGTGACTTCATAGCCTACCCAACCCACATCACACTGCCTGGCCTGCTGTTATCTGTCTGCATAGGCAATTGTGCTTAAATATGCTAAATAGTGGTAAAATGTGCTTAGCACTGCTTTATATTGCTTAAAATAGGGCAATCATGCCTCAGGTAGTGCTGCAGGGCTGCCTATGTCGGATGCACATAGTACGTTCCCTATACATGTTTGAAAACAGGTAGTGTCAAGTTAGGCATCCCTTTTATTGTATGTGTGAGTCAGAGAGAGGTGTCATTTCCAGGGTTCCTACTGAGTCAGGGTGTATGTGCTATGCGTTGCCTCTTTGCCAAGGCCAGGGCATACTGGGCACGCCTCCTTCTGCCTACTGGGGCAGGCTCAGGTTATTCCTCCTCCGAGTCACACTGTGCCTGTGCAGGCCTTGGCAATGGTGGGGGGCTGTTTGGCCCTGCCCCATGCTGTCCCTGCTGCAGCTGTTTTTGCAGGATCATATTGTGAAGCATGGCACATACCATGACAATTTGGGTACATGTAGTTGGTAAGGCTCCACCAGATGTGTCCAGGCACCGGAACCGTGACTTGAGCATCCCAAACACATGCTCAATAATGTTTCTTGTTTATGCGTGTGCCTCATTATGGAGTTCTTGTTCGAGTATGTGTGCATTTCTGATGGGTGTCATCAGCCACGGATCCAGTGCGTATCCAGCATCCCCCACTAGGTGACCGTCAGGGATGTCCCCATTGGCAAATCTCTGGTACAGCTGCGTCAGATGCCATATGTGGGAATCGTGATAGCTTCCAGGGCAGCCAACACACATATTCATTATTATGCCCTGGGCATCGCACACAACCTGGCAGTTGATGGAGGGGAAGCCCTTGCGGTTGATGTAGACCCTACCCCACTCACCGGGTGGTGCTTTGATGTGTATGTGTGTGCAGTCTATTGGACCCACTACCTCAGGGTATTCTGCTATTTGGTGGAAAAGACGCATATTGCTGGCCAATGCCTCACTGGAATTGGGGAAATATACTTGCTCACCGACATGTGCTGACATGGCATCCAGGAAATGGTGCAGTACCCTGGATGCTGATGCCTGTGAAATCCCCATCATATCACCAGTTGGTCTCTGGAAGGTACCTGTAGCTAGTATTCGAAGGCCAACACATACCTTGATATCCACTGGGATGGGTTCCCCTCTGTTGGTTCTGTGTGTGAGGCGTGGCCGGCACAGCTCAACAATTTGCTGCAGGAAGTCTCTGTCCACTCTATAGTGCTCGACTATCTCCAGCTCATGTAGCCCCTGGTAGGTTACCCTGGGTCTGTACACTCTTCTCCATCTCCTCACTGTGGGTTGCTCAGCAGCATTCACAACATCACCACCTTCAGCACCTTGCACATGTTGGTTTATGATAGCAATAGCAGCCCCTAACATTTTGTCTGACTTAAGCTTTTTAAGTTTTCACTCTTTGTATACTGCAGTGTTGCAGAGTTCTTGGGAAAAAACAGGGTAGACTGCTGTTTGCAGAGTTTAAAGGGCTGGGCTGGGCTGGGCTAGCCTACTGCCTGTGTAATTGGCTGATTCTGATATATTTCACCTGGCAGCTCTGCTAGTTCTCTTTGGTTAACTTCCTACTACTTCTTTTCCTTCCTTTTTCCCTTTCTGTTTCCACAAGGGGCAGTGCCGCACAAACAAGAGCAAACACGCGCACATGGGCGCACATGCGCACATGCTGTGTGCACGTTTGCAAGAAATTTCAGATATATCCATGGCGTACACCTTTGGTTTCTTGTTTTCAGCTAGGACAACTGTAGACATGCCTCTTGCAATCATGAGCAACTTAGGGAAAACACAAGCCACTGTGCTCCAATCAGCTTACAGTCTTTCAGACATAACCCCTCATGATGTCACCTATCTTCTCTCTCTACTACCCCCCTACTCCTACACTTACACTCTAGGGAGATGGCTCACATGCCGGGGAAAATTAGATTCACTATCCTTATCCTCATTTGCATAGGATTGCCTACTAATGCTTGGTTACATCTCTCGCACTGAGCTTCCCCCCCTTAGCAACCACTACTCCGTGGCCATGTTGTTTTCAGCCTGCCATTCACCTGCATGGCAGAACAAGCTTTTTAGTGAAATTGCCCATTTGTGGCTATTTTTCACTTTTTTCATTTTATTTAAAGCGCAGCACGTTTGCGCGCCACTGCGCTACGCTTAAACATTGGCGATCAGGGGAAAAAAATGGATTTTAAGAATTTACGACATTTGCAAATGCCAATGGCCTTATATTTGGCCATTGGCATGCTTCCTCAACTAGATGCATCCTTTATTTGGAGCTGTCATAGCTCCATTTATCTATTTGCAGAATGGTATTCCGTTACCAACGGAGTACATTTCTGCAAATAACACTAATCTTACACGGACAGGTTAGTGTTTCCTGGATTGCAAATTTACCTCATTTGCATATCTTTCAGCAGCAAATGAGGTAATTTGCATACCATAACACTGTCCGTGCAAGAGTAGCTTTAGAAGCTCTCATGCACGCCCCTGCCAGCTATTGCTGAATCATTTGGCAGACTTATTGCCTGTCTGCCGTCTTACACTCTGTGCAAGCCTTCGTGAATCCGGCCCAACATCTTTCAAAAACTTTTAAGGCATTGTTTAAAGAGGGATTAAAGGTAGATGGTTTAAGCATTCTTTTAGACATACTTATTCCATTCAACAAATAACTCAGATTCAGCTTTCACGTAAAAAGCTTAAGTTCTACAATGCTTTTAATTAAATTCACCTTATGACTAGGCACAAAGTTCAGCCCCACTTTTAAGACATGTATATGCATACTACTTAATTCAACACTAGACAAATTAAGAATTTTAACTTCTGTACTCACAGCTACAATGTGATTTAAAAAGTCACTTGCATTTCACTTCTTCTCTTACTCCAACTCATGGAATGACTCCTCCCCTGGTTGTTTTTGTAGTTTTTTTAACCTTTTTTCTGAATTGTTTGGTTTGGTGAATACAGTGGCAGTTCTACCACATCGTCTGCAAGATTCACCATCTTGTTCTCATCTCTACTAGCCGGTGGTCTGACATCATCTCCCCTAGAAACCTCTGTACCTTCAGTGGGTGTGTTAAGATTTAAAGTTACAGTTGCATTAGATTCAAAATTATTTTTAGCTTTATAACGTGTGTCAAAAAGCATTACATAAGCAGTATTATTAAGATAAGCTAATTTGTCCCTCTGTAACTTTTTAAATTTATGAGCTACTGTTCTCCTCTCAAACTTTTCAGTGGTAGAAATAACTTCCTCATATTCACTTCTTAAATTGGAAGACCAAGATAACATCCACCACTGACAATGAAGTTACTCCTCCAGGTTACAATATAATACGACTGGACCGCACCTCAAAGAAGGGAGGCAGGGTAGTTGACTTATATAAATCTTCAATTAATGTAACTATTTCCAACTCTCCACAAGTTGATAAAGCTGAAATGCTCTTTACAAAACTACAAATTAACCAGCATAAATCTATAAACATCGGCTGCATTTATATCCCACCTGGCAACAACACCAATATCCTTGAAGACATTCTACAGTGGCTGTCCATAAACTCCCCACAAGAAACTATTGTTTTATGTGACTTTAATATAGACTGGAACACCTGCTCCTCAGACTTCCCTACTACCCACATAACTCTATATGGTTTCTCCCAAGTCATAACCTCCACCACCAGAACTAGTAAGCCCAATAACAAAGAAAGCATGCTAGTTTGGATTCTCATTAATAACCCTCCCCAAATGTATAAGGCAGGCACCCAACCTGAGGAAATAAGTGATCACCTCCTAACATATATACTCAGACAAACAAATGATATCCCTCAAATACCTAGCTTCAGAACTATCAGGAACAATAAGAGCTTCAATCAAACCAAATTCCAATTAGAACTTCAAACATGTAACTGGAATAGACTAAAACTACTCCCACTATCACACTTTAACTCCACATTTCTTACAATCCTTAACAATCATGCACCCACCCGGACCATCAGAACAAAGAAAAAAGTAGCACCGTGGCTGTCCAAAGAAACTAGACAAAAAAACATGAATAGAAATAAAGCCTGGTCATCTTGGAAAACCAATAAAAACCCTAAGGATCAACTAGTATATAAACAGCTAAGAAATGATACTAAGAAGTCTGTAATGTTAGAGAAAAAAGACTATTACTGTAACCTGCAACATGAACATCAAAATCCACCACAAAAATGTTGGTCCAGCTTAAACAATCTTCTAGATCCAGGTAATACTACTAACCCTATCCCTGCGTCTATCATCCAAAAACCTCCAGAAAATATTGCCAACACCTTCAATACCTTCTTTATGGAAACTATACAATCCCTTGCCAACCAACTGGGCCCCAACAACCTAGACCCTATTAACCCCATATCCAATACCTACCCATCTTTTAACTTTCAACCTGTACCAACAGCATTTATCTGATCCTTAATCAAGAAACTGAAACCCACCACCCTTTCAGCAGACCTAGTCCTGGATGAATATCTTCAAAAGGCTGAAAATGCAATAGTGTATCCCATCTCAATATTAATTAACAGAACCATCTCTGAAGCATATATCCCCTCCATCTGGAAAATCTCCTATGTAATTCCTCTCCATAAAGGGGGCGACTCCACTTATCTATCAAATTACCGGCCCATCGCCATTCTGTCCCCTCTGGCTAAAATTAAGGAAAAATGTATCCACAAGCAACTCCTTCATTACTTCAATTTGCACAATCTCCTAGCTCCCTCCCAGCATGGATTTAGACCCCACCATAGTATCACTACAGCCCTTCTATCCTTCTCTCAGACAATAAATCAAATCTGTAATAATAATACACCCTCCTCTGCTGTCTTTCTTGACCTGTCTAAGGCATTTGATATGGTAAACCATCAGCTACTCATTCAAACACTAAAACCTCTTGCCATAGACAGCCTAGCAATACGCTGGTTTCAGTCCTACCTAAGTGGCAGACAACAAGCTGTGCTATGGAAGGACAGCCTTTCTTCCCTACTGCCAGTCACCCTTGGAGTTCAAGGGTCTATACTAGGACCTCTCCTATTTTCCATCTTCATTAATGATCTTCATAGAGTCATCCCCAAAGTAACCTGCATTCAATATGTAGATAACTCTACCCTAATCTGTTCTGCCACCTCCCCATTAGACCTGCAGACCTTACCCCAAAATACTTTCAATGTAGTAGAAAACTGGCTCGCTGACAGGCTTCTTCTATTGAATCCAAATAAAACAAAACTGCAACTCTTCGCCCCCACCTGGAAAGCTACACTTCCATCATTTACCATGACATCTAATAATGGCACAATAATTTCCCCAGAAAGTAATACAAAACTATTAGGTGTAATTGTTGACAGTAACCTTAAGTTTGACACTCACATCGACAAAACCATTAAAACAATCAACAAAAAGCTAGGATCTCTATATAGAATTAAGGCATTTCTAACCCCAACTGCTACGACAGTTATTGCCCAAACACATTTACTTTCAACCCTTCTTTATGCCTCCCCAATCTATACAAACTGAATAAATCTGACTTCAATAAATGCAATAGCTGCTACAATACCATAGCCAGATTTGTCACAGGCTCAGCATATAGAACCCACCACTGTGTTAACCTACAATCTCTAGGCTGGCTAGAGTTTCCCTCTCATATCCAGTATAATCAATTAATAATAGCCCACAAAGTCCTCCATCAGCCCGAAAGCACACCCATGCTCAAAAATATAATTACCCCTTACAGTAACCTAAAAACTCTCCGGTCTTCTGACAAAATACTGGCACAAACTGTTAAATCTAAAAACTCAGCAGGTGACTCATTGTTTTGACTATTAACCAATTTAAAACATCTCACAAAAAATTCCTAAAAAGTCAATGGCTGTGCCCCTGTACCAACCCTGACTAACCAGCTTACCACTCTCTTCACTACCTGGCTATCTGTAAAACAGTGCTTCAGACTTAGTCTCATTCTCATATGTACTGTACTACTGAATGACATGCTACCTTTTCAGCCTTGTACCATTAAAAATGTGTAAGTTCGAACAAGAAAACTACAATGTTAAGTTTAAGTATGTATGTATTCCAAGTATGCATATAATCCTATAATTCTATACTAGTATCTATATGTGATTGTATAAAACTGCTACTGTTTAACTCTTATATAACTATCCATATGTGGAGCTTTTCTCCTCGGGCCGCCGCTGAAAATGGACCTGTGTCCAGTTTGACTAACCCAGTTAACAAATGTAAAATAAGTAAATAAATAACTATTATTAATAACAGAGCCTTTCTAAATTATCTTGGTTTTCATCTTAGACATAGCGGTGTGATTATTCCGAATCAGCATCTTTAACAATTCCAATCCTGTCTTGTTGAAAAAGTCAATAAGTTCTCCATAAAAATCATCCTCCAGAAACACACCATTGGGACATTTAAATAATCTTAATCCTTTGGGCATCATATTTTCCACTATACACTTCTCAGAATATTTATTTTAAAAAACTAGGGCACGATACTGTTTCAGATAGTTCTCTATTTCAAATAATTTCCTCCTAAAATCCTGTATGTTTATGCTTTATTGCTGACATTGTCCCTCTGTAATTCTCATGATTCTTCTAGCCAGACTCCATATCCAAAAAATTCCTAGTTTACTCATATCAGTTTGGACCAAACTCCAGCACTCCCATCTTTTCAGATTCTAGTGCTGGGCTTTGTTCAGAGAGAGATCCTATGGTGGTTGAATCAGTTGCACCTCAATCCAGGACTTCCTTTATACTGTCAAGCCCCCACTCATCCTGTAACCACAGATACCTCAGATTTTCATAGGGAGCAGTATCAAAAGGGATGAAAGTTTTAAGGTCTGTGAAAGCAGTAGAACAAACTGAAGCACATAAATATCAAAGAAATAATGGCATTGATAAATGCTGTTAGATCTCCAAACCAGCTCTGGAGTCCTGGTCATCTCTTAGTAGTAACATCATAGTCATGTGGTGCATAAACAAAGAGGGAGAACCAGTCTTTCTTTCAAAATTAACTTCTTCCAAACATTTAATTGCAAACAATCCTATGATATCTGGCAAAGATGAAAAAGCCATTGGTAGGTTTGGGAAGAAGATGTATACTTCTTCCTCCTTACCTTTTAAAACAGTGGCTTTTTGCCTCATATTTTTTCGTCTGTTCCATATAAGGTTTATGGTTTTCTAGCAAATAATTGAGGACTGAAGATATTAAATAATGACAAACATTTGAGTTTCCAACTTCACATCCTTTAGAAAATGCACGATAATAATATAATGCCTGACTATGATAGCTAGGAACTAACAATTCACAATCTGTCCCTTCAAGCTACTGACATTCAATCAGAGCAGAAATTTGTAATAGACTAATCAAGCAGAACCAGGTCAGATATCCATGAATGGAAATTACACCCTGGGATCTACCAGGAAATTATATATCTGTGGGAGTACCTAAAGTAGATTTGTTTGCCTGCATTCACAACAGATATCTAACAAAGTTCTGCTCCAGGACTCCATGCCAAAGGCCTGGAGGACAAATGCCTTCTCATTCTCATAGATGGGGATGTTCCTTCATGCCTTTCTACCCATTCCCTTGATAACCAGAGTTTTTTAAACATCCACATGACTCCAAAATGATACTGGCAACTCTATTTTGGCCCAGGCAAAATACATTTATTTAAGTAAACTTGCCATAGCAGTAGATGGTCAAATGATCACTGCTGCAGTAGCCTAAGCTATATGGTTTATATACTGCATAGAATATAGTCAGTCAGCTTCCAAAGCTTCAAGGCTCTCGCAATGCACCCAAACCATTAATCAGCCTGAGCTGAACTGGCAAAAAAAATGATTTGGGAACCAAGCCCTTCAGAGTCTTCATACCAACTGAGAGAGGAAGACTAAGCCCTGAGAGAACATTGCTAGGAAAAGATAAAATAAATGTCCTCCCTCTGGCATATAAAACACCCAAAACAAGGGGTTGGAGGGAGGGAGAGAGGGAGGAAGGGAGCAACTACTGCAACAGTGATCATTTGAACATCTAGAGTTATGGTAAGTTTACTTACAGAATTGCACTATGTTCCTCATATTGAGCACTGCTGTCGCAGGCTAAACTTTATGAGGAGATTACTATATCCTAGAAAAACTAGGAGATGGAAGGGGAAGGGTCCAGGAGCCCCTATAGAATGATCCTAGAAAAGTCTGTCCTAGACCTGGAAAATGAATATAATGTTTACTACTTTGTAGAGGTATGCACAGACAATTTGCTGCTTCTAGAATACTTTTAGAGTCCTGTACTTTCTAGAAATCATAGATGAATCCAAGACCCTTGTAGAGTGATCTCTGAACCTGCCTGGCATAGTTTTTGTGGTGGGAATAACAAAAGGTAATAGCCTGAGACAACATTTGCAAATAGTCTGCCATGACACAGGCTATTCTTTTTTCTTACCTTCACAAAAAATAAACAATTAGCAGTGTCAAAGACCCAATTGGTAGCACACTTGCCTTTGGTACAGAAGGCCGTGGGTTCTATTCCCACACCAGGTAGATTGATTATTGACATGACAGTGAAGCATAAGTGGGTGCTGCACTCATGTGTATGTCATTCCTTGGATGAGATGTTAAACCGAGGCCCCATCTGCTTGAGTTGTAGGAGCTAAGATAGATGTATGCGAGCAGAAGTCCTTCATTTGTATAGAAAAATAACCCTTATTTACAACATATTTACACATGTACATACATATCTATATCTATATATATATATATATATATATATATATATATATATATATATATATATACACACATACACACACACACACACACACACACACACAAATCTATTTACACATGTTCATAATCTCCTTTACAATCATACTAAATTTTCGTCCCTATTAGACCCCCACTACTTTTTCAATAACCACCATCTGATTTTACTTAATATGGTTGCTAAAATCCATTTGCCATTAAACATAATTTCATTTATTCTTTCATTCCATATAACCCATATGATATAAAATAACATTTTAGCTATTCTTTTAACATATTCTTACTTCCATTCTTATAACATCCATATTTAATCATATCCATGTTTATTTTATCCACTTCTTTTATATCTTTGAAAAGATCTTCTTTACATAGTTTTCCTCGTAACTTTTTTACTCTTCTATATTTCAAAAACACATGTTCTGTAGTTTCTTCCTCTTCTTGACAATATAAACATATTCTATCACTTTTCTTTTTATATGGTATATTTTCTTTTACTGGCAATTTGTCTATTACCAGTCTCCACAAAAATCTTGACAATCTACTTTCTGATTATACCATTTACTTCTTATATTTATAGCTTTAATTTTTTTCATATGTTATTTTAGTAAACAAAAAGTGCCAGCACCAAACACAGTGAAAAGCACAAAAAACAATAAGGTTAATACATAAATTTAATTTAATTCATGAAGTAGTATACATCCCAGACCGGTTTCAGCCAACAGGCTTTCTTCAGTGGGAACAAAAGTAATTACTGATGTAAAGTGACACACATACATATATAGAGTGAACCATCCAATAGGATTTTTCCCAAAGGATTCTTCCCAAAATCCAAAATGCTTCCTGTATAAAAAGATAAAAATAAAATAAAAAGTTTATAAAGTAAAACTACATTAATGATAACAATACATGTGATAGTAGTAGTAAACATAACTACTAAGAAAAATAAAAATACATAAATTTACAAATGGTCATTCAAACCAGATGAAAACAAAGCACCCAGTTTTATGATCCAATACTTCTCTTTCTTTGTAAGGATTGAGTGCCAACCCTGTTTGTTGGATCTGTCACCAAGGATCCTATCAATAATGGTGAACTGGAATCTGGCTGAGGTATGTCTATATAAAGCGTTGGTCTGTCTCTTGGTTCATATGTCACTACGATGCTCTGACATATGCAGACAAAGTGGTTGTGATGTTTGTCCAACATAAAAAGAGCCACATGTGCATGTTGCGATTTTTGTGCTTTTCACTGTGTTTGGTGCTGGCACTTTTTGTTTACTCGTATCAGTTCCAGCCGTGCACCTTGTCCTACTTGCGGAGGTTTTGTTCTTGGCTATATCTTAGATTTTCCCATGGTTTTACATAGTAATGTTTTGTCATTACATTCTTATGCCAGACTTTTCTATCTTTCTGTATGTCATCAGTTTTTATTTTCCATAAAAGTGTTTTTTTTTCTTGCTAACATTTTATTTATTCATTTATACACTTTTTCTTTTACTCTTTTTACCATATCCCCAAATTTATCATACTTTTATTTATACAGTTTTACTACTAATCTATCATTTTTTTTCATTTATCCATTTTAACACTTTTTACAAATTTAATGAAGCAGCATATACTACTGGGTTAATTAACCCTAAACCTCCCTCCTCTTTATTTACACAAAAAAAAAAAATTTTACTGGGATGAATCTAGAACCCCATAAAAATGAAATCATATCTGCAATAATTCCTTTTCAAATGATGTTTCTGTTTAAATTCCTCTGTCTCATTTGGAGCTTTTCTCCCCGGGCCTCTACTGAAAATGGACATATATCCAGCTAGACTAGCCCGGTCAACAAATGTAAAATAAAAATAAAATAAAATAAAATGCTGTTGGCAATATAAATACATTTGATAAGTATGCTATGTTTCCAGTCAGCACTGAATCTATCAATTAAGCCTTTTTTTCTGAATGATACTTTATATGTTCCACAGAACAGACAAGTTTGTTTCATTTCTTCTATGTTTACCCATTGAACTCTACACTTATATTTATTCCCACATTTTATACCTAGTTTCCTCTCTGGTAATGTCAAACCACAAAGCTGTCTCCTTCAAAATAAAAATCAGTTCTGTGACCCTGGCTAACCCTGTAACATTTAAGGTCAGTTGTAAGGGAAACTTTCTACTACGAAGTGATAATCCTGAGAAAGCAGCTGCCTATGCAGAATTGTTTACAGAAACCCTGCACAATTATGTCAATAAATGCATAAAGACAGCTGTGCCTACCAGAACTAAGTCCAGAATTAATTAAAAAAACTCCCTGGTGGAATCCAAACATAAACAGGTTGTACATTGAAAGAAAAAAAACATAGTCAAGATTAGAATGTGCTATGCCCAGTATGATAAAAACACAAAAAACACTCCTCAATCTCAACAAACAATTAAGAGGGCAAATTAAGTCTACTAAAGCCAAATTTGAGGTAAAGATAGCTTCCCAGGTAAATGACAACCACAAGGCTGTTTTTAGTTATGTCTGTAACCTCAAAGCAGCACACAGCAGTTTGCAGAACTGATTGTAAATTAATCAATCTACAGAGTATTGGAATATATAGCAAATGTTCTGGATGACAACTTCAGCTCCAGTTTTACCCTCTCTCTCCCCCAGCCAGCCCCAAGTAATACCAGCAAACAACCCACAGAGCAGGTCCTAGATGTGGTCTCTAAGATCAAAAATTCTGCATTGATGATCCCCAATAACATCCCAGGATGCCTTCTAAAATAGCCTGAAACAGCCTATTGGGGCCACTGTTGTCACTGTTTAATCTTGGGGTCCATACAGGCTTTGTGCCACATGAATGGAGAGCTGCAACTGTCATTTCTGTGCACAAGTGTGTGCTATCAACAGACTCTGCAAATGACAGACCTATAAATCTAACTAGTCTCAGATGAAAGACCATGGAAAGAATTATCATGGAAATGATCATAAGGACATAGAAAACCTTCAAACACTGGAATCCAGTGCAGTTTTGTTTCATCAAGGGCAGCTCTGCCAACCCAACCTGATGGACTTCTTTGAGAAGGTCACCAAAGCAATGGATGATGGAAAAATGGTCCTTGCTGCATACCTTTACCTGGTTAAAGCATTTTTTATAATACCCCACTTGAGCATTGTAAACAGTCTCCCAGATTTAGGTATAAACCCATATGTTACATGCTGGATAGCCAGCTGGCTCTCAGATAGGACCCAGGAAGTTACGATAAGGGAGACCATCTCTATAAAGAAGCCAGTCACTACTAGAATCCTTCTGAGCTCTGGGCTCAGTCTGCTCCTTTTTGGCATCTGCTTTTCAGAAGTTAAGGCCAATGTCAAGCCCCTCTGGCTGACCATGTTTGCAGATGACTGCAAAATAGGAGCAGTCAGAGAATTCCCCAAAACATTCAAGACACTAGCATCTTACAGGAAGGAATAATACAAACAATGATTTGTGTCAAAGCCATGGCTTAAAACTCAGTGCCAAGAAGTGTGTAATAGTATCCTCTGGAAGTTAGCCACCCTAGGAAATTACCTCATCAATAGCGCACCCCAAGAGTAGAACCAGTAGTCAAGGAGTTGAGTGAGCACGTAGGTAGTAACATGGCTTTTGACCAACATGTGTCTAAGGCAGAAGTACATCATTTAATGCTTCTCAGCTTATAAGCAAAGGCATGGTATCTAGTTCCAAAGAAGTCATACTTGCAATGTATTCAGCTCTCATCTCACCCACTACTGAGTACAATGCCCCCTTCAGTATGTAGCCTGACCGGATACATGCGACAACTGGAATGCCCACAGTAGTTCCTCAGAAGAAGAATACAGGATGTAAATAACATGTACTATGCAGATTGCCTCAAAGCCTTATCTCTATACTCTGTTTCCTATAGACTGCTGAGAGGCTATCTATGCCTACATACCAGATATCCTTGCATCCCATTCTGATGGACCTTTTGCATATCCACAAAATGAATAGCATTATACTTACTTGGGATTTAAACTTTGCTTGCAATATATATGGGACAAGTTAAAGGGACAGTTATACATCTCAGGAAATTCTTTCTCTAAAACAGAATTCTCATCTATGTGAGACAGAGCTCTTCCCTAACCATTTTGAATCCAAACCTGAACCAGTAGATCGGAAATCGGAAATATACCTTGAGTCTAGCACCAGTGTCTCTAATGGACAAAGATAGCCTGTAAATCTTGCCCTAGCTTACATATACCCATTAAAATAAGTCCTACAGCACATAAACTTGCAGGATAGAATTGGGTTGCTTGCTTATAAAGATCCCATTGGTAGTTAGCCTATTATACACTTATGAATCTATGCAGTTTTAGTCCAGGATAGAGAGTGAACCTTAGCTTCTGTCCAGAAGTTCCAAAATTTTTGTATTAGACCCCCTCAAATCTTTAGGATAAGTCACCTTGAGTCAGTATTCATTTAAAGAAGCTTTACTCAGCTTAATGCTTTCATCTTATAGACCTAATCAGATCAAGAAAACCTTATAGTAATACTGGCTAAGGCATTGCTATTTTATCCTAATTTCAACAAAGAGGCATGGGAGGAGCAGTTGTGATTGGTTTTCATATAAGGGCTCTGTTCTTCTTTTTCATCTATGCCCCCCCCCCCACTGGGGTTATATATTGGGCCATCAAAAGGATATGTTCCCTTTCCACTGATAGATGACCAAGGAGAATGAACTACTGTCAAGTGATTGACAGAAGATGAACTAAGCCCTGCATCCTACATCAGTTTTAGTCCAGCCAAGGATATTCTTCATTTATATCAGATGACATTTTTAACATTTCAGTTTTGGATGGAACTTATGCAGCAACAAGGGCTACTCTTTATAATGCTTAAGTTCAAATGGGTTGTTTGTTTTTGTTTATTTTGCGTTACCTGTTCACTTGGGTATCCCATGTTCTAGTTTGCAGTGGATTCCAATGTTGAGAAAAATTACAGTTCATGTTTTTTAACCAGTTTGCTTCTCTGTTTACTTTTTTCCAGATTGATTACAATGCAGTCTTTATATTTTTTCTGCTGTTTCTGCAAATCATTGTCTTTTCCTGGCAGGTTTAATATATTAGGGATAGTGCATTTATCTGTTGATCCACATACATTGACAGGCTTTTTAGCTGCAGTCAGTGATATAGGTAATTAGTAAGCACTCTCACCGTCAGCAGTAAGTTCCCCTCCAGCTGTGGTGTACATATGGCTCAAAAGATCTGCTGACTCCAACAAAATCATTACCAGAGCCAGGCAGAAGATGCAAGCTTCACAAAACTTGGAACTTATAACTACAACAAAAAAGTCGCTTGTGGATTAAAGCAGAAAAAAACAGGATGTTTTTAGAAAACAGTACGGTCTAGCATGTGAATGAAAGTACTTCAACTTTCAGGGCTAATTAACCACTACTGCTTTGCTAAGAAAGATCTGATATATGTTAAAATGTTTTTTGAAGCCCAGGCTACTATTGTCATAGTCTTAATTGACCAATGTTTTTGGATTTTTGGTACTTTTGTATTTTTAACCACAGGAAAAAAAGTGGGCTTAGTCTAACTTTTGATAGAAGATCATAATATAGTTGGTAAATCAGGTCTATATCAGATTGTTGAATGCTGACAACTTTGAAGCTTCAAACTTCAAACTTGAAAGTTCGAAGTCTAAAAACATTGAATGTCAAAAAAAAAAAAAAAAAAAACACTCAAAACCCAAAACAAACAAACAAAAAAAAAGCTCTATGCAGGGGGGCAAGCCCCCCTGCACCCCCCACACACCCGCTACTTAAATATACCAACTCTGAGATTGTACTACAATGCAGTAAAGGGAAATCTTCCCTTCCCACACTCTATGGCAATCTCTGTTATATGTTTTGACGTTTTTACACTTTGAACTTTCAAGTTCGAAGTTTAGTGCTTCGAACTTGTCAGCATTCGACATTATGATATAGACCCAGTAAGTATATTAGCCTGTGAGAGTATGCTCTAATGAAACAACAAGAGACTCAAGTGCAAACAGGGCAGCACATAAAGGATCTGAATCCAGCTACTCAACCCTCGACCCATAAAATAATTTTGAAAGGAACAATTATATTTGTATAACAGTTTCTGTAATGAGAGCAGTCTTGAATATACAAAAATTGTAAAAAGGTATCCCTTTTTAGCACTGGAATGATACACACAATAGGACTGTCACTGATTGTGAATTAAGATTGAAAAAGCAGGTTACTTTTTTGTATTTCCTTAAAAATCAAGTAAAAACTTAGACATATATGATTTTAAAGCAAAGGGGCTGGGAACACAGTTGTAGTGAGGAAAGAGCCACTGAATGTTAAGGATTCTAAAAATCTTATGCAATTTGTAATGAGTAAGTACAGCCAGTCTGGGAGCTTCTATTACAGCTAATTAAAAGGCTAATTCTGAAAACCATGTGCAAGTTTGTAGCAAGGAAGTGTAGCCAATTGGGACACTTCAGTTACAGCCAATTAATAAAAAAAATAATAATATGAAAGCTAATCAAAACAAGTGCTCCACCCATGCCCTATTTGTGGAAATTAGGATAAAGCAGCAATGCCTTAGTCAGTATTACTATAAGATTTTCTTGATCTGATGAAGTCTGTAACACAAAGTCACTAATCTGAATAAAGCCCCTTTAAGTGAATACTGAATCAAACTGACTTATTTTGAAGATTTGAAGGGTCTAATATTAAAATTTGGAACTTCTGGATAGAAGCTAATGTTTCTTCTCTATCCTGGATTAAAACCTGCTTTTCAGCTACTCTGTTCAGCATTTGTTCTGTTCATCCTAGCTGGTGTTTCTTGGCTCTCCAGTTAGTTTAGTTTGGATCAGGCTGCTTCAACCATTAGATACATTTACTATTCATGTTTTTATGCAGTTGTTAAGTTATTATGTTAATCTGTTTTTTATCAATTTTGATGCAGATCTTAGGCAGTTCTCTTAAACATTTCTCTTTGTAATGTATTCTCAAGATGTTCTATGGGAGTTCTTAACAACTTATTTAGTAAAGCATCTCTCAAACTGTTCTCAGTTAGACCCCAAGCAGTTCTCCTCTTAAGCAGTTTTTAAGAATTTTTCATCTTTAACAGTTTTAAAGCAGGTTCCATCAAGCAGTTCTCAGGCAGACATTAATTCTCTCAAGCAGTTTTTCTGTTAAACAGTTCTTCTCTTAAAAAGTTCTCAGAATATTTTTAGTAATGCTCCTTATAAGCATTTCTTAAGCACTGAAGTAGTTCTTTGCACTTTTCCTCTTATAAGATTCTTATCTTAAGCAATTACTAAGCAGATCTTCAACAATTTTCTGCTTAAGTGGCTATCAAATAGGCTTCCTCTTAGGATGTTCTCAAGCAGTACTTGAGCAACTGCTATCATAAGCCATCCTTAAGCATTAGTTAAGCAGTAGCAGTTCTCTTCTTACACAGTTATCTTAAGCAGCTTGCAAACATTTCTTAAGCAGTTATTTAAATGTTTTTCTCTTAAGCAACTGTTGTACTGTTTTGCTATTAAGCAATTCTCTTTTAAAGCAGTCTTCTCTTAAATAGTTCTGCTCTTCTCTTATAAAGCAGTTTTAAAGCAATTCTTTATTTAAGATTTCTCAATTACTTCTACAATACTTCTTGGACATTTATCCGCTTAAGCAGTTGTTATGGAGTTTTTAAGCAGGTCTCCTTTTAAAGAGTTCTTAAGCAGTTCACAAGCAGATCCTAAATAGTTCCCCCAAGCAGTTATCCTCTTATGCACCTCTCTATCTAAGTAGTTATCAAGTTGTTTGCTTAAGCAGTTCTCCCTTATAAATTCACAAGCAGTTCTTAAACAGTTCCCATCTTTAGGAATTGTTGATCATTAAGCAGTTCTTCAGCAGTTTGCCTCTTTTAAGCAGCTGTCAAAAAGTTCCTATTTTAAACAGGTCTTAAAAAGCTCTCATCTTAATTCAAAAACTGTTCTTTAGCAATTCCCCTAAGTAGCTTTCAAACACTTCTCCTTTTAAGCAATTCTCTTCTGGATCAGTTCTCTAGTAGTCCCTTCTCAAACATTATTTTAGCTATTTGTAACCATTTCCCCTTTTAAGGAGATATCTTAATCAGTTCATAAGTAGTTTTGTTAAGAAATTTTAAATAATTCTTAAGGAAATCTTAAGCCTTTATTAAGCAGTTTTTAAGAATCTTTTACCTTAAGCACTTCTTATCTTAAGCAGTTCAAATGTTTTCCTCCTCAACTTCAGCTGCCCTCTTAGATTTTAAGCAGTTATAATCCTTAGCACATTTTAAGTATTTTGTAAGGCATTCTCTCAAGCAGATTTCATCCTAAGCAGTTTGAAACAGTTTCTTTTTTTAGTGTTTTTGGCTCTTATATAGCCCTTCTCAGGAAATTCTTTTTAAGCAGTTCTTAAACAATTCTTAAGAAGTTCTACTCTTGAACACTTCTAAAAGAATTCTTAAATTAAGCAGTTCTTAAGTACATCCTAAAGAGTATCCTGAAATAGTTCTGCTCTTAACCAGTTCTCATCTTAATGACGTCCTAAGTAAATCTCCTCTTAAACATTTGCTCCTTAACTGCTCTTAAACCATTCCCATGTAAGCAGTTCTTAAGCATTTATGCAGCTCTTAAACAGTTCTCATCTTAAGCATTTCTTATATTGACAATCATTTCTCCTGCTAAAGCAGCTCTCAAACAGCTTTTGCACAGATATTGTCTTAAACATTTCTGTTCAAATCTTCAGCAGTTCAACAGTTCTGCTAAACAGCTATATATCATTTGTCAGTTTAAGCCATTCTCTTCTAAATCAGTTCTCTGACAGTTCTCATCTTAAGCAATTGTTTAAAAGTCCTTAAACAATTCCCCTCCAAGAAGATGTATGCAGTACTTAAGTATTTGTTTCTTAAGGAGTTGCAGGCAGTTCTGAAAAGTTCTCATGCAGTTCTCTAGGATTTCTCTTAAGTTTTTTAAAGCAGATTTCTTCTTGACCAGATCTCAAACAGTTCTCAAGTAGTCCTCCTCCTATGTAATTCTTAAGCATTTATTATTTTAATCAGTTCTTAATCTGTATCAAAACAAATCTTAACATTTCTCTGGAATATTTCCCCTCTAATGCCAATCACAAGCAGTTTTGTGGAATTTCTTATGCAATTATCCAGTTAAGCAGTGCTTAAATGGTGTCCAATCAATTCTCTTCTCAAGCAGTTCTACTATTTAGCATTCTTAAGCAATATTTTAACATTTCATCTTAAGCAGTTCTCAAGAATTTCTCTTCCTGCAGTTTTCCACTTAAGCAGTTGTCAAGCACTTCCACTTTAGCACTTTTTGGGCAGTTTTCATCTTAAGCAGTTCTGTTAATTAGTTTCTATCTTAACCAGTTTTTGAGCAGCTCTTCATCAGTTGTTTAAAGCAGCTGTACATAAGTCTTCATCTAAGCATTTCTCATCGTCATCATTACCAACTACATGAGGTAGTGGTGTCACATCAACTGTCACTCTCTCCTGATTCAATACCACTTTTCTACCTTCTTTAACAGTGATGCCTGATTTTTGTAAGTCTTCTCTCACACAATCCATCCATCCATCTCTTTGCTGGATGCCCTTGTTTCCTCTTACATTCTTTCTGTCTGTCTTAAATCTTCTTCAAGAGATTGTCATCTACTTTTTCTGCACATGTGCCCAAAGTAATACATTTCATTATATCATTGCCTGTAATTGAAGCTACTTGGGCTTCTTCTCTAATATCCTTATTTCTTCATTAGTACCTCAGTGTGCATCATATCACCCATCTCAAGCACTTCATCACCATCATCTCTAGCTTCCTTAATGACTATGTCTTCACTGCCCAGGTTCTGTTGCATACTGTAGTACTGGTTGCACTACTGTATGGTCCACCTTACTTTTCAGCTTCTTTGGCATTCTTCTGTCATACTAGAAAACCACCAAGTCCAAACCTTAGAAATTAAAGAACCGGACCAGCGAAAATGTTCCAATAACAGCCACTTTATTCCAATCTTCAAAATAACAGTCTTAAAGCGTGCAAGATACTCATACACTTTTCATCGCCTCCAAATATCGCAACTTCCTCAGAAGACAAAATGCTATTGTTAATGGTACATTTAAATAGCAAATCTGTAGGCAATTAAAGACTGGTCAATTAATTATAAGGAAATTTTAACCTTTTCCTATCACAAGTATAAATTATTTCTCTTCCAGTCTATTTAAATACAAATCCAATGCTTGCTGCTATAAACAAACGCTAAACATCTTCTTAATAATGAAAAATAAAAAATAAAAAAATGGAAAATAAAATTAGAAATGAACGCTGAATGACATAAACAATAAAAATTTCATTAAAATCTTTAAAATCTTTAAAATTTTAGACTTTTAAACACTTCACAGTTTTAAAGCATTCAACTACTAAGGGGAGACAATGGCAGGCTATCAATGTTATGTTATTATTTTGTTAGTTTGGAACCAAACCAATTGTGGTACATTTGAAACATAAACTAACATTCAAATAACTAAACCAACAAGTAACTTTATATACTTTAAAAGCCTATGCATTTCAACTAAACAATGCCAAAATGGAATTTATACCAAATTTATTATCAAATATAAATATTAATATTAATATAAAATTAATGTAACTTAGTTTAAACATGTAATAACCAAGATATAGTCAGAAAATACACTACATTTACATTATTACTATAAATATTTAATTTAATTTATTCATTCTCAATTAGTGCTCCATGAAATTATACCTTTAAATTATGGTAATAAAAAATAATTTAGATTAATTTAATAAAAATAGTTAGTTTATTATAATAAATTAACCTAATTCATTAAAATAACTTTAATTACACCTTATTTGTAAAATCTTTTTAATATTATTATTTATTATTTATTAATAAACTAACACTCCCACGTTTAACTACAATTTTACCTTTCTAGATTTTTTAACCTTAAAATACATTTTATAGATGTCATCTCATTTAAACCAGGTGGTTGGTTGGCATTTGTTGTCAATTGCCAAATTAGTTCTTTCCTTTCAAGTTTTAATGGTTCATAGGGACATCTACAATCTGATATAACCTGGTCTATTACCTTAAACCTAAAGTTATGCCCTTCGTTTAGGTGACAATGTCTAGCGAGGGCGTTGTCCAATTTGATTTTTTTAATACTGTAAATGTGCTCATATATTCTCTCATGTAGTTTCCTATCTGTTTTTCCTATATAAAAGGCTAAACATTTATCACATGTTGCCATATATACAACTTGTCGGCTACTACAATTAAACTTTTCTCCTATTTTATAGGTTTGGTTCCTTATTTTAAAAGTATTACCTTCTTCAACATATTTACAGTAGTTGCACATATTACATTTGGTCATGCCTCCGTTAAATCTAACATTGGACTTTTTACCTTGTAAAATTTCTTTAAAATTTTGATTCCTCTTATAAACCAACTTCGGTTTATCAGGTAACAAATTCTTCTGTCATACACTACCCCTTGGCACTGTGTACCAATTGACTACAGTCCCTGTAATTCTAGCTTTGACCCCCTCATTCAAAGTTCCCTTCTACTGAACTACCCCTCCCAGGTACTTGAAGTCATTAACTTATTTCTCTATTTTCATTTTTATTTCAATTCTGAGCTTCTTTTAATTTCTGTTTTGCTGCCAGTACAGCTGTCTGTACTCATTTTCATTCAATTTGCATTCAGTTTTCCATTCCATTCACATATCATCTACTAAATCTATTCTTCAGAGTCTGCCTGTAATACATTGTCTATATACAAAGCATTTGTTGATCTGTCTCCTCCAGCTTGACACCAGTAAGAACAACAGTGGACTTAGAGAAGAAACCTGATGCACAGTCTCTTCCACTGGAAACCCCTGTGAGTCAGAACACTACTTGTACTTGTGTCACTGGGTCTCTGTACATAGCCTGTACTAATGCTACTAATGTTTCTTGGACTGTGAACTTTCATAAGACTGTCCAAATCAACTTTCTTGAGACATTGTTATATGCTTTCTACAAGTCTATCATTGCCCAGTTGAACTCTTTCCTCATCTCTACCTCCTTAACTGTCTGTCTCACTGCAAACATCAAGTCCATTGTGCTGCATCCTGATCTGAATCCAAACTGATCATTTCCCATCTTACTTTTTACTACTCCACATATTAATTTATCAGTCACCCTCTCAAGCAGTTCCCAACAATTGCTAAAAGCCAAGATTCTTAAGCAGTTCTTAAGCAGTATATAACCAAGTGTCACCTAAAGCAGCTCTTACAAGATCTTATCTTAAATAGTTTTAAAGTATTTCCTGTATAGATCTCTTCAAGCATTCAAGCAATTCTGAAGCATTTCTAGTTTTAAGCAGCTGTTTGGCAGATTTCCTCTTAAGTAATTATTTTCTAAAGCAGTTCTTATCTTAACAATTCCATCTGTTAGCACTTTTGAGTAGTTGTTAGGGTGTTCACTCAAGTAGATCAAATCTTAAGCAGTTCTGGTTTAGTTCTTTTCTTAATAGTTCTCAGTCAGTTCTGTAGTAGTCATTTGAGCAGTTCCCCTATTAAGACATTAGTATGCAGTTCTCCTCTTATGCAGCTCTTTAGTTATTCCCTTACTGAGTTCAAACACAATTCTGAAGCATGTCTCCTAAGAATTTTCCCTCTTCCCTCTTCATTCATTCTCAAACATCTCTCTGAGAGTTGATAAGTACTTTATTAAATATCACAAAAGAAATTATGAAGAAATCTGCTAGCAGGTCTCTGAAACAGTTCTCTTCTTAATCAGTTTGTAAGCAGTATACAAGCCTTTCTCTTCCTAAGCATTTCTTAAGACATCCTAGGTAACTGATAAGATGTTCTCATAAGCAGATATCATCTTGAACAGTTCTGCTGCAATTATTTTCTTAATGTGCTCAAGCAATGTTGTGCAAGTCCTTGAGTCGTTTTCCTCTTAGTATTTTATGCAGTATTTGAGCTCTCCTCCTCCTAAGCATTTCTTTAGCTAGCATATCCTAAGGAGTTCTGAAGCAATTATTGAGCAGTTCCTTTTAAGCAATTGCCCTTTTAAGAAGTTCTCAAGCAGTTCAGAATTGCTTCTCATTTTAATCAGATAGTTGGCAGCTTTCCTGTTAAGCATATCTTACACAACTCTTCATCAGTTCTCCTCTTAAGAAACAATCAAACAGTTATTCTGTTAAACAGTTCTCAGGCAGTTCTTAAACATTTATTTTCTTAAGTAGTTCTTAAACAGCTCTTTAGAAGTTATTCACTAGAGGTTATAAGCACTGTGAAGCAGTTCTCTCTATCAATTCTCTTCTGAAGTAATTTTCAAGCAGTTGTTCTTAGTAGCTGTTTCCCTTTTAAGTAGATGTCCTATGCAGTTCTGAAGAAACTGTTTTCTTAAGAGGTTCCAAGCAATTCTGAAGCAGTACTTCTACAGTTCTCAGGGATTTCTGTTTTAAGCCTTTGAAAGCAGATTTATCTTAATCAGTTCTCAAGCAGTTCTTATTTAATTCTTAAGCAGTCATTATCTTAATCAATTCTTAATCAGTACTAAAACATATCATAACATTTATTTTAAGTGTTTACCCTCATAAGTTCCTCTCAGTTTGCTTGAAGTTCTTAAGCAGTTGTCCAGTTAAGCTTGCTCAAGCAGTCCCCAAGTTGATCTCATCTCAAGCAGTTCTGCTCTTAAGCAGTACTCAAGTAGTATTTTACCAGTTCTCCTCTTAAAGAGTTCTTTTGACATCTTATTTCAACCAGTTCTCAAGCAGTCTTCTTCCTGCAGTTCTCTTCAAACACATTTCTCAAGCAGTTGTCAAGCTTGACAACTCTTTAGTAGATTTTAGGCAGTTTTCATCTTAAGCAGTTTAATTGATACATTTTTATCTTACACAGTTCTTAAAAAGCTCTTCATCACTTCTCCTCTAAAGCAGCTCCCCACATTTCTTCTGTTAAGCAGCTGTGAAGCACTAAAATGCCTCTCTTCTTAATCCTTTCCTAGGCAGCATTTAACCAGGTTTCATCAAAGCTATTTCTTACATCTCATATTAAGAAGTTTTCAAGCAGTTCCCAATAATTTGTTAAACATTTCTCATCTTAATCAGCTGTACAGATGTTCTTAAAGAATTCTGTTCTAAACCAGATATTATCTCAGAAGTTCTATCCTTTAGTATTTTAACTAGTGGTTAGGGTGTTCTCTCAAGCAGCTCTTATCTTAAGCAGTTCTGGTGCAGTACTTTTCTTAAGACTTCTTGAACACATCTCTTCTTAAGAAGTTTTTAAGCAGTTCTCCTCTTATGTAGGTCTTAAACAGTTATTATCTTACTGAGTCCACACACAATTCCAAAGCATGCCTCTTAATCATTCTGCCTCTTCAGCCATTCTCAAACATCTCTCTGGGAGTTGTTAAGCACATCTCCAGTTAATAAAAGCACACAAACAGTTATCAAGAAATCTGCAAGCAGTTCTCTCAAATTGTTTTTCTCTTAATCAGTTCTTAAGAAGTTTTCAAGCCATTCTCATCCTAAACATTGCTTACGATATCTTATCTTAAAGAGTTATCAAGCAGTTCCTAAACAGTTACCTTCACATGTTGTCCTCTGTTGTAGTTTTAAATAAGTTTTGAAGTTCTTCACCCTTAATCATATCTTTGAGAATTTTCCTCTTAAGCAGATATTATGCATATCTCCTCTTAGACAGTTTTCAAACAGTTCATCTACTAAGTAGTTATCAAGCAGTTCTTAAACAATTCTCTTATTAAGCAGTTCTTAACCAGTTCTTTAGAAGTTATTCACTTAAGCTTATAAGCCCTGTGAAGCAGTTCTTCTCTTTAGCAGTTTTGTTCTAGAGCTGTGAAGCAGTCCTCAAACAGTTCTTCTGTCAAGTGACTGTTTAGCATTTCTAAAACACTTCTCCTTTTTAAACACCTTTATTAAATTTTCACTTAAGACATAGGTAAACATAAAGTAATATAAAAGAAAACAAACCATGTTAGCTTATTTCCAGTTGCATACATTATACATCATGTATGCTCTGTTTTTATAGCTATCATCACTCCAACATTACATAAATTGCTCAATTCCTGCTTTCCCTTAAATGTCACTCTTCCTCCAGAACATTATTCTCCATGTATTTTCCCCATGATTTCCATTTATATCTGTGTAATTTGCACCTTCTCTTTTCTAAAGATCCCACTTCCAGTTATTTTTTTATCTCTGTTACAATATTCAGTATTTCCAATACAGTTGGGTCAGAATTTGCATTCCATCTACTAGTAATTGCTTTTTTGGCAGCCACCAGAATTAAAATTAACAAGGTCTTAATATGTCTAGGCAATTCAGATCCTGTATACCATCTGAAAATTATTTTCCTTAGTTATACCCATTTCCTTGGCCAATTTAGGAAATTTCTTGCCCAATTTAGAGAATTTTTTAAATCTGCCAACTCATTGCACTTCCTAAGCATATGTTCCCAGTTACATTCATACATTCATTCAGAGGGGGATTCATTGTCATTCTAAGGGGATCCAGTGTCTGTCAGCCTGGGACGACACGCTCGACAAGCCTTGTTGCTTCACAAGAGACAGCTTGCACCTGTCACCCATAAGCTTTCGAATACTGGCCAAGGCTCTTGCTGCCCCCATAGTGCCTTTTTTAGGCAAGGCTCAAAAGTCAAACCCACCTCCGTAAACAGCACAAATAAAAAAATGAGGGTTATGCTACTCAACGCCAGGAGTTTAAATCTCAAAATGCACACGCTCGAAACACTCCTCAGTATGGAGAACATTGACATCTGTGTAGTAACTGAAACCTGGTTCAAGGCTCCACAGACCACCACAGCACTACTGGGATACAACTCATACCACACATTTTGGCCACAGAACATTGACTGAAACACAAAAGAGGGGGTGTATCCATATTTATCAAGGATACCTACACCTCCAGGTTAGTGGCACAGCATGATACCTCTGAGATCATCCATGTGCAACTAACATCGGGCAAATCTGCAATGCAAATTGTGGCCTGCTACAGATCACCCTCCATGACCCAGGACCACCACTCCATCTTTCTGGAGACACTGGAAAACATGAAGGTCCTACTGAACATCCTGATATTGGGCAATTTCAATTACCCTACCATTCACTGGGAAAACTACTGGAGTACAAATTCCCAGGCCCAGCGCTTCCTGGAATTCATCAACTCAAATACCCTTGATCAGCTGGTAAACTCCCCTACCAGAGGTGAAAACATATTGGACTTGGTCATCACCAACATGGGCGACAGGTGTTCCACACCGGAGGTCAACCCATCACTGGTTAGATCAGACCATAAACTATTCACTCTGGATGTCCACATCCCACTACCACCCCCAACTAAGGAAACCACAGTAAAAAAACTATCTAAAGCAAACTTCATCTTACTTAAGACAGAGGTGGTAAGTTTCACAGCCCCCATGCTAAAGGATAATGCTGCCCAAGATGAGAAACCTTTACAAATGCACTCTATGAGCACCTACAAGGATGCATGGATCATGCCATCCCTAGCAAACCAAGACTCACTCCTCTAAGAGAAGGAAACCAGTTTGGTGGACCCCTACAATAAACAGGCTATACAATAGAAGGAGGAAACTAGTTCAGAAAAAAAAGCAAATCCCAAGAAGGAAAGACATCCCTGATCAGTATCAGTAAGAAACTAAGGTCCCTCATAAAATCATCCAAGGCTAACTTCGAAAAAAAATAGCCAAGGATTTGAAAGATAACCACAAAGCCTTCTTTAGCTATGTCAAGAATCTAAGTGTCAACTCACAGATATGCTCTGAGCTAGTGCAAAATAGCACAAAATATACTGAACCTACTGATATTGCCAACATCCTGGCAGATAGATTCAGTACAAACTTCACCCCCTCTCACCCCCAAAAGGGCCCACAACAATACTGGAAAAGTGTAGTGTCCCGGAAATCAGAGATGCACAGGTGAAAACAGCGCTTTCGACCTCGGCGTTTGTGAAAATCTACTGCCAATCATTAGCGGACCGGAGTTCCGCTGTGGTGATCCCTAATCAGGAAAAGCCGAAAGACAAACAACATTATATCAGGGAATACTAATACTTCCATTCCCCTACTCATAAAAATCCCAGCTTACACTGGCAAATGCTTTCTTTGCATCAAGACTCAACAACAATTGCAGTATTTTCTTGCATTCTTCTTCTCCCTGGATCACCATTGTTCTATTGATGTTGTTAAATGTTTGCCTCCCTTCCACAAAACCACACTGATCCATATCTATCAGGTTTGGTAACACCTTTGCCAATCTTTTAGCTAGTTAGACATAAGCACTTTATAATTTATTTATTTAGGTGTTTATTTGTATTTGTTTTCTGGGTAGAGAAATGATCTCCATGGACCATTTTTAGACTCAGCAGGTCTATATTAGAACACCGAACATTCAAAATATGGAGTGTTCTAATATTAAACCCTATCAATCGAAAATTTAAAACATCGAACATACAGAAAAGAGAATTTTTTCCTAGGGAAGACCCGCGCTCTAACCCTAACTCACCTAACCCACCCTAGCCCTCACGTCCACACAATTGCACACTTACCTGACCTGCGCCCTAACCCGAACTCACCTACCTCACCCTAATCCTCATGTCCACACAATTGCACACTTATCTGACCCGTGCCCTGACCCTCACATCCACACTATTGCACACTTACCTGAACCCAACCCATAACTTTCCACCACAGAGCTGAAAATACCGAAGCAACAGAAATGGACAACCAAATTCTTTCCCTAGGAAAAAATTGGTTTTCTGTTTCTTTGATATTTTCAGTGTTCAATGAAAATGGGTTGATATTAGAACACTCGACATTTTGAATGTTCGGTGTTCTAATATAGACCCAACTCAGCCCAGAAGCAGTGACTGGATAAATTAGTTGCTCAGAGTCACATATTAGGTAATGGAGGCTGAGGGTATCAAACCTTACATCACTGGACCACAGGAAACAACTTGTTAACAGCTACTTAATCCATAAATCCTTTTAAACAATAATCATGGCTTAAAATTGAAATGGGTCTATATGAAGTTGGGTCTAATGGATCTTTCCCACCTTTAGGTATAACAGCCACCACAGCTATTTTCCAAGATATTGGTTCTTCCACTAATTTTTAAATACTGTTAAACAAAACATTCCAAATCTTTATTATTTTTCCTCCTAACTTCCAAATGTCCACAGAAATATCATATGTTCTTGGAGACTTTCCTGCAGATTAATTACACATCATTGTTTTTATTTTATATCCTCATATGTTAATACGAATGTATAAAATAAATCGTATGTTAACTGTTAGTTGTTGATCCTCATCTACCTCTAAATTTGGCATACTTAAGTCTGCCATAAATATTTCTATTTTTTCTCTTGATTTCCATATTTCTCTGCTTTATATAATTTTTCATAAAATATCTGAAATAGCAATAATATCTCTGTATGCCATCTGGTTATTTTCCTGTTATACTCTCCATAAGCAGATCTCTAAACAATGCATAAGCAGATTTTCTCTTGTGAAGTTTCCAAGCAGTTCTGAAGCAGTTCTTAAGTAGATGTGAAGCAAAGATTTTCTTAAGCAGTTTTAAGCAGTTCTTTTCATAAGCTATTATCAAGATGGTCTTAGATTAAACAACTGACAAGCATATTTTAGCAATTTTCTTTTACAGTGATTTTCAATCAGTTCTCAAGCTGACCTTAAATCTCTACAAAGATCTCAGTTTTCAAGTAACTCATTAGCAGTTCTCAAACATTTATTAAGTAGTTCAACAGTCCTGTCCTTATAATCTGTCAGTTTCCTCTTAAGCAGATATGCAGATATAAAGCAATTCTATTGTTTGATACTTTTAAGCAGTTCTCGTCTCTCAATCAGATGTCATTTTATGCATTTGTGCAGTAGTTCTTTTCACAACACTTCAGAAGCTGTTTTCTAGCAGTTATAAACAGTTCTTATTTAAATAGTTCTCAAATAGATCCTAAACAATTCTCAACTCAAGCAGTTGTCTTGCTAAATAGGTTTGAGTCAATTTTTCAGCAGTTCAACAGTTCTAATAATCAGCTCTATAGGCCTTCTCAATTTAAGACATTCTCTTCTAAATCAGTTCTCTGGCGTTCTCCTCTTAAGATTTGTTAAGCAGTTCCAAAACAGTTCCCTGTTTAACCAGATAACATATGCAGTTCTTAAATAGTTATTTTCTTAAGGCGTTCCAAGCAGTTCTGAGGTAGTTCTTATAGTGTTTTCAAGGATTCCTCTTCTTAAGTTTCTAAAGCAGTTTCCTCTTAAGCTGTTTTAAACAATTCTTAAACAATTCTCCTCTTAAGCAGTCTGTAAGCCATTTAGCAGTTCTTATATTAAGCAGTTCTTAAGCAGTTTTCAGATGGTTATATTGCTGCAGTTCTCATATTAAGCAGCTTTCAAGAAGTTCTAAACCATTTCTACCTTTAGCAGCTTTTATGCATTTTTCATTTTAAGCAGTTTATATTACTTTTTATCTTAAGAAGTTCTTAATCAGCTTTTCTTCAGTTCTTCTGCAAAGTAACATCCACATGTCCTCTGCTGATCATTTTGCAACCAGTTCATAAACACCTCTCTTCTTTAGCAGTTCATAAAGAGTATTTATTTAGCTCTCCTCTGAAGCAGTTCTTAATTTTATTTCTCATCTTTAACAATTCTTAAGAGATCTTAAGCAGTTCTCTTTCTGCAGTTCTCCTCTAAAGCGCTTTAAGTATTTCTGAAGTACTTCTCTTGTTAGCCAGATCTTTGACAGCTCTTCATCAGTTTTCCTCTTAAACAACTTGTAAATTGTCTGTTAAGCAGTTTTCAAGCAGTTCTTAAACAGTTCTGTTTAAGCAGTTTTAGCAAGTTCTTTAGAAGTTATTCACTAAAGCTCATAAGCCCCATGAAGCACTTCTTTTGAGCAGTTCTCTTCTAAAGCAGTTCTCAAACAATTCTTCTGTTATGGTGCTGTTCAGTAGTTATTCAACATTTCTCACATTGTTTAAGCAGTTTTCTCTTAAGGAGTTTCTAAGTGTTTCTGATTCATTTCTTAAACAGTTCTCAAGCATATCTCTCCTTAAGCAGTTTCATACATTTCTTCTCTTAAGCTGGTCTTAGCTTAAACAGTTGTTAATCAGATTTTAAGTATTTGTCTAGTCAAGCAGTTCTGTAGCTGATCTTAAGTATTTCAATGAAGTTTTCCATTACACAGATTTCAGTTTTCATGTAACTAGTAGTTTTCTGCTGTAGTCATTATGTTGTCCAGTTCAGAAACAGTTCATATGCAGTTCTGAAGAATTTATCGACATTGTGATGTGTAGTGAGAGTAGGGAACAGGTGGAGGAGACCCTGGAGAGATGGAGGTATGCTCCAGAGAGAAGAGGAATGAAGGTCAGCAAGACTAAGACAGAATATATGTGTGCAAATGAGAGGGATGACAGAGGAATGGTGAGGATGCAAGGAGTAGAGGTGGTGAAGGTGGATGAGTTTAAATACTTGGAATCAATAGTTCAGAGTAATGGTGAGTGTGGAAAACAGGTGAAGAAGAGAGTACAGGCAGGATAGAGTGGGTGGAGAAGAGTGATAGGAGTGATTTGTGACAGACGAGTACCAGTAAGAGTGAAAGGGAAGGTCTACAAGAGGGTAGTGAGACAGTGGCATCGACAAAAATGCAGGAGTTTGAGCTGGATGTGGCAGAATTAAAGATGTTAAGATTTTTACTGGGTGTGACGAGGGTGGACAGGATTAGGAATAAGTATATTAGAGGGTCAGACCAGGTTGGAAGGTTTGGAGACAAAGCCAGAGAGGCAAGATTATGTTGGTTTGGACATGTGCTGAGGAGGGATGCTGAGTATATTGGGAAAATGATGCTATGGCTGAAGCTACCAGGTAACAGGAAAAGAGGAAGGCCTAAGATAAGGTTTATGGGTGTGAAAGAGGACATGCAGGTGGTTGGTGTGACAGAGCAAGATGCAGAGGACAGGAAGAACTAGAAACATGATCCGCTGTGGCGACCCCTAACGGGAACACCTGAAAAAAGATGATGATGATGGACTTGTTATGCTATTTAAAAGCAGTTTTGCTGTTAAGCAGTTTGTAAGTAGTCCTAATCTTACATAATTCTTAAGCATTTATTATCTTGATCATTTTTAATCAGTGTCAAAACATCTTTCCTGAATATATCCCCTATTATGCCACTCTAAAGATGTTTTCTGGAAGTTCTTAAGCAGTTGTCCAGTTAAACAGTGCTCAAGCTGTCCCCAAGCAGTTCCGATCTCAAGCACTTCTCTGATGCATTTCTTAAGCAATATTTTAGTTCTCATCTTACACGTTTCATAAGCAGTTCTCTTCTTCAGGTCTTCACGCAATACATTTTATGTAGTTCTGTAGCACTCCAGTTAAGCAATTGTTAGGACATTGCAGTTATTCATTACTATTTTAAAGCACTGTCCATACATCTTCTCTGCATTGCTGAAGCAGTTATGAAACATTTCTCTTCTTTAAGAGTTCCTTAACAGTATTTAAGCATGTTCCATCTAAAGAAGTTCTTACAAGATCACGTCTTCCATAATTTTCATGCATTTATTGAGTAGATCTTTTCAAGCTATCAGCCACTTCTGAAGCAGTTATTATGCACTTCTTTTCTTAAGCATCTCTTTGTCAGCTTTTCTCTAAAGCAATTTTTCTGTAAAGCAGTTCTTTTCTTAACAGTTCTAGCCATTAATAGTTTTCAGTAGTTGTTAGGGTGTTCTCACAAGCAGTTCTCACTCATTGTAAGCAATTCTGGAACACTTCTTTTCTTAATGTGCTCAAGCAATTCTGTAAAAGTCTTTGAACAATTCTACTCTTAAGAAGTTCTTAAGCAGTTCTCTTAAACAGTTATTCTCTTACTGAGTTCATACAGAATTTTGATGAATGTATGTTAAGTATTTCCCCTCTTCAGTCATTGTCATGCAGCTTTCTGGGAGTTGTTAATCACTTCCCCACATAAACTGCACACAAGCAGTTATCAAGCAATCTGCAAACAGTATCACAATTTTCCTCTTAATCAGTTCATAATCAGTATTTAAGTCATTCCCATCCTAAACATTTCTTAAGATAACTTATCTGAAGGAGTTATCAAGCAGTTCCTGATCAGTTCTGTTCAAGCATTTGTCCTCTTATGCTGTTCCCAAACAGTTATGAATAATTTCTCCTTTAATCAGATCTTTGGCAGTTTTCTATTAAGCAGTTCTCAAACAGTTCTTACTCATTTCTTTAGAAGTTATTCACTAGAGTTCATATTCCCTGAGAAGCAGTTTTTCTCTTTAAAAGTTTTCTTCTGAAGCAGTTCTCAAACAGGTCTTCTCTTAAGTGGATGTTTAGCACATGTTAAACACTTCTCCTTTTAAGCATATCTCCTAGACAATGGTTAAGAAGTGTTTCTCTTATGGAGTTTCCAAGCAGATTTGAATCATTCTTAAGTCAGTCTCAAGTAGATGCTTTCTTAAGCAATTTTAAGCATTTAACTTTATAAGCTGTTATCAAGAAGGACTTAGCTTCAAAAGCTGACAGATTTTCAGCAGTTCATCTTTACAGTTGTTATCCAGCAGTTCTCAAGCTGATCTTAATTTTCTGAAGCTGCTTGTCGCTACATGTATCTTAGTTGTCAAGTAACTCTTTAACAGTTCTCCACTTAAGTAGACTTAAGTAGTTGTTAAACATTTATTAAGCAGTAGTCCACTTACATATCTATCAAATAGTTATCCTCTTAAACTGATATCAAGCAATTCTATTGTTTACCACTTTTTAAGCAATTCCAAGGTCTTTCTCTCCATCAGATCTCATCTCAAGCATTTCTGCAACAGTTTATTTCATAACACATCTCAAGCAGTTCTGTAGCAGTTCTCATTTTTTATTTAAATAATTCTCAGATTCTAAGCAATTCTCAAACATTTCTTAAGCAGTTTTCCTGTTAAACAGTTCTGAGCCAGTTCTTCAACAATTTGACAGTTCTGCTAAGCAGCTGCCTAGTGCTTCTCAGTTTAAGCCATTCTTTTATACATACATTCTCTTGAAGTTCTCCTTTTAAGAATTGTTGAGCAGTTCTTAAACAATTCCACTTTTAACTAGATGTCTATGTAGTTCTTAAGCAGTTGTTTTCTTAATGAGAAACAATTCTTAGGCAGCTCTTACACAGTTCTGAAGGCTTTATCTTTCTAAGTTTTTTAAAGCAGTTTTCCTCTTAAGTAGTTTTCAAGCCATTCTTAGGCATTTTATTAGGCAGTTCTTCATTAGTATTTTAGCAATTTTCATCTTAAGTAGTTCTTAAAAGATCTTAAGCTGTTCTCAAGTGGATCATTTCCTGTACTTTTTTATGCAGTTGTCAAGCAGTTCTCCAGCACTTCACCACTTTAGCAGCTTTTAGGCAGTTTTCATCTTAAGTAATTCTATTAATTAGTTTTTATCTTAACCAGTTCTTAAACTGCTCTTCATCAGTTCTTGTCTGAAGCAGTTGTCCACACATCTTATGTTAAATAGTTCTCAAGCAATTCTTAAACACCTGTTTTCTTAAGCAGCTCCTAAGCAGTATTTAACAAGGTGTCATCTAAAGTTGTATTTACATTTTAAGTAGTTTTCAGTCAGATCCTAAGTAAATCACTTTAAGTAATTAAGACGTTCTCAAGTGTTTCTCCTCTTAAACACTTCAATGGCAGCTTTACTCTTAAGCAATTCTCTAAAGCAATTGTTTTTATAGCACTGTGACGGGTGAGAAATATAGAGAAGATAAAAAATGTTACTGCTTGCATTTCATTTCTAATATGCTTTCATAGCAGAATGAAAATTCTGAGTGTCCTTCGGTATGTATCTGTTAGATTGCTTCCTGCCTAATACTAGCAAGTGCTGACAGGGTTAAAAAAGTATAAGATTTGTACTCAGTTGAAAATTCTGTCATGGAATTTGGAACTCATGCATAACAAGCAGTCTTGATATTTTATGATCATGAAGAAGTTAGAATTGAGGAGTCCACCTTTACAAATAGTTCCTCAGGGCTCAGTCCTTAGACTGCTCTTATTTGACATTTACTTCTCTGAAGTCAAAGCTAATGTCAAGGACCTGAAACACATTCCACTTTAAATTTAGGTTTTTTGTTTATGGAGATTAAATTATATATAAAGTTGATAGATGAAATATACACTGATATGTTAAAAATAATAGTTTTTGTTTTTACATTTCACACTGTCATTGAAAAATATGAAGAAAGTGAAGGAAATATTGATGCGTTTAAAAATAAATGCATCTAAAAGTGTTAAGAAATGTAGTGTTTTTAATGCATGCATATTTGTTGTTGAATGAAAAAATGGTAGTGCAATATGTATTCAAGAATGTGATTTTAAATCATAGTTTCACTAGTCTGTTTGATGTTTAATGAAGTATTTTACTTTAAATGTTGGCTTAGTAGTAAAATAATTAAATAATTATTTAACTATATCATTATTTAATTATGAAGTTTGAAAATTAATTGAATAATTGGAAAGATGAATTGTATATATAGGGACATACTTGTAATGTTAAAATGTTCCAACAGAAGGCAAGAAGCCGAGGTACCAGAACGTGTATTAATAATAAAAGAAGTATTGTTCTATCAGTGGTGCTCCAGTTTGTGTTCCTGTTTGCTGGTGTGTTTTGTAGTATAAATAAGACCTGCTGGAGAGACAGGTATGTATCTCAGAGACTACCCCTTCTCTGGGACAGGCTCCTTGTCCATGTGAAACAGAGTTCTTCCATAACCCAATTCCAATGTAATGAGCAATTGTATGGAGAACAGAAAATGCATCCCTGGTTTAGCAACCATGTCACTAATCTACACAGTCAGAGATTTAGGATGCATGACTAGGCTCCTAAAGGCCATTGTGGTCACTAGCCTAGTACATACCTATGAACATATGAGCCTCACTTAGCAAAATTAATGCTGTAGTGTTCATTTCTAATTGAGGAGGGCAGTTTTATAATGTTGCAATAATGCTATTTTTTAGTGAAAAAGGTATAAATAATGTTGATTCTTGTAACTCGAAGAGACAGGATCTTAATTTTCTAATTTCCCATGTATGTGTCTTTCTGTGCAATAAAGGAGATTGTTATCCTCTGCTGAACTGTCTCATGTGAAAGGTATTTGATACCTTAACAGTTCTTGTAGTCTTTAAAACTTTTTAAGTGGTTGTTAGGATATTCTCTCAAGCAGATCACATCTACAGCATCTGTAGAGTAGTTCTTTTCTTATGAATTCTTAAACAATTCCGCAGAAGACCTTGAACAATTCTCTTCTTAAGAAGTTTTAAGCAGTTTTCCTCATAGGCAACTCTTAAACAATTACCTTACTAAGTTCATATGCCGATAACTGCTTAAGAACTTCTTTTTGAGCAGTTCTCTTCTTAAGCTGTTATCAAGTTGCTCTTAGCTTAAACAGTTGTCAATCAGGTTTTATGAAATTCTTCTGACAAGTGGTTCTCAAGCTGTTCAAAAGCTGATCTTAATTCACTAAAGCAAATTGGCTGTTACCATTTTTCAAGTAACTCTTTACCAGTTCTCTGGTTAAGTAGCGATAATGTGGTTCTTAAGGATTTTTTCATTCTGCTAATCAGCTGTGTAGCTCTTCTCCATTTAAGACATTATCTCCTAAATCAGGTCTCTGGCAGTTCTCCTCATAAGAAATTGTTATGCAATTCTTAAATAGGTCTCCGTTTAACCATATGCCTTATGCATTTCTTAAATAGTTGTTTTCCTAAGGATGTCCGAGCAGTGCTGAAGCAGTTCTTACACAGTTCTGAAGGATTTATCTTCTTAAGCTTTTTAAAGCAATTTCCTCTTAAATAGTGCTTAAGCAGTTCTTCTTTTAAGCAGTTTTTATCTTAAGACTATTATGCAGTTAATCTGTTCTGCTCTTAAATTCATGACATTTACCTTGTTAGGCAGTTCTCAAGCATTTCTTAAACATATCTCCTCTTAAGCAGTTCCTCAATAGTTCTTCTAAGTAGCTGGTAACATTTCTCAGTTTAACCAATTATCTTCTGAATCAGTTCTCTGGCAATTCCCATCTTAATCAATTGTTTACCCCTTATAAAACAGTTCTCCTTTTAAGCTGATGGCTTATATACTACTTAAGTAACAGTTTTAAGGAGTTCCAACCACTTTTCAAGCAGGTCATATGCAATTCTCAAGACTTTTTCTTCTTAACACTTCTTAAGTTTTTTTAAAGCAGTTTTTCTCTTAAGCATTTCTCTTCCTGCAGTTTTCTTCTTACTGAGTATATAATCAGTTTTCAAGAAACTTCTTAACTTTAACAACTTTAAGCAGTTTTGCTAGTTAATTTTTATCTTAATTAGAGATTTACCAGCACAACATTGGTTGGTTAAAGCAGCTGTCCATGTAGCTTCTGCTAAATTCCTCTTTCTTTTTGTCAAAGGTAGAATTGTTCAGAGCTTTCCAGTGAATTATGAAAAGAGAGGATAGTATAATCCTGCTTTATGATATTGCAACAACTATGCAAATTATCCATATAATAATTTCATAGTATTTAGAAACAGTATTAATCTACAAAACTATGTGTCAGATGGCTAGTACTAGAGGTAACATTGTGAGCCTTAATGTTTTGTATAAGATGGCACGATTTATTCACCTGCATGCAACATGTGTTTTATGAAATTAATGCAGTTATAAAAAATGTAGCCTAGAGTCATAACTGCTTTACCAAAAAAGCATTATATCCAGGAATGTCTTAAGATAACTCATCATGTTTTAATATTATTTTTTTACTATCACCCAGTTATTGCACACACCATCAAGAACATGACATTATCACACTCAGTTTTTGCATTGTTTAGTTAAACATGGAAAATTTATCACAATGTTCATAACTTTCTGTAAGCACTCCTTAATAATACCAGTTCTGTACTTCCCACTCTGACTTTTTCATTATTCATACTTAGCAAATCATGTTAGTTTGTAGATGAAATCTTACTGCTTTAATTTTATGTATGCATCTGTACCAGGACTTCAGAAAATGAGTTTTGAAAACACTGATGAGTATGCTGATTTCAGGAGTACAAAGAAGTCTCTGTAAAGTATACTCTTACAGGATGAACAAAAACTCTGTTCTAATAATGAGTATACTCTTGTAGGGAGCAATGGGTTAAGCAATCCACAAACAGTTTTCTTCTTATGCAGTTCTGCTCTTAAGCAGTTCTTAAGTAGAATTTTGGAAGTTCTCATCTTAAACGGTTCTTAAGAGATATTATCTTATAAGCATTTTACAAGCAGTTCTCTGCCTTCAGTTCTCTTTGAAGACATTTTCAGACAGTTCTCAAGCACTACTCTTCTTTAAACAGTTAATTATTTTTTATCTTAAGAAGCTCTTAAGCAGTTTTTCAAAAGTTCTTTTATAAAGCAGCTGTCCATATGTTTTCCCCAATTTGATTCCTCCAAGTCTTTTGGGTTTATAATACAGTGATGGGAATGAACCCCATTCCTAAGCCAAAGTATGATTAAAATTCATTACATTTGTATTGTTTCAATCTTTGATGTTAGCCAGAAGTGCTCCTTGTTACTCCCACAGTGTGCACAGAAATGATTTTTTCTGCAATTCATATAGAATTACATTTATTGGTAGCATACCCAAATAAGACCATAAATTATTTTTATGAGATCCATTTCACCTACTACTGTTGGAACTGTCTGGGTATCCTTTTTTTACATTGCCCTCATTACTGCCTGCAAAATCATAGTATTTTATGACTTTGTGTCAATATGTATGTACCACACTCTAATCACTGGGTGCAGCAATTTCAATGACCAATGCTACTTTTGTCTTCTTTTCATGGACTAGTATATCTGATTTTCTTCTACCTGTTTTTTGAATTGTTGACAATGGGTGATTCCATGTTATATAAACTTCATCATTCTCCATAATGCTTTCTGGCTCATGTTTCCAATGCTTCTTAGCTACTTCAGCATTGTAATGTTTGCACAATACTCAGCACAATGATCTTGCCGCATTATTATGACTTTCAACATACAGGTCCTGTGCCACTAATGCATCACACCCAGCAACAAGATGTGCAACTGTTTACAGTTCTGTTTACAGAACCTGCATTTGTCTGTTTATCCCAGATGCTCAATGGATTTTGTAAATCAATGTGTACATAGTCCACTATCCTGGGCTGCTAATATTAACCTTTCATCTTTTGGTTTAAATTCACCTCTCCTTAACCACTACTGCACTAAGATCCTGATTGACGTGAGGTTGTTGCAGGAGTTTTATGTACTTGCAACTATATTTATGCTTTTTCCACATTTCTCGCCTTTACATCTGATCCTGCTACTTATATTCTTTCTTCTGTTTTTCTGGTACACTCAGTTGCTGCCTGATTTTTGTCTACTTCTGCTTTGGTTTCCATTCCCACTTTACAATGATATGCTTTTTCTAAACTAAGCAGGGAAGCCATCTTAGATTTGTTCTCTTCATGTTTAAAAACTTTCACTATGTTTGGATCTGATGAGGCCAGCAGATATGTATGGAGTGACTCCATTGCAGATCTATACATGTAGTCAAATTTGTGGAGGCCCATACATCTTTTAAATGAGAGATTTATAATTTTGCTATAAACTGATTTTTATATATAATTTCACAGTAATGAAGCATGTTTCTTGTTTTCCTGTCCAACTAATCCAATAACCTTTGGGGCAAGTCACTCACCCCAAAACTGTAAGGTAGAACAGGAAGAGCAGATTGGTTTATAGTTTGGATTTTGTTTCTAGAAGTCAGGGCTGTTTTTATTACTCATTTTAGTCTTCTAACATATTCTTTACTGAGTTTTGTTCACATCAGTTCATGTTTTATTGTTGATCCTTCAGTTCCCAAATATTTATACACTCTCTCCTGCTCAAGTTCCTTTATATAACATTCCTGTCGCAGACTATGTTCTTGGTGCTGCATCTTTCCTGCTATAAATGTTGCTTTTGCACATTTATCAAGACCAAATTACATTTTTATATCATATGAGAAAGTTTTGACTACTTCCAGTTATACTTTGAGCTCCCTGTCTGATGAACTCTATAATTTTATATTAATACACAAAAAGAAGATGAAAAGTCTTTACACTTTGTTATTGTCTGGGAGCCATACTTCTGAAGATTCAGAAGGAATCCCGCAAGATCATGGTGATGACTCCCTTCTGATCTAGGCAACTGTGGTTCTCTCTTCTTTTGGAAATGGCCAATTACCAAAAGCTTCCTCACAGAATGGATCTGCTTACATACTACTTACACAAGGACAGGTGTGTTTGATACACCCTGACATCAATCATCTTCAACCAACTGTCTGGATGATAGGGTCTTAATTCCTTTTAGGCACCTGTTTTTTAAGGATGTGCAGCAGATACTAATGGAGGAAAGAAAGCCTGCTACTAGAAAATCATATATTTACAAATGGAAATGGTTTTCTAGTTGGTGGTAACAACATAACCAGCACCCATTCAGGACTAGTTGTTTTCTGCTTTTCAATATTTGTGTGAGTTACTATCCTATGTTCTTTCTTATTCCTCTATCAAGGTTCATTTATCAACCATTTCAGCATGTCTGCCCATGGATCCTCCTCTTTCAAGGCAGTTGCATGTCAAAAAGCTCTTGAAAGAGGTTTTGCATAAGAGGCCTCCAAGTAAATCGATGACCCCCTCCTTGGGATCTTAATTTTGTGTTAGAGAAACCAACATTTGTTCCATTTTAACCAGCTACTCTGGCTGACTTGAGGTTCTTAACAAGGAAACCAGTTTTATTTGCTCTAACTTCTACAAGAAAGGTATCTGTAAGCTCTTATGGTGAGTCAACCCTACCTCATTTTCCACATGGACAGGATTTTTTGAGAACTGATCCTTCTTTTCTGCCTAAAGTGACATCCAAGTTTACTTTAAGCCAAACTATTCATCTCCACATTTTCTTTTCTAAATCTAAAAATGAGGGAGAAAGGATAATCTATACCTTGAATGTCCACAGAAAACTCAGGTACTATCTTGACAGAACTAAATCTTTCAGATCACTGGATCAATTGTTAATTTCTTGTGAAGGTAAGAAGAAGGGACAACAGGTGTTAAAACAGACTATTTTCAAATAATTACTTAAGGCTATTACCTTTTGTTATACTCACCATGACAAACCTATTCCAGGCAAGGTAAAGGCATACTCTACAAGGACATTGGCTTCATCTATGGCTTTTTGGAAATGGTTGAATTCTAGAAGTATTCTAGAAGCTGCTGCTGCTGCTTTGTCCTCTGTGCATACTTACAATGCAGTATAACCTGGATTCCTTCTCTAGGTCTAGATCATGCTTCTCCAGGAGCTTCTGGACCCTTCTCCTTCCACGTCACAAAAATAATTAGCTGTGATAATTTACAAATATAGCTATGGCTACTGCAGAAATGATCAATATGAAGAACATAATACAGTTGGATAAGCTGAACTTACCATAACAGTATATGAATGATCACTGCTGTAGTTGCTGCTCCCTTCCTCCATCTCCCTTGTTTCATGTTTTTTTTATGTCAGGGTGTGGACATTTATTGTTTGTCATTTCTAGTTTTGTCCTTTCAGTGTTCAGTCTCCCTCTCTGTGCTGGCAGGAAAGCTCTGAAGGGCTTTGCACTGAAACTTGTCTTTTAGTCAACTCAGCTCAAGCTGCTTGACAGTTTGGGTGCATGGAAGGTACCGTTAAGCTTTGGAACCTGGACAGCGTTTATATCCTTGGCATGGATATAACCCATTTAGCTAAGGCTACTGCAGGAGTGATCATTCAAACATCTACTGTTATGGTATGTTTAACTTACACAATGTACTATTTTAATTCTCTTAAGCAAGCCATCTGTTATGCAGATTTGAAACACTTTTCATGTAACTATTTAGCAGTTCCCTGCTCATATAGCATTTATTAAGCAGTTCAGTTGTCCTCCCTTAAAGCATCTGTTAAACAACTCTGTCTTGCAGTTCTCATCTTAAGCAGATATCAAGCAATTCTACTCTTTATCACTTTTTAAGAAGGTTTTGTTTTTTCTCAGTCAGAGCTCATCTTAAGCATTTCTGCAGCACTCCTTTCTGTATCAGTGTTAAATAGCTTTCTTTTAAACAACTCACTACCAGATCCTGATTAGTTCTCTTCTAAACCATTTCTTAAGCAGTTCACTTAAACAATTCAATAGTTCACCTAAGCAGCTGCCTGGAACTTCTCCTTTTAAACCATTCTCATGTAAGTCAGTTCTCTGGCAGTCCTCCTTGAACAAAATTGTTAAGCAGGTTTTAAACATTTGACATTTTAACAAGATGACATGAATTTCTTAAGTGGTTGTTTTCTTAGGGAGTTCCAAGCCTCGTGAAGCAGTTTTTACACAGTTTTCAAGGATTTCTCTTAAGCTTGTTAAAACAGTTATTCTCTGAAGCAGTTCTCAAATAGCTCTTAACTAGTTCTCTTATGTAGGTCTTAAACAGTTATATCTTAACCAGTTCTTAATAAGTGCCAATCAGATCCTAAAATACTTATATTTCCCCTATTTCAACACTTTCAAACAGTTGTCTGAGAGTTCTTAAGCAACTCCCCATTTAAGCAGGCTCAGGCAGTCTTATCTTAAGCATTTCTTAAGATAATGTATCTTAAGAAGCTCTCAAACAAATATTTTCCTGTTGTTCTCCTTGAAAGCATTTGTCAAGCAACTCTCAAGCATGACTCCTTTTTATCAGCATTTGGGTAATTTTATGTTTAGCTGATTAGTTTTTTATCTCAAGAAGTTCTCAAGCAGCTCTTTGTCAGTTCTGTTCTAAAGTTGACATCCATATGTCTTCTGTTGAGCAGTTCTTATGTCATTCTTAAACACGTCTCTTCTTATGCAGTTCCTAAGCAGTGTTTAACAGGGAGTCTTTTAAAGAATTTTTTACATCTTATTTTAAGTAATGTTTAGTCACTTCCTGAATAAATCTCTTCAAGCAGTCAAGCAGTTTTCAAGCACTTCTCATCATAAGCAACTGAATGTCAGCTTTCCTATTAAACAAGTCTCCTCTAAGGTAGTTGTTGTCATCTTAGCAGTTCTAACCAGTAGAAGTTTTATTTTTAAGTAATCGTTAGGGTGTTCTCACAGATAACACCTTCATCAGCTCTGGAACAGTTCATTTCTGAATGAGCTCAAGCAATTCTGTAGAAGTCCTTGAGAAGTTCTCCTGTTAAAAAATTCTTAAGCAGTCCTCCTCTTATGCAGCTCTTAAGCAGTTATTCTCTCAAGGAGTTCATGCACAGCTCTAAAGCATGTCTCTTAAACATTTTCCCTCTTCATCATCAATCGTCAATGCCAACAACATGCTAAAGTTTAAACACTACTGAAAGAACACCTCACCAACAATTGGCTCTGCTCCTGTACCAACCCTGGATGATCTAGCCCTCCTTTTTAGCTCCTTTTTTTCACCCTGTTTCTCACACACTAGCCCTTATTAATTTCTCTAATAGCTTTTTACCCTCTCTATCCTCTCACTATCCCACCCTCTGTTACATTACTATACCACCTCCCGTCTCACCCTGTCCATTTTACTGATAAGCTTCCACAGTTTTACTATACCTTTTCTACAGTACGTTTTGTCTACCACTAGACTACACTACCATTTTACTCTAAGCTCTCTATTTTGACAATAATGCCTGAATAATTTAATTAACCTCCTGTACAGTTCTATTTCTAGTCTATTAATAAGACTCCACTGCTCATAACGTTTTACATTTAGACTTAGCCCTACCATTTTTTCCTCCCTGTCAGCTCATATTGCACACCTCCTATACTTTCTGTATTACTAATACTGTTTACTATCTTTTACCTTGCCACCTATTTGCTAGACTCAAATGTAAGGAAAATGTTTCACTCACTGTCTAGTCAAACCTTATTTTTTACCTACTCATCAAAATTCTAAATATGCTTATTTAATATGTAAACTTCCACAAATTGTACATTGACATTTTTGTTACTGACATACTACCAATGCAGTACCTACTTGTTACATTCCTGATTTAAAGCTTTTTGGTATATGAAGCATGCCTCCACAAGTTGTAAATATACATGATTCTCTTGCTAGAAATTTTATGTTTATAGACATGTGTACCTATGCTGTTTTTTGATTGTAACTTTATTGTTTGTTCTTCTTAATGGGGAGCTTTTCTTCCAGGGCCTCCACTGAAAAGGGACTTTTTTTCAGCCCACTGGACCATTCCAGTAAACAAATGTAAAATAAAATAAAAGAATAAGAATTCAGTCTTTTTCAAGCAACTTTCTGGGAGTTGTTAAGACTTCTCCAGTTAAACACCACACACACAGTTCTGAAGTATTTTGTAAGCAGTTGTCTCAAACAGTTTATCTCTTAGTCAGGCCTTAGGCAGTATTTAAGCCCTTGTTATCCTAAGAATTTCCTAAGATATCTTATCTTAAGGAATTCTCAATCAGTATTTGAACAGTTCTCTTTAAGAAACAATCCACTTAAGCAGTTCTAAAGCAGTTTTGAAGTACTTATACTCTTAATCAGATCACTTCAATTTTCCTCTTAAGTAAAGCTCAAGCAGGTCTTCATCAGTTCTCCTCTTAAAGCAGCTTTCAAATTGCTCCTCTGTTAAGCAGTTCTCAATAATTTCTTAAACAGTTCTGTTCTTAAGCAATCCTTAACCAGTTCTTTAGAAGTTATTCCCTTTAGCTCATAAGCTCTGTGAAACAGTTCTGTTTAGCAGTTGTCTTCTGAGGCAGTTCTCAAGTAGTTCTTCTATTATGTTACTGTGCAGCATTTATTCAACATTTTTCCTTTTAAGCAGCTTTATTAAGTCTTGCATAAGCAGATTTCTCCTAAGGGTCTTCCAAGCAGTTCTCAAGTATTTTTCTTTTTAATCAGTTTTATACATTTCTCTTGTTAGGCTAACCTCATGCTGGTCTTAGCTTAAATAGCTCCAAAAATAATTCTGGTTTATCTCTTTAGCCATTTTTTTCTGAAGCAGTTCTCAAGCATTTTTTCTTTTAAGTGGCTGTTCTGAAGTTCTTAAAAATTTAGCATTTTTAAGATGATGCCTTAAACATTTCTTAAGCAGTATTTCTGTTAAGGAGTTTCCAAGCAGTTCTTAAGAAGTTCTGAAACAGATCTCTTCTCAAATGGTTGAAGCAGTTCTTCTTTTAAGGTATTCTTAAGTTGATACTTGCTTCAACAGTTGTCAAACAGATTTTAAGCAATTCTCCTTTCCGATGGTTAGCAAGCAGTTCTTAAGCTGATCTTAATTCTCTCATGCATATTGTCTGTTACACAGATCTCAAACAGTTTTCAAGTAACTCTTTTATCCCTTTCTTAAGCATTTGTTAAGGTTCATGGGTTACAATAGGCTAATAACCACAAGTGCCCTTATAAGCCTAGCTATGCAACACAAATTTGATTTATATTGGAGGAGATTTGTTGATTGCCTCTGTCCTTCAGAGACATAGACACCAGACCAGGAGTGAAGTTATAATTGCCCATTCATTGGCCAAGTTGCACTTAAATGGGGTTAGGGAGGAACTCTGCTTCATGAGGACTGAGAAGGAAATTCTCTGAGAAACATATCTGTCTCTCCAACATGTCCTATTTATGTTGCAAACAACTTTTTGTCTTTTGATATAGTAGTTCAGATGTTGTTTTGTGGATTTGCAAAAGGTTCATCAAAACAGGGTCAAGGAATGTCTTATATGCCAGGCAAAAAAACACCTCTCAGTAGTCAGTATAATACACAGTAAACAGAAAAAACTTTGAGGTGATCAGCAGACAACATTTTTCCAGTTTACTGCATGTGCATGGTCAGGCACATACCAAAGAGAGCATTGCAGTCTATGATGGGTTATATGGGGGTCAAGTACAGTGGTATGATGGCATCTCTGGGCCTAGATGCAATGCCCTTATTTGTAGTTGAGCAATATAGAAGGATTTTCTTACTGCTTTGGACACGTGTTTATTGAAGGCTAAGTTGCTATCTACATGAGTTCCAAGATCCCTGACTAGTGAATCAACTTTTAGGGCTGTTTTATTGATGACAGAGTAACCCAGGGTGACTGACTTCCTTAAAGGTACTATAATGCATTTCTTGACAATGTGTTTAAAGCCATAGTGTTGGCACCAATCATTTGTCTGTGTTAGATCTCCCTGAAGGGTGTTTTCTTCTTGGGGGGAATCAATGACTGCTCCTGGTTTGCAATCATCGGTGAACTTGATCAGTCAGAGGCCTTTTACATTGGCTTTGACCTCTGAAAGTAAATATCAAAGAGGATTGGGCCCATTACAGAGCCCTAAGCAACTCCACTGATAACCAACCTCTTTGTGGAGGTGGTCTCACTGATCCTAATCTCTTAGGTTCTATCCATGACCAGCTAGCTTATTCAGCATATTATAAAGGGGTTTATGCCTAGATCCATATGTTTGTTGGCAATGCCTGAGTGGAGTATTGCATCAAATGCTTTAGCCAGAGCTACATAGGCAGTACACACCACTTTCCCCTCATCCCTTGCCTTTGTGACCTTTGCAAAGAAGTCGTATGGAGGTCATTATTGATAATTTAAATGATAATACTTTGCAAGGCTTTGCAAATAAGTCTAGTCAGTCTAATGAGTGTGTAGTTTCCAGGATATTCCTTATGAAGGGGGATGACCATTACAGTCCTCAATTCTCGTGACACATAGCCTGCTTCAGACTGTAGTTAAATAGTGACTCCAGGGGGTCCTGATAAATTATATTTTAGAATGTTCTGGAGGCATCCTGGGATGTTATCAGGGCCTGTTGAGGCCATGTTCCTGGCCTTAGTGAGCACAGTCAGTACATGCTCCCTACTTATAGTTGGAGGGGTTATGCTTGAGGGTATTTGTTGTGGGATGGTTGTGCTGATACTAGAGTAAAGTTGGAAATTAATTTATTCACTAACAGGTTTGTTATATCAACAGGTTCAGTGAATGCAGCATCATTAACAACCAGTTCAGCACATTGGTGTGTGCTACAATTGAGAATTCTGACATAGCTGAAGAAGGCCTTATGCTTATCTTTCACCTGGGAGACTATACTAACCTCAAAGTTGGCTTTGTTCGACCTAATTAGTTTGATGAGGGATATCTTTTTTATCTTTATGAAAACTACCCTTCCTGATTTTTGTCATATTTTTTTCCTTTTGTTGTATATACTGTTTAACTTGCAATGCCACCAGGGTGATTTGTTTCTGGGGCTGGTTCTGGGCTTACTTCTGGTAGGTACAGAAGCCTTTATGCATCCATTGACATGGCTGTACAGAGTTTCTGAGAGCAATTCTGCACAGGCTTTTGTCTTCTTGGGGTTTGGAGGGGAATTGAATTTTGACAAATATTCACTTAGTAAAAGGTGGTTTGCTTTGGAGTAGTTCCTAACTGTTTTTTATTGGGTTAACAAAGTTGATTTTGATTTTTAAGGAGACAGCTTTATGGTCAGATCTTATCAGGGTGGATGAGACATTGGGATGCAGTGTGCTCACATATTTGTGGGTATGAGGTCCAGTATATTGGTGGCTGTAGTGGGCATTTTCACTATTTGGTCAAGAGTGTCTACATTTACAAAGCCTAGGAATCTGTGTGCCTGTAGATTTGAGGCCATGTAGGATTCATAGTCTACAGAGGGGTAATAAAAGTCTCCCAAGAGTTGGGTGTTAGGTTGGATAGTAGGTGTACCCAGTAGGTCCAACTATCATTTTGAGCTTCTTGCGACATGGAGTGTGACCTATAGCTGACTAGGGTATAGTACAGGATTTTATCTGTGGTGATCTGCACATGGAGAATCTCCAGTGCATCATCCTGTTTGACCAACCTAGAGGCATGCTTGTTATTGATGTATATTAAGATGCCTCCACCTTTAGCCCTACTCTGTGCAGCCAATGGTCTAAAAGAATGGAAGGCACTGAAACATTGCACATCCAGGGCATTCCCTGCCACTTTAAACCATGTCTCTGTAACTGCACAGATGCCTATAATCTTGAGTGTGAAGAGGGCTTGGAGGGAGTGCATTTTTTATTTATGCTCCTGGCATTGAGTGGTAACACCTTGAGATTCAATTGAGTTGAGTTTGCTGCATAGGTAGGCTGTCAATTTGGCATTGCCTAAAAAAGGCACTTCTGTGTGGATAAAGTTTTAGCCATTAGCTGAAGGCCTAGAGGGGACAGGTGCAGACCATCCTTGGCAAAGCAATGTGGTTTGTTAACCATGTCCTCCCAAGCTGACAAATATTGGTCCCTCTTAGAATGACACCAAAGAGACAGCCAATTGTTAAAATGAGCCATCTTTTGCTCAAAATGTGGCATCATTATTGATGATGGTAATATGCTGCTCAATACTAGAGTCTTATCAGCCTGAGACACATAATCCGAGACCTCCATAATGACTCTCTTCATATTGTCCAAGGAAGTAGATGTAAGGTCACTTGCACCTTCATGGAATATGGTGGAATTATTATGGTACCTGTGGTGTAATGACTTGAGTGCATGCATGCTTTGTTGAATCCTGGCTCCAGATAAGCAACTAACATTTTTTTCTGCTTGTTCATCTTGGTTAGTGGATCATCCATATGTCTGACAATGGAGTCTCCTTTGACAAGAACCCTGGAAAGTGTGTTTGCTTGCCTTTGGGGCTTAGTGTTTGGGGGTTTAATTGATTGTGACTATGGTATTAGGCTTGCTGAGCCTCAGCACTTAAGTAATTCAGCAGTTATCCCCTCACGCATAGCTCAAGCACATCTCTTCTTTAGCAGATATCAAACAATTCTATTCTTTAACACTATTTTAAGCAGTTTTTCATGTTTTCCCTCAATAAGATTACATCTTAAGTAGTCTGCAGCAGCTCTTTTCATAAAATTTTTTCAATCAGTTCTGTAGCAGTTATCAAACCATTTTCATTTAAACAGTTCTGAAGCAGCTTCTATGCAATTCTTTTTTCAAATATTTTTCAAGCGGTTCTTAAGCAGTTATCTTCAAAAACAGTTGTGAGCTAGTTCTTCAGCAGTTGATCAACAATTCTGCTAAGCAGCTGCATAGTACTTCTCCATTTAAGCCATTCTCTTCTTAATCAGTTCTATGGAAATTCTCTTAAGAAATTTTGTAGTTCTTAAATATTTCCCCATTTTTGACAAATGTCTTATGTAGTTCTTAAGTAGTTTTTTGTCTTAATGAGTTCTCCTCTTAAACAATTATCTTACACAGTTCTTAAGTATTAGTATTAGCATTAGTTCTCCTTTCCTTTTAAGCAGTTTTCCAATAAATTCTTGACCAGTTTTCATCTTCAGTTAAGTAGTTTTTAAGCAGTCTGCTAGCAGTTCTCTCAAGCATTTTGTAAGCAGGATTTTGGTGATTTCCATCTTAAGCAGTTATTAAGAGATCCAGTCATAAACATTTGCCAAGCAGGTCCTGTGCATATCTTTAAGCAGTTCTCCTCACAACCAGTTCTCAAGCACATCTCTTCATAAGCATCTCTTAGGCATTTTTTTTCCAAAACAATAATCCACTTAAACAGTTTATATCTTCATCATTTCTTCAGCATCTCTTCATGAGTTCTACTTTGTAGCAGCTGCCAATCACTAAGCAGCTCTCAGTTCTTAAACAGTTCTCTTCTTAATAAGTTCTTAACCTCTTCTTCAACAGTTCAACTAATTATTCAATCAGTTTTCTTAAGTAGTTCTCTTGTGAAGTAGATCTCAAGTAGCAGTACTCACAATCAGTTGCTAAGCAGTTTTTAAGTTTTTCTCTTTTAGAGCAGGTCTCTTAAGAAGTTTTTATCTTAAGCAGTTCTTATTCACTCCACAGGCAAATTCTAAACAACTCCCTCAAGCAGCTCTTTTAAGCAGTTCTCTTAGCCACATCTTATACAATTCTCTTCTTAAACAGTTGTCAAGCAATTCATTTTCATAGGAACTTCCAGACAGTTCTGAAGCAGTTCTTAAGCAGTTTTTGAAGTAGATCTCTTCTTAAGCAGTTTTATGTAGTTTTTAATTCTCAAGCCAATATTAAGCATGTCTCTTCTCAATGAGTTTTCAAACAATTATCAATCAAAGATTAATTTTCTCATGTGGCTTCCCTGTAAAGCAATTCTTCTCTTAAGGAGTTATAAAGCAATTATTTAGCAGTTCTCCTCTTTGGCAGTTTTTAAGCATTTAACTATTCTTCAATATTTATTAATAATTTTCTATGTGCTTCTTCTATTTAAGCAATTCTTAAGCAGCCATTTAATAGTCCTCCTTTTAGACAAATAGGCAATTCTCTATTTATACTATTCTCAATCAGTTCTGAAGCATTTGTCCTCATAAGCCATTCTTAAACATCAATTAAGCAGTTATTAAACAGTTCTCCTCTTACACAGGTCTTATCATAAACAGCTGTCAAGAAGTTCTTAAGCAGCTATTTAAAAGTTCTCTTAAGCAGTCATCAAACTGTTCTCTTAAGCCATTGCTGTCCTTTAGAGTTTCCTTGAAGTTCTAAAGCAGTTTTCCCCTTATATAGTTCACACAGTTTTTAAGCATGTATTAAGCAGTTCTCCCCTAAATAACTTCTTATATTAAGCAATTCATAAGCAGCTATTTAACTGCTCTACTCCTAACCAGATGTCACACAGTCCATAGCTTAAAATCTCAAGCAGTTTCTAAACAATTCTTCTCTTAAGCAATTCTCAAGCAGTTCTCATGCATTTCTCCTCTTAAGTAGTTCTTAAGCAGTTCATGGACATTTATTAAGAAGTTCAAGATCTCTCCACTTCAGCAGTTATGTTTAACATTTCAACACTTCTTCTTTTAAGCATCTGACCGCATGCAGCTCTGCTCTTAAGTAGAGTTCAAGCAGTTTTATTTTTTGCACCCTTAAACAGTTCTTAAGGTGTTCTCTCAAGCAGATCGCATCTTAGCAGTTCTGAAGCAGTTCTTGTCTTAGGTTCTTGAGCAGTTGTGTAGCAGTCCTCAAGTGTTTCTTAAACAATTACTAAGGAGTTCACATTTGAAGCAGTTCTTAAGAAGTTTTTATCTTAAGCAGTTCTTATTCACTCCACAGGCAAATTCTAAACAACTCCCTCAAGCAGCTCTTTTAAGCAGTTCTCTTAGCCACATCTTATACAATTCTCTTCTTAAACAGTTGTCAAGCAATTCATAAATGTATCTCCTCTTAAGCATTTATTAAGCAGTACTTAAGCAGTTCTTTTGATAAACTCATCTTATCCAGTTCTTTAGCAGTCTTCTAAGCAGCTGTTAAACACATGTCTTCTTAAGCAACTAAGCAACTTTCTTTTGAAGCAGTTGTCTAGCAGTTCTCTTCTTAAGTGGGTATTTTGTAAACAGTTGGCATTTTAAATGCATCTCTTAAGCAGGCCTTAAGCATTTATTTAGTTAAGGAATTTGTTCTGAGTTAGGTCTTAAGCAGGTCTAAAGCAGAGGTTAATTCTCTCAGTTTTTCTGTTAACAGTTCTCCTCCCAAGTAATTATCAGGCAATTCTTTAGCAGTTCTCCTCTTTAGTAGTGCTTACATGGCTCTTAAGAATTTGTGAAGCATTTCTTAAACAGTTCTTATATTAAAGACTTTTAAGCAGCTTTTTTACAGTCCTTGTCTTGCACAAATTCCAAGCAGTTCTTTTCTTAAGCTGTTTGCTAGCATTTCTTATGTAGTTTTCCACTACATGTATTCTTTACATATCAGTTAAGCAGTTGTTAAGCAGTTATTTTCTCAAATAGCTCTCATTTTTTAAGCAATTATTTAAACATTCTATTTTAAATGACTGTCAAGACAGTCTCCTCTTTGACTCTTCTGTTCTTAAGCCATTCTCAACCTTCTCTCCTCTTAAACATGTCTCAAACAGTTCTAATGCAGTTCTCCTCTATCTCTGTCTATCTGTCTATCTATCTATCTATCTATCTATCTATCTATCTATCTATCCATCCATCCATCCATTTCAGTTCTTATCAGTTCTTAACCTGTTCTCCTCTAAAACTGTTATCTTAAGAAAGTTTTAAGTAACTCTTCAATAATTACCATGTTCAGCAACTGCCAAGCTGTTTTTCTCTTAACAGGTCTTAAGCAGTCCTTACAAAATTATTAAGCAGATCTCAAACATATCTACTCTTAAACAGTTATTATTTAAGTAGCTCAACAATTCTCCTCTTAAGCATCTGTCCAGCAATTGTCTTCCTAAGTAGATTTCAAACAGTTCTATTCTTTAGTACATTTTAAAGCAAAAGGTAAGGTGTTCTCCCAAGCAGGTCTCACATAAAGTTGTTCTGAAGCACTTATAAGCAGGTTTGTAGCAGCTCTTATGCAGTTCTCCTCTTAAGTAGTTAATAAGCAATTGTTGAACTGCTCTCCTTTTTAAAGGACCCTAATCGGTGTTTACTATATTATCATATATTAATTTTCATTGTGAAGTGTATCATTTGCTAGAACTAGATGTCAACTTGTCTTTCAAGGATGTATGAAATTACTACTGTTGCATTTAGCATGGGAATACAATAGCTTATACATTAATTCAGGTACTGAAGTATCATGGGTTCAGTCTTACATTATATTACGGCAAGGATTTTTCAGTCTGAGAAAATAAATATTCTTGGGATCATCCTTATCAGAAAAATAAAGTGCATATGCTGTACATATTTTATATTATAAAATACTTACTTTGATATTATATATAGTAAAAAGGTTTTATCCAACTCCAAATTTTTATTTATTAGACTTGCTTCAGAGCATGAATAATATACTTTAAAACGTTCTCCTTTTAATTAGCTCTCTCAAGCAGTTGCCTTCTTCAGCAGTTCTTCTCTTAAGCAGCTCTAATGCAGTCCTTAAGCAGTTCTCCACTTATGTAGTTCTAAAGCAGATATTACAATACAGTCATTTAGCAGTTCTGAATCAAATTTTAGGTAGTTATCTTAGGCATTTCACATTTAAGACATTTTAGCAGTTTTTGGGGGTTTATAAGGAGTTATTCAGTTAAGCAGTTCTCAGGTAGTTCTTAGTCATTCCCCAAGCAGTTTTCTACTCAAGCAATTCACTTCTTAAGTAGTTCTTAAGCTATATTTAAACATTTTTCATCTTAAGCAGTCCTTAAGATATCTTATCCTTAAAATTTTTCAAGTAGTTCCTAATAGCGTTGCCACCCCTCCGTTTTTTTTCCGGAGTGCCCAGAAATCAATAGGGCACTCCGGTTCTCCGGTTCTCGCTCTTGGAGTCCGGAAATAAGTTGTACGACGTCAGCGCGTCTGTACGACAAAAAAAAAAAAAATGACATTGCCGTCTTGGACTCTCTGTTGATTGGCTGCTTGCTGCAGAAGAGGCTCATGCAGCAAGCAGCCAATCAACACTTAGATTTGCAAGTCAAATCCCCACAAAGCCCGCGAAAATTAGGGGATAAAAAGCGGTGCTCCAGCTATACTTTTGCCTTTTACTGTCAGTACAAGGTCGGTACGTAAGGTCTGAAATTTCTTGCTGGTTCGGCTGTTCGGGACGTCTTCAGTGGATTGCCTGGTGTGGTGTGCTGGTTTCATTTGCTGCTGCTGCCTGGAGGAGCCTGGAAGGATTGCCCTAGCCCTGCTGCTTGCCTTGCTTGCTGGAGTCTTGCCCTGCCTGGAGCCTGGAAGGATTGCCCTAGCCCTGCTGCTTGCCTTGCTTGCTGGAGTCTTGCCCTGGAGAGGTGCTGTGGACTGGCCGACTGGGTGGTGTTGTGTTCCCCTGCCTGCTTGCTGGCCCTTTGTTAGCTGCCTGTTCTCTTCTGGCTGAGAGCTTGTTTAAGGAGCCCTGCTGCTGCTTTTTCCTGGAGGTAAGTGGAATTTTTTTAATGGATAAATTCTTTGGAATTAAGGTAGATTTTCAAAGATAGTGTGACAAGGGGAATGAAATATTGCCAGCACAGCTACTAGTGAATTTTTTAAATATTAAATTTATATTAATTCACTAGCTGTGCTGGCACTATCTCATTCATTGATGGTGACAAAATGTGTGTAACTGTATCTAGATGTTTAACATGTGGTGATTATTAACTAGAACAATTTCTAGTTTGTAATCACCACATCTACCTTATTCTTTATCTGTAGTTTGTAGTATACTGTCTGCAGATATATATAGGAAGGGTTTGTTTGGCTGTTTTTAACTGAACGCCAAATTAGACTGTAATTCTAGAATGGTGGTATATGGGGCTCTGTGCACTGTATGTGCATGTTTCTATATAGGCAAGACAGAAAGGAGGTTGCGAGATAGGATATACGAACATATAAATGCTATCTCGAATATGAAATCAGATAATGCCTTGAGCAAACATATTTCTGCCTTTCCTGACCACAATTTTAAATTTATAGGTCTTGATCAAATTAAATCAGACAGTAGAAGGGGACCCTACAACTTACTCCTGGAAGAGCATGAATTATCTTGGCAGCTCAGGGCGAACGCATTTATGGAACCTAGACTGAACGATCATTGTAACATTCAATGTCTTTTGAAACTGAAAAGCTTGACTAGATAATACTTGCTTCCTTTTAGTTTACTAGTTAATTTTTATTCATTGATATATTTCTAAGGGACATTATATTAAGTTACCACTCCAAGATTGTTAAAATAATATAGGATAGGGTGGTTAACATTGAAATAATAATAGAAGTTATAACTTTATAATTTTAAATCTTATATATATACATAAAACAAAGAATAACTTAAAAAATATATATTTAATAAAGTAATTAGAATATTTTTTATTTCAATTATTTAATTTTATGACCAAACCTTGGAGGTTAGATGATAGTATCCCTTTAAAGGTATGAATTAAGTAATTAGGCTGGTATTTAATCGGACAACAAGATTTAATACCGTATTAACTATAAGATACAATATTTACCCTTCTTAAAGGACACACTTTAGGCCCTAGATACCTACTCGTATCTTTAATATAAAATCTATCAATTCCGGACCATAGAGGGAATAACCGGAAATGATGAACTGTGTTAATAAACAAATATGTGTTATTTAAGAGGAAGGATGAAGTTATTTTATTTTATTTATGGAACAAATCTACTACAACGAGGACACGGTTATTATTACGGGCTAATTCCCATTAGAAGGTTAACATATAGGGGTAGAACAAACAAAGTTTATATTTAAGGTATTTTTTCATTTAGATAAACTGCATTAACTTTGGAATAGAGCAGGAACACTTTATAAAATAATAGACTGTCTATATATCTATGGCATAGAAGTAAGTAAGCATGATTGCCCTTTTAAATCTTAGGAGCTGATTGTTCAATTAGTAACAGTAGCAATTAGATAATTATGGTATTACCACTGGTTTAACAGTTTAACGTGTACTATATAAGCTGGAGGCTGATGTATATATTTTATCTGAAGAAGTCACCCTATTTAGGTTGATGAAAAGCGCTTAATGGTATCAGTGGATTTTTTACACTGCATCTGTGGTCGTTTTTGAATAAATTTAAGAACTGTTTTAAATAACTACGAGGTGGTTTTCTGGTCGGAGTTCTCTCTCTTGGTTCGCAAGTTTTTGGAAAGTTTATTTAGTAACTGCAGTTAGTGTAACTATTTTTCATGTGGGTGCACTTTGATTTATTATTTTTCATGTGGGTTCACTTTGATTGTATACTGACGGAGTTATATAGGGTTCTTGCTATGATTGTAGAGCTATGATTGTAGAACTATCATTTCTCTAGTCATCACTGCTATGTTTACCTTGATCTGCATTTTATAGGGTATACCAAAGCTGTTTTTACTGCAATGTTTTAAATATTTCATCTGGTTTTGGACTTGGTTACAGTGAATATATAATGACTACATGATTTGTATAGGGTGCTTGGACTACATGATTTGTATAGGATGCTTGGACTACATGATTTGTATAGGATGCTTGGACTGCCGATCTGTCTTTTCTAGTCTGTCATCACTGTGATGTTTACCTTGACCTGTGCTTTTCTTCCTAGGGTGTCTATGTCTAGGGTGTATAGTCTTCGTATTGTAGTGAGGCTTAAATGTAGCTTTTTATCTAGCTTGTCATCAGCACTGTTTACCTTTATCTGTGTTTTCTAGGGTATACCGTCTATACCAAGGCTTAGTTCATTTGATGTTACAGTGAATATATGACTACATGATTTGTATAGGATGCTTGGACTGTAGAACTGTATTACTTGAGGCTGCTAGATCAAATGCCAAATATAGCTTCAAGTATAAGCAATGATTTCTAGCAAAACTGTGAAGATACTTTAAACAGTTGCTTTTCTTTTACTATTGTGTGTGGTGAACCCTTAATGTACTGCTTTGAATGAACTGGTGTTTTTAATATCTAAGTAATTGTATTTCCATTTAGTACTACCTGTGATATTAGACTTCGGCTTAGTTTTCCCATGCTTGTGTGTGATGTACTGTTGTATGTAGTGAACCTTTGAATGAAGTATTGCTAAATAAAATTTACTTTTGACTCGGTGCACATTTTTCTTATTGGTAACTGTATGCGATATTAAAGACTTGTGCTGAAGGGTGCTAGAGTCAAGGGGTGTGGCTATTAAAGGGAATGGGTGTGGCTTGATTGGGCATGGGGCGGGGCTTGTTTGTCAGGAAATGGCACAGTAGAAAGGTGGCAACCCTAGTTCCTAAACATTTCTTTTCAAGCAGGTCTCAAGCAGCTGTCAAGTACTTCTCTTAAGCAGCTATTAGGCAGTTTTCCTCTTAAGTATTTTTCCACTTAAACAGTTATTGTCTTAATTCTAAAGCAGTTCTTTGTCAGATCTCCTATAAAGCAGCTGTGATGCAATTCTTCTGTTAAGCAGTGCTCAAGCAACTCTTAAATAGTTCTGAACCAGTTCTGTAACAGTTCTTCAACATTTCTCCACAGCAGTTGTAAAGACATTTTCCTGTTAACTATTTCTTTCATGAACCATTTCTTAAGCAGTTCCCTTCTTAAGAGATCTCTTAAGCTGTTTCTTAAAATACATATACAGTTTACAAGAAGCTATTAACCAGTTCTGAAGCAGACCTCTTATGCAGTTTTAAGCAGTTCTCCACTTAGTTCTTAAACAGCTCTTAGATTAAATAGTTCTCAAGGGGATGTTTAGCAGTTTTCATGCAGTTCAAGAATATTTAAATTCTTTCAAGAAGTTTCTGTATTAAGAAGTTCTTTTCTTAAAGAGCTCATCCTGAAGTTCTTTAGCAGTTAAAAAAAATGTTCACTATCCTTTTCTTCCATTATTCTTAGAGTGTTAGAAATTACTACTCATTGTGTATTTCCCCTGTAATATTCTATATTATTCTATATTTTATGTTAGCTCTCTCCTCACCAAATAATCTCTGTGCACTTTTATTCTCTCTTTCTCTCAATTATGGTTATTATCTGCACTATAGTATGCAGCTTAATATTTTGTATTTCATATTAATATTGTTGATGATATTTTTGCCTATACTTGGAGCTTTTCTCCCCAGGCCTCTACTGAAAATGGACATGTATCCAGTTAGATTAGCCTGGTCAACAAATGTAAATAAATAAATAAATAAAAAGTAGTTCTTAAGCATTTGTTATGCTGTCCTTAAGCAGTTCTTGTTTTAAGTAATTCTTAAATAGCTCTTCTACATTTCTCCCATTAAGCATTCTCCCATCAAGCTTTTCTCAAGCAGACCTTATGCAGCTTTCCTCTTTAACCATTTTTAAGCATTAATTTAAACATTCTCCTCTTACACAGCTCTTCCCTTAAGCAGATTTCAACAAGTTATTGAGCAGTTATTTAAATGTTCTCCCCTTAAGCAACTGCTAGGCAGTTCTCATTTCAAGGAGTTCTCTTCTTCAGCAGTTCTCAAACTGTTCACCACTTAAACAGTTCCACTTTGAAACATTCTCTGTTATGAAGCTCTCTTCTTAAAGATTTCCCAGGATGTTCTTTAGTGGTTCTATTCTTAAGCAGTTCTTAAGCATTTATTATGCAGCTGTTAAGTGGTTTTATTTTAAGCAATTCTTAAACAGCTCTTCCACATTTCTCATATTAAGTGGCTGAACTCCATCGCATATCACCTACTCAGAGGCAATCTCTGCCTAACATACAAAGCTATGTTAAACCCAGAGCTGTTGGACATGCTCCACTTACAGAAATCCCAATACCTCTGAGCTACACGCTTTAGGGACCTAAACCTTGTCACCACAATAAACAGAACATGCTGGAGGGATAGATTCCTGTCCCAGAGACTTTCCATACTCTGGAACAAACTACCTATCTATATCAAACAAAGCTCCTCATTAGCACTCTTCAAAAAAATCTTGATGATTGGATGGGAAATAGAAAATTCATCCTGGGGATCACCTCTGTGGCTCTGCTCGACAGGGGCACAGGAAAATAATTTTCTTGGGTGGCAAAAGCCAGGGTACCTTTTTGGCTAGGCTTATATAGGCTCTAGGGCCAATAGCCTAGTACCTACCTATGAACCTATGACAAGCAGTTCTTCTATCAAGCTCTTCTCAAGCAGATCTTATGCAGTTTTCATCTTTAGCCATTCTTAAGCATTAATTAAATAGTTCTGCTCTTACACAGCTTTTCTCCTAAGCAGATCTCAAGAAGTTATTCAGCAGTCATTTAAAAGCTCTCCTCTTAAACAAGTGGCATGCAGTTCTCCTCTTAAGGAGTTCTCTTCTTAAGTAATTCTCAAACTGTTCACTTCTTAAGCAGTTCCTCTCTAAAACAGTTGTCAAACAGTTGTAAAGCAGATCTCTTCTTAGAGAGTTCTTAAATAGTTCTTATGAATTTAAGTAGCTCTAAAGCAGTTCTTCTATAAAGCAGTCTTATCTTAGTGAATTCTTACACAAATCTTTAACAGTTCTCTTCTTAAGCAGCTATCAACAGTTCACACAGTTTTCAAGCAATTCTTATTCAGTTCTCCTTCTAAGCAGTTCATAAGAATTTGAACAGTTTGTAAGCATCTCTTCTCTTAACCAGTTCTTGTCTTAAGAAGTTCAGCAGCTCTCCTCTTAATCATCTGTCAGTCAGTCCTCTTAAACAATCCTCCTCTTATACAGATCTCAAGCAGTTCTATTTTTTAGCATTTTAAGCAGACCATAAGGTATTCTCTCAAACAGATCTCATCTTAAGCAGTTCTTTTTAGAGTTTTTGAGTTTGTAAGCAATTATTGAACAATTCTTAAGTAGTTCAACTCTTAAGCAGTTCATAAGCATATCCTAATCATTTCTCTCAAATTGTTTCTGTTTTATGCAATTCTTTTTAAAGCAATTCTCATGTAGTTCTCCTCTTAAGCAATTCTTCCCTTAAACAGTTCATAAACAGTTTTTAGTCAGTTATCATCATCTTAAGCAGCTCTTAAGCACATATTAAGTTCTTCTCTTAAGCATTTTTTACCTTAAATGGTTCATACACAGCTCTTCTTCAGTTCTCCTATTAATAAGCTTGTCAGTTATCCTGCTATGGAGTTAACCAATTCTTCAGCAGTTCAACAGCTTTCCTAAATAGCTGTCAAGAATTCCTGCTATTAAACAGATGTTCTTCATATTAATCACTGCTGCAATAGCCTAAGCTATGTGATATATAACAGCCAGTCAGCGTCTAAGGCTACAGGGCACCTTTTACTCACCCAAATCATCAGCTTGAGCTGAGCTGACTATAAAGATAGGGATGGGGCCAAGACTTTCAGAGCTTCCCTGTTACTGAAGAGTATACTTCTCTGAAGCTCTCAAGGTTTAACAGTCACCTTGTGCTATTCCTTTCCTGAGCAGATGAGTTCCCTTCAAGGATAAAGCCTTCAATTATAAAAAGTAATTTTTTATTAACACTTTTCTGTTTAGGAAAGTTATTTTAAAGCTAGGTGTTTGTCTTCTAATGGACTGTCATGAGACCATATTGTATGGTCAAATGGGAATGATTTTTTTCCTTGTTAGTTTAGAAGTTGTTTAAAGTATTTGATTATCTTTTTTTCTGTGAATAAATTATGTGTATTTTACTTTTTGGGGCTGGTTAAGTGTTTAAAGTGTTTTTACTGTGTTTTGTGAAGAAAAACCTAACTTTTAAAGTTTTAAAATATTTCCCAACTTTTGCTTGCTTTCCCTGGAAAGGCACTATTTTCACCTTGACCATGGAACAAACTATTGGTCTCACTGTCAGCCTTTTACCAGCCACAAATTAAAAAGTTAAGCAAACAGCCTTTGCCACCATAGCAGGCCTGCAGATTGCCTCAGCTGAAGGTGGGTGTCTCTGATGTGGCCATTTGTTGTACCTCAGACCACTCATCCTTTATTCCAGATATCTCTGGTGTAGCACTTGCAGCTGCTATGCACTAGGGTTATCCCTGTCCTCTGCAGCTTTTGGTGTCCCCTCAGTGGGCAAGAGAGAGACTCTTGTCAGAACTGGGAGATGGAACTGGGAAGACTTCTCTATTTTGCCAGAATGTTGTGCCCATCTCTGGAGAAGCTGCTACTGTCATTTATAAAACTGTTGATCCCATTTTTTCTGTCAAAAAGAATCAGAAAACTTAACATGTACCTACTCTTCCTCAAATTTTCTTAGACAGGAGCAGTTTATTGGTTTTCCCTCAATGTTTTATTCAGGTGATTGATCCTTCTCATTAAGTGATTTTTGGTAAAAGAAAGAAAGATGCCTCCTTTCCTGAAAAGATTCAAGATTCTGAATCTGGACAGGAAAATGAAGGGACAGATACATGGTTTTCTCCTACGTTTTCTGATTCAGACTTAGAGGAGAGCTTAGTTTCTGCATTCCTCTCTCTTTGAGACTGTTACCAGAATGTGCCATAATTTTCACTGAGAATACATTGAGGCTACTCAGAAAATTTTATAAGCTCTTACAGAAGAAATTTCCTGAAACTTCACCAGTTCCTCCAGTTCTGTCACCTTTGGAGAATTTGTGTGTATCTACCTGTAATTTTCCTAACAGCCAACTTGCTGCTAATAAAATGCAGGTAGAATGCATAATGTTCCCCAGTCTTTAAGTTTTTATGCACTCTTCCCATACCTGATTCAGCACTATAGTTTTAGTTAATTATACTGCTGCTAAACAGTTAGCTTATTACTATTCTACTCTTACTTATAAGGATTGGAAGATTACTGGTGGGTATGGAAAGAGTGTGCATGCTTCTGTAACTTTGATTTTCATAATTTTGAATTGTCACGCTCGCATATTATTATTTATTCTGATTAACTGTGAAAGTATGAGGAATGTTTGGTCTGCAGATTCTTTTTGTGAGGAAAAATATGCTGTAAATTATATAGTTTTTCTCTATTTTACTAGTCACTGCTTTCTGTTTACAGTGTGTGTATGACTTAGTCAATACTTCAGGTCTATGTCAGAACAACAAAAAAATCAAGCTATCGAACGCTCGCATGAGCGAATAATCAGGAACTCGAAATCGTTATTGTGGGGGGCTGCACCCTCCATATCCCCTGCTAAATATATATTCCTACTCCGAGATCACACTACAGTCAGGAAAGGGCAAATATTCCGATCTTCACTGCACTGCAATTCCAAAAAATCAATATAGAATTCCTGATTTTTCGCTCATGTGAGCACTCAACATTTTGTGTTTTCATCATTCTAAAGTAGACCCAATACTTCTTCCTGGGCTATGGCCTCTGGTAAGGTTGTGAGGAGGTTTGCCTGGCTGCAGTCACAGGACCTCCCAAAAGGATGTGAAAAATGAGTTGCCCACAAAGTGTGATGAAAGGGGTAAGTTAATTCATGGAATCTGAAAGATTTTTTTTGCGCTGCATTTTCAAATGCTTTAAGGGATTCTGTAACCTCTCTTCCAATTTTGGAAAAATGGCAGGGGTGTTCTAAAAGAATTCAGGACCCTCCCAAAAGAAAGGACAGTCCAACAAGTCAGTTTGACTATTTTAGGGACTGTGTTCCCTCCTGCCAGCTTGCAGTCATTTTTCCTTTACAGAAAGTCTAAATCTCCACTTTTCTCTTTGGCAACAGATAGTTTCACACAAATGAGTTGTGATGATTATTCATCAAGGATATAGATGTTTGTGAGAAGAAATTACGCCTTATCAGAGGTTTATTCCTCATCCACCAGACCAGACTCTTTTATTTTCACCTGGGCCTCAGCACATGCTGTTCCAGGGAATGATATAACTAGTTCCTCCTTCTCAAGTTGTGAAAGATTTTTATTCAAGGCTGTTTAGTACCAAAGAAAGATGATGCTTAGAGTTCAGTTCTGGATCTTTCTTTCTTAGACCTGTATTTGATAGTACCTAAGTTCAAAATGATGTTACTTCACAATCGGTTTCCACTTCTTCCTGATTCAAGTTTTCTGGTAACACTAGATTTAAAATATGCTTATTTTCACATTTCTTTTCATATAGATTTCAGGTGTTTCTTAATGTGCTGTGTGTCTGGATAAAATTTTTTAGGTCTCTGTCTTAGCATTTGAACTATCCATTGCAACAAGAGTGATTATAAAATGTCTAGCTCCAGTTATATCTCATCGCAAGCTATAGATTATCCACAATTTTCCATATTTACATGACTTGCTTATCTTTGCAGTATCTTTTTCAAAGTGTCAGAAATCTTGCACTTGGGTATGAGATCTCTTACAAAAGCTGGGATTCAAAGAGAACATTCAAAATTCCTTTTTGACTCTTGCGCACAAGATTGTGTTTCTGGTGTGTCAGCTAGGCACTGCAGTTCAAAGAGCTTTTTTCCACAGGGAAAATAGATCTGTATCTAGCCCCAAAGGTTTTCCACTCAGACTTCAGTCACTGTGAGGGAATACCTGAGGAATTAGGGTGTCATGGCATCTATTATTCTCATGATAACCTTAGTAAGATTCCACTTGGGAGAGATACAGGATATCTGAAGTCTTTTTGGTACCAACATCAACATCCTTTGTCTTTTTAAATTTTTGTTCTGGGGGTTGCCATAACAGAAATTACTTAGTAGAGACAGCAACTATCCCTGAATTTGGGTCTTTCCTTATACCTGCCTGTTCCAAAGGAGTCAGTCATCACAGACATCTCAGACTTTGCTTGGGAAGCAGTTTCAGGAGGGATAACTGTGCAATGTATGTGGGACACATAGGACTGATGCAAGCACATACATATAAAAAAGATGCTTGATCTGATCAAGGCACTCAACTCTCTGAATCAACTTTGGTCCCCAGGACTTCTTCAAGTTGTTTCACACAATGCTACAGTTATGTGGTGCATCAAAAAGCAGGGTGGAACCATGACATACCCCCTTTGCAGATAAACCACATTAGTTTGGAATATAGCTTCACAGCACAATCACATTATATAGGCATCAACCATTCTTTCAGAGCAATATTGTGTGGCAAACAAGCTGAGCAGGACAATGCAGATCCTCACATATGAAAACTAGATCAGGTGTCTTCCAGAATTTGATACATCTGTGGGGAGTTTTTCTAATACGTCTATTTATCTCCCCTCTGAGTAGTCAGATGGCAAGAGTCTGCTCCAGGACTCCATGCGAGAAGGCCCGGGAGATGGATGCCTTTTCTTTTCCTTGGCAGGAATGTTCTTATTTGCTTTTCCACCCTTTCCACTGATATCCAGCATACCTCTGAAGATTCAAAAGGAATCCCCCAAGATTGTTGTGGTGACTCCCTTTCTGGCCCAGGCGACAATGGTTCTCCTTTCTTTTTGAAATGGCGAAGGGCAATTACCACAAATTTCCTGACAGAATGCATCTACTCACACAAGTTCAGAGGTATTTTATACAACTGGACCTGAATCAACTTCAAGTGACTGCCATGGATGATATGGTCTTGATTCACTTTAGGCACCTGTTTACTGAGGATGTGCAACAGATACTAATAGAAGTAAGAAAGACTGTTACTAGAAAATCATATATTACCAAATGGAAAAGGTTTCCTAGCACCTATTCTGGAATAGTTATTCTCTGGGTTTGCAATATTTGTGTGAGAGCTACTTTCCTATGACCTTCCTTTCTCCTTCATCAAGGTTCATTTAGTGGCCATTTCAGCATGCCTGCCCATGAATCCTCCTCTTTCAAGGAATTGTCATGTCAAATTTTTTAAAAAGGATTTTGCTTAAGAGCCCTCCAAGAAAACTGGTTGTCCCTTCTTGGGATCTTAATTTTGTGGTACAAAAGCTAACACTTGTTCCATTTAAACCAAATAATCTGGCTGACTTGAGGTTCTTAACATGGAAAACAGTTTTAATGATTGTTTTGACCTTTGCAAGAAGAGTATCTGAGTTGCAAGCTCTTGTGATGATCCAACCCTATCTCATTTTCATTAGAGAAACAGGGTTTCTTTCAGAACTAAACTTTCTTTTATGCTTAAAATGACATCTGAGTTTAGTTTAAGCCAAACTATCCATTCATCATTTTCTTTACTGATCTTAAAAAATGAGGGAGAAAGGATACTCTGTACTTTGGATGTCCACTGACAACTCAGGTACTATCTTGACAGAACTAATTCTTTCAGATAATTGGATCTATTGTTAATTTCTTATGAAGGTAAGAATAAGGAACAACCTCTGTTGTTGCAGATTATTTCCAAATGGTAGTCTAAGGCTATTACCTTTTATTATACTCACCACAGCAAAACTATTCCTGGTACAGTCAAGGCTCACTATACCAGGGCACTTGCTTCATCTATGGCTTTATGGAAAAGGGTTGGATTCTAGAAATATTATAGAAGCAACAACTTGGTTCTGAATGCATTTCTTTTTTTTTTTTCAATACTCATTTTTATTGTTTTGCCAAACCATTATACATTTCACACACTATTTACATTATGTACAATATTGCTTCCAATGTTTTAGTTCCATTTTGAATTTCCCTATAATACATTAAGAATAAATATCATTTTAACCAAGTACAGGAAATTAAAATCACAAAAAATTAAACATAAAAGCATCTACAATAGACAATTATAAACCAACTCAAGCCAATAATTTGTATTATTTCTACATTTTCTATCTAATCCAAGAATGTGTTGGTACACATACAGAATGTCCTGACGGAAAGTGGATAGGAACCACGCCAAAATAATATTAAAGATTTGTTCCCAAATTTTTGTGCTGTTTATACTTTTCTTATTATTTCTAATTAACAATTTGTGCTAATATATGCTTAATCGCTAACAGCCTGAAATTTTGCCACGACACCTGTGCTGGGTTCAACCAATTTGTGGCTATATATAATTTCATTAGTAAACTAATATTCATAATTACAATCTTTTTGTTTTGTCCAAATTCTCCGTGGAATATGTAAAATCAGAAATTCCCAGGAGAGTGTTGAGTTTTGGTAACCCATTTTTGTAGTTGTAACTTTAAAGAATTCCATAATTTATAAATGCACTTGCAACTCCAGAACATGTGTAACAGGTCTGCTGTCTGATCTACACACTGTGGACATTTAGGTGACTTTTTTGAATCAAATTTGTGAAGTGTAAGATGGGTATAATATGCATTGTTAAATATCATCAATTGAGTAAAGACCAGTTTTTGAAGTGATACGGATTTTAATGTTAAGTTAAACGCCTCTACTATTTTACTGTCATCTAGGGATGGCAATTTCTCTCTCAGTATTTGGATAACAGAATATGATTATTATATTTTCTCTCTTTTGCCATTTTATACGCTGAGGATATATATTTTCTATCTTGTTGCAATGCTTCCCACAGATGACCTGAAATAACTAGTTCCTCTTTTTTTATTTCAGAACTGGTAAAATAATTTATGGCCAAATCTTTTAACTGCCTCATTATAATTAAATAAGAGATGGGAAGATTCATCTCTTTTAAGATATCATGTACCGCTACTCCTAGGAAGGGGTATAAATCCCTTACAGTTAATTCCTTAATAAATGGATATTTCTTTAAGTCTATCAGTTGATTACCAATAGTTATATTAGGATTTCAGAATGCATTTCTTTAGTAGGCATTACAAGCTTAATTCCTTCTCTAGGTCTAAAACAGTTCTCCTTTCAAACAGATTTTTCAAATAGTTCTTAAGCAGTTGTTTTCTTAATGTCTTTTGAAGAAATATTGATGTTACCCCTAAGCAGTTCTCTAGTAGTTCTCTACTTAAGCATTTTGAAGCAGTTTCCTTCTTAAGCAGTTCTGAAGCAGTTCTTAAACAGATTTTATCTAATGCACTTCTAAAGAAGTCATCTTAATCAGTGCTTAAACAATTCTAAAGCAGAATGTAAGCAATTCTCTTAAGTATTTCTCCTAAGCAATTGTCAGTCAGTTTCATGGGTGTTCTCCAGTTAATCACATTTTAAGTGGTTCTTAAGTTGTATTTAAGTAGTTTCCACCTTAAAGCAATCCATAAGACATCATATCTTATGCAGGTCTGAAACAATTCCTTAGCTATTCTCCTCTGAAACAGTTTTCAATCACTTCTCTTCTTGAGCAGCTCATAGGCAGTTTTTCTTTTTAAACAGTTAACCTCTAAATAAGTTGTTAAGCATTAGTTAAGCAATTCTTATGATGCACTTATATTAATGTAAGCATCTTTATTAGCATCACATATTACATAGTGACATGAGTACACATTCAATTATAAAAGGAACAAAGCATTACAAAGATCTTTTCATGCATTATACCAATATGATTTGTGTGTTAATTATTATTCAGCACTACACAGACTGCTCAAGTGCTGCCTTCTCTGAAATATTCCACCTCCTGAACATTATTCTGTATATATTGTTCCCCCACATTACATTTATTTTTAAAGTTTGTTCCTTCCCTTTTCTTAAGATCCCACATTCAATTATTTTACCTCATGTGCAAAATTCAATAGTTCTGTTACAGTTGATTTTGTTTTTATTTATTTATTGCATTTGTTTACTGGGAAAGTCCACTGGGCCTAAAACAGCCCATTTTCAGTGGAGGCTTGGGAAGAAAATCTATAACAAGAACATAGATGCAGAAAAAATTAAACATTAATTGGTAAAGAAGTAGAAACAGTGTTACATATAGTGATTACAGTAATACATACAGATTATATATATATATATATATATATATATATATATATATATATATATATATATATAAGCAGGAATTTAGTTGGTGAATTCAATCAGAGAGGTATAAACAGAGATATATTAATCAGCATTGTTGTACCAATATCAACAAGTGATGAAAAATAATAATTATAGAGAAAATATCATCAGTAAGCAGTAGCAAAATGCATAGGAGTTTAGTTATCATACAAGAAGGAACATATTTGATTATAGAGCAGGTACATAGCCAGGAAGAGCTAAGATGATTTTTCAGTATTTGCTTGAAGATGGTGGTACTACTTGTGTTTCTTATAGAAGGTGGAAGTGAGTTCCATAGTTTGGCTGCAGTGAAGGTGTAGAGGAGTTGACCATCAGGTAAGGTGGACTTTTCTACCTTTAGAAGTAGATGATTTTCAGATCTTAGTTGCCTGCTGGGTTGGTATTTGGGAAATAGTGTCAAGGAAGCAGGACAGTCTTTGGGTCTGTAGATTATTTTGTGTGCTGTAGATAGTTGGATAAATGAGAAATGGTAGGGGAGTTCCAGCCAGCCTAATTGTTTTAGTGAGTTAGAGTGGTGGGACTAGAATTTGGCCTTTGTGGCAAATTTGGCTATTCTGTTGTAACACATACCACGTTTAGATTTTGCAGAATTTTGGATATTAGTGAGGAGAGGGGTGTCAAAAAGGACAGAAGGCAATAAAAAGGTTGTTGCAAGGGTCTGTCTAGTAGAGAGGCTAAGAAAGTGTTGGTACCAGTAGGGCATACCAAGCTCTTGGCATTTTTTTTTGATGTTATTATTTATGTGTAGGTCAAAGTTAAGGTTTTCATCTATAATAATGCCTAGTAGTTTAGTGTGTGAGACAACTGTATAGTGAAGAGTGTTTTTATCTAGAGGAGTGATTTTCTTAGGGGTAAGAAGAACTATTTTATTTTTTTCAGATTTTGGGCAAGAAGATTGTTAAGCATCCAAGATTCAGTAGAGGTGATGGAATTCTGGGCAATTTGCTCAAGTTCAGAGCTGGAATTTGTAGTGCATATTGTTGTAGAGTCATCAGCATACCGGATTAGTGAGCATTGTGGGAGAGTGGAGGGAAAGTTGTTAATAAAGATACTAAATAAGAGATGACCAAGTATGGAGCCTTGGGGTACCCCTATGAAAGTACTGAGGAAGAGAGAGTAAGACTGTTACCATTTGGTGGATTGCTGCCTATTGGAGAGGTAGCTAGCGAACCATTCTAGGGTGGATGGGGAAATGTGGAGGGTGGATAGTTTAGAGAGGAGGATGGTGTGGGAAATGGTATCAAAAACTTTGGAGAGGTTGAGGAAAAGAGAAGCAATTATTTTGCCAGACTCCCGTACCCAGTTCACTGTATCAAGGGAGGAGAAGAGGGCAGTAGTGGTACTGTGTCCTGGTCTGAAGCCATGCTGACTGGGTGATATAATTTTTTTTCAAGCAGGTGGTTGAGGAGTTGGGCATGGATGCATTTTTCCAGTATTTTAGAAAGGGGTGAGAGAATTGCTATGGGCCAAAAGTTTGTGGTGTCTGTGTTGGTGCTGCCTTTGTTTAAGGGGAGAATGAGGGCCTTTTTCCAGATGTCTGTTTTTGATTTCCCTTCTCTGCTAGTTGATTTATGGCTCTAACAACATTAAACTTAGTAGATCCTTTCTGTTTCTAGACCATTCAGTTTCTGTATCCCAGCTCAAAAACAAACAAAAAAAATCCTCACTTAAAATAATTTCTCCCCAATATTTGCCTTGTAAGGAATTTTTAATCTCATACATAGCTGACAAACAAATCTCCTGTTAAGCAATTATCTTCCTAAGCAGTTCTCAATTTAAGTATTTGGCTTGTTAAGCAGTCATTAAGCAGTTTTCCTCTTCATCAGTTCTTAAACTTTTCACTAGTAGATAAACAATTCTCTCACTTAGTTCTCCTCTTAAGCAAGTCTTAAAGAGTTTTCATGAAGTCCTTAAACACTTCTTCTCTTAAGCAGTTCTTAAGTATCAATTAAGCAATTCATAAGTATTTCTCCTGTTAGGTAGTTCTGAAACAGTTTACAAGTATATCTTATACCGTTCTCTCAAGCAGTTTTCCTGGTAAGCAGTTCTCCTCATAAGCAGTTGTTAAGCTGTTTACTCTTAAACACTTGTCAAGCAGATTATAGAGAACACAATTCTTAGACAGATCATAAGCAGTTATTTCCTAAAACTGTTGTCAGCAGATCTTAATTCTCTCAAGCATTTATCTTTTTGAACAGTTCTCCTCTTCAATGGTTCTCAATAATTTGTCAGTTCTTTTTATACACAGTTTTAAGCACTTCTTAAGCAGTTATTTTCTTAAGCAGTTTGCAAGCAGTTCATAGTGAAAACAGTTCTTAAACAGATCTTAAGCAGTTCTTTCCTCAAACTGTTGCCAGCAGATCTTAATTCTCTTAAGGGTTATCTTTTTAAACAATTCTCCTCTTAAATAGTTCATTTGGAAGTTCTTTTTATACACATTTTAAGCACTTCTTAAGCAGTTCTCCTCTTAAGCAGCTGCCAAGCAGTTTTTATTTCAAAGAATTTTCAATCAGTCCTCTTATTGTGCAGCTAATAAAATGTTCTTAAGCATTAACTAATCAATTCATAATCGGTTCTCCTCTTATGCAGTTCTTGAACAGTTTACAAACAGACATTAAACAATTCTCTCAAGCAGTTCTCATTTTAAGTAGTTCTTTCCTTAAACAGTTGTCATGCAGTTCTGTTCATGTTATTATTTGCTTATCTTAAGTAGTTCCCAAGCAGTTCTTAAGTTCTACTCTTAAACCATTCTCTAGTAGTTAACTCAAGCTGTTTTTAAGCAGATCTTAAGTAGTTCCCCTTTCAAACACTTCTCAGTTAGTTCTCAAAACATTTTTAATCTTCTCTCATCTTACACTGTTTGGTTCTTGAATGTTTCTTAAGTTCTTAAAAATTAATTAAGCAGTTTGTATGGGGTTCATATCTTAAGCTATTAGTAACCAATTCTTAAGTAGTTCTTCAAAACACCTTCTCTTAAGTAGCTGCCAAGCAGTTTTCTTTTAAAGCAGTTCCTGTCTTATGCAGTTCTCAATCAGTTCTCTTCATAATCATTTCTTAAAAGTTCTACTCTTAAGCATTTCTCAAACATCTCATTAGCAGTTATTTAAAAGTTATAATCTTACACAGCTATCAAACAGTTATTAAACACTTATTTAAATGTCACCATTTTAAGTAGCTTTCAAGCAGTTGTCCTCTTGGAACAGTTCTCTTAATCAGCTCTCCTCTTAACTCTAGCTACAGTTGTAGAGAATGTCAAAGAGACTAGATTACAGTGTTTCAGGCACATGCACAGGAAAGCAGAGGACAATTTGGTGAAGAAGATTTGAGAGAGACAGGAATAAGCTGTTAAACTGTTCACAATCATTATATATGCAGTTCTTAAGCAGTTCTCAAGCAAGTCTTAAACAGTTTTGTTGAACAATTATCCTCTTAAATTGTTCTCTACTAAAACAGGTCTCCAGCAGTCAGACTTATTTATCCAGTTCTTATTTTAAGCTGTTCTTAAATAGCTCTTCTCCTATTGAACAATTACTAAGCAGTTCTTAAACATTAATTAACAATGTTAAGCATTTGTCATCTAAAGAAGTTCTTAAGCAGCTCACAAGCAGATTTCAAACAGTTTTCTCAAGTAGTTATTTTCTTAAGGAGTTTTCTTCTTAAGCAGTTGCCAATAATTTCTGTTCTTAAGCAGTTTTCAAACAGTTCTTAAGTTTTCCATTTAAACAGTTTTCAAGCAGCTCCTAACTTAAGCAGTACTAAAGTAGCTCTTAAGTAGTGCTCCTCTCAAACAGTTTTTAGGTTTCTCTCCTTTTGAACAATTCTTAATAATTTCTTAAGTATTAAACAATTCATATGCAGTTCTTAAGTAAATATATTTTATTCATTAATTATTTAGTTTTAATATTTACTCTCTTTAGCAGAAATATGCAAAATGAACTATTGTCCAGCAATGGAAATTCCAGAGGAATTGATGTGTAGAAAATAACATTAATATTCATATAAGGTATAGGAAATAATGAAAGTTCTAGCAATGTATAGTCCATAAGAACTGAAATACAAAAAAAGCAATGTAATCCATTTGCAATATATAAAATAAGCCATTGTCAGCAATGGAAAATCCAGAACAGAAGTAGAGAAAATAGGCTTATAAACCAAAAGTTTGCATTTTCCAGTACTGGGCAGGAGCATCCAGAAAACCTGACAGATATAAGGGAACTGTAGCAAAAGCATTCCTCAGTCTCATTATTTACTATATATAATTCAGCTGTCGCAGGCAAGGAGGCAGGGAGCAATTTATTATGCATAACTTACTTGGAAAGTTACCTAGAATGGGCTATCTGTTGGGCACTATTTACATATATATTAGTCAACATGACCAAATCAGCTAGACCCAATTTTTTATACCATTGAGTGGCTAGTCCTAACTTGTTGAATAGTCTGTGATCTGTGTTCTGCTATCTAGAATATACTCTGCATCACAACTAACAATTAAACAGTTGATCTACACAGCTCTTCCTCTGGTAGGCATCACCTTGAGACTGTGCTGCTACCCAAATCTCCACTGTGGATCTGCTGCCAGGTCAGAGGGGATAGATCAATAAAACTGCTCTATTATTACAAGCAGAAGCTGAATAGAAGCTTAAGAAAGAATATGGGAATGGAATGTAAACTGAAGGCATGTGGAATGAAACTGAGTACAGACAACAATGTTGGCATGGTAGCAAATGGGGTAATCAGAAGAAGCTGAACACTGAGATAGAGGGGAAATAGGGTTGCAGGTTAACAGCTTCAAGTATCTGGGTGAAAAGAAGTCTGATGGATATAAAACAAACCAGTAACCAAGCAAGTGCTGTACAAACTTCAAAATACAAAACACTTGCTACGGTGTACAAATCAACAATTTTCCAGTATGTGCAAAATAATTTTATTAGAATGTTAAGCACTTTTTTTCCCCCAATGCAACTTCATCAGACCATTAAAAACACCAAGTAAGACCAACATTTAAATATCTTATACCAAGCTCACATGTTAAAATTGATCCAATCAAAAATCCTAAACAATTAAATCATTCTAAATAATAAACCAACTAATAACTTTTCCAATCTCTACCTTAATTATACCCCATAATGTCTTAATTTTAAGACAGAATTAATAGAGCACATTTCATTTAACCCCAGGAAACTAGTTGCATCTAACTTTAACTGTCATTTAAGCTCACAACATTCTACATGTTCTTCAATAATCATTCCCCATGGGACATGTGCCACCTCTTCTAGTACAAAAAGCTCAAAACTGTGTTCCCTTCTTTTTCTATTTATTTATTTTTATTTTATTTTACATTTGTTGACTGGGCTAGTCTAACTGGATATATGTCCATTTTCAGTAGAGGCCCAGGGAGAAAAGCTCCACATAAAATACACTAACAAACAAAACATTTAACTACAGTTATAGATTATTTGTCAGACAAAAACAGGTGTTACAAGGTGACTTTAGCATGCATGAAAGGTAAAAATAGAACAAATGAGATGAATTCCCCCCCACCCTTTGGATGAATATTTTTTTTTAAACCAAACACTACAAGAAGAAAAAAGTATTCAGAAGAATGTAGGGGATTCCCAAATCAAAGTTATGAGTAAGACACAGGAGAACAGACTAGTTATAAACAGAATAGGGTGAATTAGTTGAGGGGCAGTAGCTCATAAATGAGACAGAGAGATGTCCATACAGTTTTTCCTAAGTACAATCGGTCAAACTAGAACGTAGGTGTCTTAAAGTGGCTATAAAGTGAGTAGTAAATGGTGCTACAGCCTAGGATACCAGGAGGAGAAAAAATCTTAGTCAGGGTTAGTACAGGGACATAGCCAGTGGGTTGTAAGGTATAATTTGACTTTCTTTCTAAATAGTGTAGTTGAAGAAAGAGATGTGAGTTCACTGGGAAGTACGTTCCAGGTTTTACCCACAGTGTTACAGAAAAGGAAATCTCCTGCTTTATTGTTGGGTTTTTGTCTAGATACCAGTAGTTTATTTGCTGAGCGGAGGTTTGTAAGATTTTTATATGGGCTGATTAGACTTGTGAGAACTGGTGTGTTACCTGGTTGATAAAGGATTTTATGAGTAATAATCAGTTGGTGAAATAGAATTTGATTATGCAATTCCAGCCAGCCCAGATGATTTAGATTTTGGCAGTGGTGGGTTCTGAAAGGGGATCTGGTAGCAAATCTGGCAATATTATTGTAGGAGATTGCCAGCTTGTTGAGGTTGCTTTTAGATAGATTTGCATAAATAGGAGAGGCATAAAAGAGAGTAGAGATAAGGTGGATGTGGGCAATAGTAGTCCTAGCAATGGGAGTAAGGAAGTGTTTAATTTTATAGAGTGAGCCTAGTTTTCAGTTAAGTGATTTTATTGTGGTGTTGATATGAGTATCATAGTTAAGGTTGTGGTCAATAGTTACTCCTAAGAGTTTAGTAATAGTATCAGGAGATATAACTTTGCCATTTTTAGATTTGATAGTGAAGGCAAATGCGGTGGACTTTTTTGTAGGAGTAAACAGCAGTAGTTTAGTCTTTTTAGGGTTAAGGAGAAGGCAACACTGTAAAAAACATTCTTCTACTCACTTTAAGACATTTTGGGTGAGGGACTGCAGTTCAGAAGCCCCTGTAGCTGAGGATATTAATGTGGAGTCATCTGCATATTGAATGGATATAGCTTGGGGGATCCTAATAGACAGATAGTTTATAAAGATTGAGAATAGAAGAGGGCCCAAAATAGAACCTTGGGGTACAACAAGGGAGACAGGAAGGTGGGAGGACAGAGTGCTATCCCAAAGCACTGCCTGTTGCCTGTTATCTAAGTAGGACTTGAACCACTGTACTGCTTGAGTATCAAGTGAGAGGGACTTAAGAAAATTTGACAGTAGTTGATGGTTAACCATATCGAATGCTTTTGAAAGACCAATAAAGATAGCAGAGGACAGGGTGTTATTGTTACAGTTTTTGTTAATGTGGTCAGTAAATGATAGGAGGGCAGTCGTGGTGCTATGGAAAGGTCGAAAGCCATACTGAGAGCTAGCTAATAGGCTATTTTGGAGAAGATGGTCTAATAGTTGATGGTGGATGCATCTTTCCATGATTTTAGCAATGGGAGAGAGTAGGGAAATTGGACGAAGGTTAGATAGTACAGTTGAGTTGCCGCCTTTGTGTAGGGGTATTATATGTGAGACTTTCCAGATGGATGGGATGGTACCTTCTGTTATGGTTCTATTTATTAGGATAGAGATAGGGAAAGCAATAACTTTAGCTGCTATTTGAAGATATTTAGCAGGTAAGAGGTCAGCAGAGGGGGTAGAGGGTTTGAGTTTTTGAAGGAAGGTACAGATGAGGGATGTCGGCACATGTTGGAGTTGGAAGGCAGGCGGTGAGTTAGTTGAGGAGGAGGAGGGCAAATAAGAGGATACATGGGGTAGTGAGTTAGCAAGTGACTGGATGGCTTCAGTAAAGAAGATATTAAAGGAATCAGCAATTTGTTTGGGAGTCTCTTGGGTATTTCCAGATATGGTTGGTGTCTTTGAATTGCCTGGAAGAAGGATTCTATTGATACCTGACAAGAATTTCTGTGGACTTTGTTGATTGGTTTGTTGAAGTTGAAAGTAGTAGTTTTTTTGTCTAATAGTAGTGATGCTTTAGTAGAATTTCTAAGCTGTTTAAATTTTAAATGATCAGATAGGTCTATAGAAGTATGCCATTTGGCCCAAAATTTGTTTCTAAGTAGAATATTTTGCTTAGTTTCCTTTGTAAGCCATGGAGCAGTTTTGGTACTGATTCTAAGAGTACAGGAAGGGGCATGGTAGTCCAAGAATAATGGGAACTTAGAAATGACGTATGCCACTGCTTCTTCCAGTAGGAGGTGTTTTTAGGGTGACCAATTGCATACATTCAGTTCACTTTGGAAGTGTTCAGGGTTAAAATGTTTATTGGAGTGAGTTGTTCTATAAGTTGAAGGGCAGGGAATATTACTCTTTTGTCGAATTATATAAGTTAGTGAGTGATCACTAATGTCATCTGGCATGATGCCTGCTGTATATGTTGGGGACTGAGTATTTATTAGAATCCAATCTAGGGTGGTTTCTTTGTTGATAGGTTTATGGATATGAGTGGGTGAGGTGATAGTTTGGGAGAAGCCATGTAGGTTTATGTGGTTGGTTGGGTTCTTGGAATTACAGATATTCCAGAATATATTAAAGTCGCCTAGCAGAATGGTTTCTTGTGGATAATTAGTGGAAAGCCAGCTAAGGATATTTTCTAGGGAGGTGATGTTATTACCTGGAGGAAGATATGAGCATATAATGTTGATGGCCTTACGAGTATTTAATTATAGCTTAGTGATAAGAATTTCAGTGTTGGTATCGGATGGTGGGTAAGTATCCAGTAGTGTAAATTGAAGCCCTACTTTGTATATTAAGGCTACGCCCCCTCCTTTTTTGTTAAGGCAATCCACTTTTAAAATACTATATCCTGGAGGAGTGATTTCATAGTCTTGGGTTGTTGGTTTTAACCATGTTTTGGTTAGGCATAGAATGTTAAAGTTATGTACATCCAGTGGGGCATGAAGGTGAGTCACTTTATTATTAACACTTCGTATGTTCAAGTGAGCTATGAAGAGGGAGTTAGGAGGCTTTGTAGGGGTGAGAAAGGAAGAGGGAGAAGGTCTAACTGAGTTAGCAGGACTATTACTGGTAGGGCCAGGATTTGGATGAATGTCACCATCCAGTAGGAAGTGTAGGTGTAGTCTATATGTGTGAATTAGAGAAAGATTCAGTATATTATGTGTTCTGTTGATATGACAGTGTTTATAGGCAAAATGGATGATTCTATGATACTTAGGGAGGAGATAGTTGGTTGTAGATGTTATGTTGATGTGTTTGAGCGTGGCTGATAAAGCTGGTAGGGATGTTTGTTTAATTGGCTGGTGGAAGTTAGAGTAGCTAAGATGTTCATAGGCAGTTAGGATATAGGGAAGGGATAGGATAGGAAGAATTGAGAACAGGAGTAGGGGTTTGAGGTAAGTTAATGTGGGTGGAGTAGGCATTGTGCTGAAGAAGTTGAAGGTGGAAAGTGAACAGGTGAGGTATTTAATGAAGTGGGAAGAGTGATATAGTATGATGGAATTCCTTTAATGGGTTAAGGGATGGGATTGGATAATGGAGAAGTGGGAGTGGCTAGAGAGGTATAAGACTAGATGCACTGGGGGTGGGAATTGGGGGTAGGGTAGGGCAGCGGAGTGAGCCCACAGGGCGAATGGAGCGGGTAGAGCAAGAAGGAAAGGAAGCAGGCAGGTAGTGAGGAAAACAATCAGAAAAAGTGAAAGGTAGGTTCAAAGTGGGGTATACAAGGAGGTAAAGGACTTAACAGAGATGAAGAGGGTGAGATGAATAAAAAGTAACAGAAAGAGTGTGGATGGGTAAAGGTGGAATGAGATACAGGTACGTACCTAGTTAAAACCTAGTTTCTAAGAAACAGTAGGGCTGATAGGTAGTGGCGGTCCTATGCTACCCTCTAGTGGTCAATCCCTATGATAGAGCAAGGGGAGAAACATGAGAGCCGTAGTGGAGAGGAGAGAATAAAAAGAACAGGGGGAGAGCTTTGAGGCTAGGCTGCTGATAGCTATAGGGGATACAGAGTGGGAGACTATGGCTGCTGGTTGTCCTGGCAGGGAGTGCACACTATAACCAAAATTCAGGAAATTGTTACAAAATTATAGGAGGTGAGACACAGGTTACACATACATTACTGTCCTATTCTTGATTCCTTGGGTCAGAACAGCACAGGGGAGATATAGGCACTTTCCTGCACTGGGATGAGTGGGTAGACACTGTTTTTAAAGTCTGATAAATCCTTTAGATCTTGGGAAACCAGATGGAGACAATCACTTGGAGGTTTACACTGGCTGGATAGTGTCTAGCATAAAGTAAAAATACAGAGAGAGAAGAGTGTCAAAGGAAATGCAGTGCAGAGACACACATATAGAAACATCCAACAGTTTAACATACACAGCTATAATTAATGCAGGCTAACATTTATATAAAAATTGCAGTGCAAAATATCTAAGAGAAATAAAGATAAGAGAAACAAGTCTAATTCTGTTCCCAGACCCAGTACCATGCATAGTGTATAATAAATGGCAGATAACTGTAGACAGTAACTCTCAGTTATGAGACAGTAAAAGTTGTGAAAATAAACAGGCTAATTCCCTTATGTTAGCAAAACACTAACTTAAAAGTATTTAAACAGTGCTAATCGCAGAACAAAGTAAACGCTAATGTGAGTAAATGGTCGACAGACCTACAGCTTGATGCCGCAGGTTAACGTATCTTGAGGGTTTTAAAAGCAAGGAAGTAAATCTCTGAGCTAATCATTTGCAGGTACAGACAAAATGGTAAGGAGTGCATGCCTTCACAGTGCCTGGCAAGTTTTATACTTGTTACATTAAATGGCACACAAAAGGTTATAAAACTTAGCCTAGTGAGTATAGTATGCTTAAATAAGAACTCATAGGTTAAGGAGTTATGTTCGCTACCTTAGAAATATATGGAATTAGTAATCTTTAAACTTACACAAAGCTATCTACAGGTGTGTAAGTAGGAGTGCGCTAAACCTCTATTCAGGGACAATACAAAGCCCGAGGGTCTAGTAGCATATAATTTACCCGTTCCATGCTGATGCAAATGTAAAATGTGTGCGAATGGTTTAAACCTCAGTTCTGGGAGGTTACTAATCCCGAGGACTAGTAGCAAGTTCTTTACCCGTTCTGCGCAATGCACCAGTAATAACAAAAAGTGCGCAAACGGTTTAAACCTCTGGTTTGGGGAAATACTAAGCCCGAGGGTCTAGTAGTAAGATCTGTACCCATACCGCACTTATGCAACAATAAAAAAGTGCTCAACGGTTTAAACAGACGCTACCGAGTGTATGAAGAGACTCCTGAAAAAACTACTACAGTTAGATATACTAGAAGGTGCCCATATACTTTTAAACCCTCAGAATACAGATAACTGTTAAAATACTTTACAAACACTTACTCAGACTCCACACCACAGTTGAATTCATTTACAAGCACATTGGTTATCTAAAACTATGTGCGGAACCTCTCTATCACATGTACAGCAGAGACAAAATGGCAAATATCAAACTGTATTGTGCAAGCAATGCAATGGACTTGTTTAGGATTCTATTCAATGTTATAGCAGAAAAACAAGTATTGAATTAACATACAAGTGAATATAACAGCAGAACATCATACATCCAACATAAAAGCAGATAAACCAATATTAAGCTGACATTCAATGCAATATAACAGCAATAAACTTACTGCAAGCTCAACAGCCTGGGATAGACAGCAGCCGGGAGGGGAGCTGGGGATTTATCTATATGCTTATATAAAGTATCATTACTCTTCTTTTTATGAATTTCATAAAGATGTTTGTAAATACTCTCCCTTAATTTCCTACTGGTTTTTCCCACATAAAATTCAGAGCATAATTTGCATTGGGCTAGATAAACAGCCATTCTTGAATTGCAGGAAAAACAACCCGTTACATTAGTAATTTCCCCTCTAATTTTAATATTATTTTTTGACAAACTCTAGGGATACTGGTGACACTGACCACATTTATACATACCCATTACTTGCTTGTCCTAGCATTTTTGGGAACTATAACATTCCCTTTTTCTACATGATTTTTAAATGACTTGTCTCTCTTATAAACCGCAGACAGTTTTCCTTCCACTCTTCCTAATATATCATGATTCCCATAAAAAAGTGCCCCGTTTTTATGAAGGACATCCAAGATGAAGGTAATGAAAGACTTGTAATCATACTTACATTTTGACAGAACTTTTTTTATTCCTATGTCATTCACCCCCCTGGCTTACCAATGGGACGGAGAACTGGTTTGATTTTGGAATGAGCAGAAACAGGATAATTTTGGTGCTGTCAATACACAACTATTTGAGTTTGAGAAAAAAAATGTCTAAGTATAAAAGACTACAATTGGAGAATAGTTGTTTGATTAAATGTGTGGAGCTGAACCAAGTCCCTAAAGGATTAGACTTTGAAAGTTCTCTAATGGGTTGGCAAAAGGCTTTGATTTCCATCAGGAACTTATTGGACTGTTTGTGGAGGTCTGAATGGATTATGAACAAGAGGCACAACTTCAGGGCAGTGAACCAGAATTACAGCATGAATGAAGATATTTATATGAAGCAGAGGGCCAAACCAGAGAGGAAGAATTACAGGAAAGAGTAAATCATTGGCCCCAGGGGCTGGAGAATACTGCAATGAATTGGTAAAAATTGTTTTAATGATGCTAAGGCTTTTAAAGTGTACAACTATGTTTCAGGGAACTTTGATAGTTTCCATATGAATGTTTTATCCAGAGGGTTGACTTGTATTCTAGCCAGAAGATCAAATGTAGCCAATATTTTGAATGATTTGAAATTGTATAACTAGAAAATTAAATGTATCAGTTTGATTGAATGTAGACATGATTTGGTTTTAGATGGTGGATACTAGATACAGGATGCAAAATAAACAGGCACACAGTGCTTTTAATTTTCTGTATTTTATTTATTTGTTATGCATGTTGGAGGATTGGTCCCAATATTCTTCTCAGACATGTTTTTGTCTGTAGAGGGTTGCAAGAATAAATAACAGTGCACAGAAGACTTTGCAATCAGATTTCAGATAAAGTATTATAATTGCATGTGCTTACAAGTGTGTTTTTGGCTTTTTGCTTGTGTTTCTGGGAGGAGCTGTTGAAAACTCACATGGACTTAAATGTAGATGTGATTCATTTAATAATTATGGCCAGGAATGACATCATGGGCATCCTGATTTATTTTCTCTGTAAAATAAAAAAATAAAAAAAAAACAGAAAATCTAAGAACCTAACTTTTCTATAGGTGATAAAATGTGTCTATGACCTCTCTTTTGCTAAGATTTATCACTTTATCATACTAGATATATTTTGACACTATGATACATGAACTTCTTGCTACAGTATTCATTATCACTAGTCTTATTAAGTTCATTAGTTTCAACATTAGAATAAGCTGAAACAAAAATACCAACAGTCATATAATTATAATATAAATAGAGCAGTTTTGTAAAGATGCTAGTAAATACAGTCTTAGTTATTCTATTCTTCATTTAAACATCACCATATTAATATCTGGATACACCCCATCTAACAAATATAGGTATATAGGTATAGGATCAAATAAGGACTGTGAGATTTTCTTCTAATAAAAAATGAAATGAAAGTGTATTGGGTTTATATACATTTAAAGCATTCAAAACACCCCCCCCCATGTTTTATGCTTTTACATTTCATTGTCTTCCATTTTAACTACCTATTTTTAACAGTTAATATGTCTTACTAGTATTCCAAGGGAAGGAACCTAAAGCTAAGGAGCCTATCCATTCAATCAATATTAAAAGGAAAGACCTATGCAAATTCCAAATTAATTTGTCATTACTGAGCAATGTTAACCACAGCATTGATTTATTTAGACTTTTTTATTAATTCTTATCAATTACTAAGGCTTAATCAGTGTCAAAAACATTTTGCATAATAGTACATATATCAGCTATAGATGGCTTTTATATTTCCTTATAATATTTATTTTACTAACATAATATATGATGTCATACTATTCAGTCAAGTATCTCAGTAAAAAGTGTGGCATTCTGGGAAATGTGTGGCAACACAAAATCAAGTGTGTCAAATCTTCCCATTCACCAATCTTATTTGGACCACTATTATGAGAGTTTGCCGACAAAATGTTTTGAGTGTAAAAAAAGAGTGATGATGACACCTATAGGCAAATATGCAAAATCATGTAGGTAACTCACAAAGTCCTAGCCATGTACATGGATCAATCTGAACTTTAAGCACTTTTCTGAAAATTTTCTAAGGTGATATTATTTGTTTTTCCATTGATAATAACCTGGCTGACAAAATTAATCTTTGATTTCCAGTTCCAAATTCCCACTATAGAATGCACCTGTCTTAGGTGGTTGTCAATGGAAATAGCAGGTAATAAGAAAAGTATTTTTATAATATAAAGTTCTGGTTACTCTGGTCCAAGTCCTATATCCATCAACAGCCAGTAATCATTCACAGTATCTTACTTTCAGGCCTCTCTTTAACCTCATTCTGTAATGAAGCTATTTTGGCTGTCTATTGAATAATTCTATTTATTCATCTTGCTTTGACTTTGTAAATTAAGTCTTGAATGAAATGTCGTAGCATATGTTTACACTTGTAAATATATGTGTGTATGTGTGTGTGTGTTTAACATATCCTTGCATCTGTAAATATGCTTTGTCCATTTCTTATGTGATTCTATTCACCCAGACTGTGCCTGCAAATGGCCCATTGAGATCAGTGCACTACCCTAGTAAACAAATATAAATAAATAAAAAAACAATGGGGGTCAAGTCATCTATCCTATTCAGTTTAAAATCCATCTAGTATGACATATAATTATTTTCATTAATGGAAATTCCTATTCTCCACATTCCCTCATTTTCAATGTGACTAGAAATGGCCAGCATTTGAAATATGACTTTTTTTAAGAAGTACCTTCCAAGTGAACCTCATGAGTTGTCACTGACAAAAACATATATCACTAGAAGTTGAACAGTCCTAAACTATAAACTAATGTCCAGGAGAATTAATCCCAGCATTCTGGCACCAGAGACATCCTTTCCCTAGACACTTTTGCTCTTTTGTTACTACAAATAAAGGCATGGGGGGGGGGAGGGGGGGTTGTAAGGACATCTCTTTTTTCTTCCATTCCCAAACTGGAATGAATCAGAAAGAAAATCTGTGGCCATAATCCTTTTTTCTGGCTCTGCATATAAACTGTGCAACATGTAAACAAAGTCCAGGTGAAATACAAATCTTCCATGACCACTAATGAAAAATTGCAATTGATCCATTTGAAGTTTTTTTTCAGCACCCAATTTGATCACCATGAGGAGACAACCCCTACTGGTGTATATTATAGTTTAGATATTTTTAAGCACAGCCTGGACATTTATTATGGGAACAAGTGTTTTGGTATATTGGCATTAATTCCTGTGCTTGAAATGTATGTATGTATGTATCATTTATGGCAGAAAAAAGTTAGATTACAGTGGTTGGGGGTTGACTGTTGTAGGGTTAGATTAGTGTGTGGAAGAGAATTGTCGTTATATTTATTGTTATAGGTGGGAACAGGTTTAGGGTGAATGTCTCCCCCTAGGATTTTAGTTTATTGGGGAACTATTGTTACTTATTTTTGGAGAGGATTTTTCCACTAAGTTTTGTTTTGGTTTGAGCTGAAATAGAGTTAATCAGTCTATATTTGGAGTAAAGGTGAGGGGCATCATCAAATATGTTTGGTACGATGTACTGAGAGGGTAGGGAGGAAGTATGAATGGGTAGTAGAGTTGGAGAGATGTTGAAAGCTATTTCAAGCCTTTATCAAAGATTTTTTTCTCAGAGGTCTTCCCTAGTAGACCCTCCACCTAGGAATTATCCCCGCAACATGAATTTGGTGGATGTGCCACACTAAAGTATGCTGGGCTTCAGGAAAATTTTAGTTCTTCCTAAATTTCAGAGCAAAGAGGTGCCTCTCCAGTGATGTAGAGGGATAAAGTTCTTACTACAGCCCAGGTTTGATTACTTGCTTGGCTAACTGATAGAGCAACCAAGAGGATGGGCATGCCCCTCCTAGGGGGTGGTAGGGATGAGCATGGACACACAAAATGATTGGAACTTCCTGGTAGAGGCCAAGAAGACAATCAAAATGTGCTACAGCCAAGGGTTGGGGCAGCAGACTGACATCAGCTCCTTGTGGAAGTTGGGAGTCGATCAGGTAAGTCTGCCCATTACACAATCCCACAGGTGTTGTCAGTAAACACACTGGAGTAACAACCAAGGGAAGGCTAATAACAGAATACCCTGAATGGATGATTGACAGCTGACCCCCCCCCCCCCCACAGGGCACCCAAAGACTACTCACTGACCCCAGCACAAAAACAGTGTTAGTCTGAGTGGTAGATTGGAGTAGCCAGTAAACCAAGTGAAAGATGTGGGGCACTGGGATGGCTGTCTAAATAAGAGCAAGGGGAGAAAACAAAGAGAAAAAAATTTCAGAGTACAGAGCCTGAAATCCATCCTAGAATTAATGCCTGAATTTCAGAGTACAAAGCTTAAAATCCATCCTAGATTCTTGCTTATTTTCATATTGGTCTTGCCAACTCTTTACCTAATGATTGAGAAGCATCTCTTAAATGTAGCTAAAACTCCTCTAATCAGTACGACTTTCAAGACAAATTCATATTTTTTTCCCTTCAGTATCACTGTGGGATAAGTATAAAATAGTTTTTTAGGAACAGCTTCATGACCTCCTACTATTCTAGAGAGCCTCAGTTTTCCCTTGGTCGCTTCTTCAAACATGATTCCATGACTATCTTATATCAATCTATAAACTTTTTCTCAAGGTGGAAAAATGTGCTGAAGTGCCACCCTGTTTTTCTTTCTATCTCTTTAACATTTGCTGTGTGGAGCCAATAGGTTCCTAAATGCAAAATTTGGCTGCATGATCAGAAATAGAGAAAAAATGTCTCAGCCCTGAAATAAAAAAAAAAATGGATAAAAACTACCTGCTCAGATCCCTGTTGCAGTGAACCACTTGCAGCTCTGATTTTAAGACTACACCAAATCTCTGTCTTACAGATACATAGCTCACATAGCTGTCATATAACTTGCTCATTTTAAAAATACAAGCCTCTATAACTCATCGAGACATTTCACCCTCTGTCTGTCACCTTTATAGGAAGAAAATTCCTATAACTGTATTTAAAAAGTTCCATGTGATCAGTTTTATTCAGATGCATGTCCAAAGACTCAAATATGGGATCTCTAGTGTATGTTCTTCTTTCGGCTTTTCCCGGTTAGGGGTCGCCACAGTGGAATTCTGGTCCACTAATGATTGGCAGTAGATTCTTTTACGGGTGACAAGGTGCCAGCTCGACACCCAACCTTCAATGAAGGCACACCCATTCTACGCATGTCTTTTAAACGCCACTCGACCGCAGGGAGGACATGCAGACTCCACATAGAAGGCGCTCCCGCCGAGAATCAAACAGGCGAACCTCTTGCTGTGAGACAACAATGCTACTGCTGCACCACCGTATATGACAGAGGTAAATGCCTATTTAAGTAAATTGATTAAACCATTCATATTCTAAAAAAAAAAAAGGAATGGAGAATCCGGTCTTTGTAACAAGTCCTGTCTTACTAATTAATGTGCAAGCCATCATACACGTGGTAGACCCAGCAGTGGATGACTGTTAACTCAACATCTGTGGACCCTCAGGTTGAAATTTCCAAAACCATTTTATAGTTACAATGAGTTATAAGAAGTTCAACTTCCAACCTTCTTTTGTTCTGAGCAGATTTTACTATTTTTCTTTTTTTTCGCACTGCATATACCATTTAACCCCCATGAGAAAACACATAGAAATGTAGCTGGATAGGCCAAGGATATGGAGTTTACACAGACCCCATTCAAGACTTCAACAGCTAAGACAACAGTCAGGTGCTAGTATCTTGTCATACAGGTAATTTAGGACTGATAGTGAACCAGAGGTAAATGAGGCTTGCCAAGCTAAAGAAAGAGGCCTTGCACACAGTGTTAGAAGATGGGATTTCAGAATTTGGCTGATGGTTACCAAAAATCATAGAAGGTAATAGTTTTAGTAGCTACCATAATGATGAACCCAGGTTTGGGAAGAGATTGATGAGACCATGGCAAATGACTTTTGAATAGCATAAAGGAGATTCTGATAAACCTTCTGGTGACTGTGAAGGAAAGGTGGGACATTTCCCAGATACTTTTCAATAGCATTGGATAAACACTGATGTTGAACACTGCTAGAAAATGGAAGTAACTCCTGGATCTGGTGTACATGCTATTTGTAAGGAGGCAGTACCATAAAACATGCTGGAACAGGATCAGTTTCTGTAGCTGAGGTAACTGCAACAACTACACATTTCCACTGTGTCAAGCCTGCATGAGCGGATGAGATCTGGATGTGAATGCTGAACTGCTGGATATTGTTAGGATATCATGGCTAATATATGTTGTTATAATGAAGACAGAACAGTACTTCTCAATTGCATACTGAGGCAGCCATCTGCATTTTCAAAATGGTTGGTTGGAGGGTGTGTTCCAGTTATAGATGGATCATGGGATCATGCTACTCGGCTTACCTATGAAAGCCTTTTCAGTATGCTGAGAGGGAAGCTTTTGTCTGATAGGTAAACCTCTGAGTTTGGAAGAGCAATGCTGGTCCCCTCCTGGCTATGGAATAATGGATCATGTCTTTGCCCTTACACTGGTAGTAGATTAATTATGGAGTTTGCCAGCACTGACTACATGAGTTTTGTGGACATGGAGAAAGTGTATGACCTAATTTCCTGCAATTTCTTGTGAGAAAGAATACAGCTGTCTGGTCTCTGGATGACTGATATGTGCTATTTGATACCTAGAATGGAGGAGCAAGAGCCCTGCATTCTCAGTGTTAACTTGAGTTTGCTCAATGTGGTTTAAGACTTCTCTGAATGTGTTTCCTAGCTCCTGTCTTAGCCATGATCTTCATGGGCAATATATCAAAGTACAGATGAGGTCCACAGAATGTCCATTTTGAGGACATTGTGGATGCACATTTGCTGTTTGCAGATATTTTCCTTTTTTAACTTCTTGTGCCTGTGAACTCAGCTGCATACTGGAGTGAGTCACTAAAGCCTATGAAGCACTAGGGGATGACAAGCGGCACTTCCAAATCAGAGATCATGATTATGTCCCAGAATGAGTGGGCTATTATCTAGCTGCCTGCAGGTGTTGGGGTATCAATTATTTCAAGTAGCTAAACAATTTCTGGGAAACCCTTCAGGGGTGAAGGTAGAGTGGAATCAAACAAAAACTCTGTTAGCACTGCTAAAAGTACAGACGGCGAAAATGAAGAACTGCAAGTAAATCCTTTGGTAAACCACCACAGCTCAATAGCTTAAAAGCAAAAGCTTTAATCAACAGATTAAAACACTTTAAAATATGGGTAAAACAAGCAGGAGCAGAATTATACAAGTCCGATAAGCACTTTTGGCTGTATTAGCCTTCATCGGATCGTATTTCACTTCCTGCTCTCAATCTTACTTAAAACTCAGAGCAACCAATCACAATCTCATATTAAAGCCACATCCTTTTCTTTAGCCAATAAACTAACTTCCAATCATAGTCCTCCTGGATGTCAAGCCTCTTGGTTGGAACCAAGCAGCAACCTTCTAGCTTTGAGTATAGGTTTTAATGGAACTACGGTGTTTAGACCAGGAGAGCGATGTGCTCTCATATTGACCATCCAATTTATCTCATGAATCTCCATCCTGTTCTTCACATCCCCTTCTATTAGTGTTTTCTGAACACATTCCACAGCTTTAAACTTAAAGCTGTGTGTAGGATTATGAACAATGTGCGTAGCGATTGCATTGTTGGGATCTGCATTTCTGATATCTCTTAGATGGCGCAAAATCCGATCTTTAAACTATTGGTCAGTTTTGCCTATGTAGAAGGCTCTACATAGGCAACAGGAAGCCAAGTAGACCAGATGTTTACTATTACAATAGACAAACACATTAAAACTATATGCCTTGTTGGTAGTGGGATGGATGAACATGTTACTACTGTCAATAGAAGCACAAGCTTTACATCGATTAGATTTAAAAGCGCCTTTCCTAGCCAAAGATATATGATGATCGAAACCATCTTTATTACATAGTAGTCTTTTGATATTCTTCTTGTTCTTAAATGAGAATCTAGGGGTTGCACCTGCAATGTTCTTTATCTTCTCGTCTGCTGTTAGGATGGGCCAACATTTCCTAATCGTATCACAGACCTGTTTGTTGTCTGTGCTATACATCCGGTTGTAGTTAATTTGCATTCTTTTTATCATTGCTCCATCATTCCTAGAACATATTGAGACTCCTTGTTCACTGAAATAGGGGCATCCTCTTTGGCTTCTCATATCTCTAAAATTAGTTTTCATTTTGAGATCTGAGTCTTTGTAACCTCTTGCCTTCAAATTATGATGTAACCTTTCATATTCTGTGTAAAAAATGTCATCACTGGTGCAAAGCCTAGAAATTCTTACTGTTTGATTTTCCATAATATTACTAAAAATATGGATAGGATGCATACTTTGGTGATGCAGGTAGTGATTTGTCCACGTGTTCTTCCTATGGAAGCAAGTTCTTAGACCAATACAGGGATGTAAAATAATCTTCATTTCCAAAAAATCGATCATTTGTTTTGAATGGTTGACTTTAAATTCCAGAAAGTTGGTCCTACTATTTAGGTAATCAGTAAACAAAACCAATTGACCATCATCACCTTTCCATAAAATAAAAATATCATCAACAAAACGACCATAGTAGACCAGGTGTCAATGCCAAGGATTTGTATCACTTAGTACTCTCTCTCTCTTTCCCACTGGGCTAGTACCAGATTTGAATAACTATTGGGGCAGGGGGTGCCCATGGCAACCGCCTAGATCTGCAGATAGAAATCCTGGCCATATGTAAATACATTGTTTTTTAGGACCAGTTCCAATAGGGAACAGAGAACGTCTGTACATGAGCCTGCCTGCTGTGAAAAACAGTGAATAGATTCAATACCAAACTGATTGGGGATCACCGTGAATAAACTATTGATATCCATAGTTACCAAAAGAATGTCTTTTTTCTCCACCAAGTTGTTGGTTCTCATCTGTAAATCAGTCAAGAAGCTACCAGTGTCTTTATGCACTGCCTGTGCTTGAGGTAAAACCTTTTTTAATTCATTTTCAATGTACATCGAGAAGGGTTCAGTTAGCCACCCCCTTCCTGCTACAATAGGATGTAAGGGCAGGTCCATCTGAATCTTATGGATTTTAGGAAGCCACTTATCCTTGGTTAGTGGAATATGTTACATCAAAGAAGTCAAATAGATCCTGGCTCAAATGCCTTTCCATTAACATATTATACAAATTACTTTTGAAGTTATTGATCATCCTCTCTATATCTCTTCTGCCCAATTTTTTATATGTGTGCTCATCCTTCAGCATAGATTGCATCTTATTTCTATACCACTCCGAATCCATTGCAACAATGCCCCCTCCTTTGTCAGCTACTTTGATGGCCAAATCTTCCCTCTCCTTAAGCTGACTGAGGGCTTGTCGTTCCTTTTGTGTCATATTGTAAAAGCTTCCTTTACCATGTCTGGTTTCTCTTATACTTTCCATCTCAGCTTCACATAAACATATAAATAAATCTACTGTGGGGTAATTTACATGAGTAAAGTTACTTGGTTTCTTATATCGTATTGAATGGTGGTCATTCGTTGTGCCAAAGATGGATTTAAGTGTTTCATTTTGCCCAAATAACCTTGTGTCTGTTACAAATTTATTTAAATCAGATGGTAGGGAAGTATAAAACTCAACCCTTTTCCAAGCAAGAATATTTGCTCAGGACTTAAAGGGGACAAATTCACAACCATATTTAGATCATCCACTTTCACAGCATTGATTTTTTTCCATTTCCTCTCTTGACTCTGCGCTCTTGGGTTTCTGTAAGATTGTTGCTTGACAAAAACCAGTAGTGGCCAATTAAAGTATGCATGAGTGGCTCCTTTTTTAGGTCTAGTTCCTAATACAGAATGAGTATTCACAGTAGACTCCTGGTGACCAAAATCTGTGAAGCATGGCTGGTGCTAGCTTCTCTTAAGTCTGTGTCTGGTAGAGAAGAATGGAAAATTGATCAGTAGATCGATGGAGGAGTGGAATTAATAAAGGTATTGTACAAGACTGTGGCAGTGAAGAGAGAGTGATGATATAGGATGAAACTCTTAATTTACCAGCCAGTTTCTGTTCCTATCATCACCCCTAGACAAAAGCCTTAGGTAGTGACCAAAAGGATCACAGATATGAGTGAGAGAAAGGAGGTTCCTTTATGGGGTACCTGGCTAACATTCTATGACAGAGTGATGGGCTCAGAATTCTGAATTATCATGCAGAAGTACCTCTACTCCACTGCAAACTTGTCATGAGAAGTATACTAAGCACAAACCCATGATATGGAGACCCTTAGGTATACTCAGGGAACTGTGGACTAATCACATCTTTCAGCTCGACTCAGAATGTCTAAGGACTTCTACGGGATAAGCTAGAGACTATTGGGAATAAAGAGGTGTGATCTGGTCTACTCATATTGCAATCCCCACAGTCCTGACCATGACATAAAGTTTGAAAAAATGGCATAATCCATATATGTGGAATATGAGGGCTTAGTAATTAATAAATAGAATATCTTGTATTGCAAGTGTAAGAAGTGAATTTTGTGATGTGTGGAAAATTCATGAGTTAAAAAACTGAATTTCCTTATCCTACAGTACAAGATACTTCATGTTTTACACAAGCCAACCCCTATGTATTCCATCTATCCAGTTTCTAGTATTTAGTTTAAATTCATCTATCCCATAGTGGGTTATGATAATTACATAAATTATCTGTGGAATAGGGTTTTAATCAATTTGATAGGTTTTTATGAATGGACTTTCTTTTCAAGTTTTGAGGCATCTTTTAATTTTTAGTAATATCAGGTACTTTTTTGTATTATTTAGTAGATTAGTGAAGGTTATGTTAAGTTCTATTTTTTAGTTCAGTCATTTTTTTTGCATAATTTATATTGCATTGGTGTGGGTCCATAGTCTCAAGTTTTGTGCCCAAGGGAGAAAACCAAAAAACAATAGAGCAATAAGACAGAGGTATGAAATTATTATGTCTGGCATTATTGAATGATTGCAATCCTCAGTGATTTACTAGTAGGAAAAAAAAAAAAAAAATATATATATATATATATATATATATATATATATATATATATATATACACACACACACACATACACACACACACACACACACACACACACACACACATACATATATATATATATATATATATACATATATATATATACACACACACACACACACACACACACACACACACACACACACACACACACACACACACACACACACACACACACATTTCATCTGTGCTTTTTTCCAGGGTACTATGCTCTCCTTCCTTATCCAAAAGGAAGTCCATATATATTTTGTTTTTCCTTGCCATTGTGGTCTGATTTATAGCTGAAAAGGGTCTGACAAGGACCAGTTAACTTACTCATTTAACATATAAATAAAGTTAAAATGAAAGGAAATATTCAAGAAGAAATATGAGGAACAGGGTAAAATATGAACAAAAATCATGAGGGACAACTGAGAGATATGTTTGGGTCTGTTTTTGCCAGTAATGCCATTTTCTTCATTTTTATATTCTTTAGCCAAATAGGCAAATTTGTAGCTAATACATCCTACCGTACACATCACTCTTCAACTCTGAAGAAGTTCAGCTGACTAGAACTATCTAATCACTTTACATTCACTCAACTTCAAATTGCCCACAAAATAATACACAAGCCACACACATGCCTATGTCTACCAAACATTCTCAAGCACTACTACTTACCACATTGCTTTTGCTCTTGTAATCACAGATAACATTTGTTCAGTCACATATACTTGGTTCAAGGCCGCTGAGAGCATCCCAGCTGTATAAGACTACAATGCCTTTCACTCATTCAGACCCCAGAATGAGCATGAAAGAACCAAAGGTGGAGGTGTATCCATCTTCATTAAATCCAAATACATCTCAAGACTGGTGAAACAGTATGACTCTTTTGAGCTACTCCAAGTCCAAATAACTATAAGAAAGATACCCTTCCTCATCATCACTAACTACAGGTCCCTGACTATGAAACAGAAGAAGCATACCGCCTACCTGGACTTGTTAGTTGCTTAACAAACAGCCAAAGACCTTAATCATGAGAGATTCCAACTAACCTTCTATCGATTGGGTGACTTACATGAGCACAAACATGATCACTATGAGGTTCCTGGTCTTTGTTAATTCAAATGCCCTGGAACAGTTGGCCCGCACCCCCACAAGGGGCTGAAATGTCCTGGACCTAGTGCTCACCAGTGTGTGGGGGGGTCACTGCACTACCCTCATGTGTTGCCCTCCCTGGTAAGGTCAGAGGATAAATCTGTCTCATTTGAAGTAAAGATCAATCCTGACACCCCTACAGGAGTAATAAAACAGAAAAATTTCTCCAAAGCAAACTAATGCCTACTGAGTGATGGTATAAAAAGTTTCAAAGCCCCTGACAACATAGATAACAATGTATTCTATGCAGAGGAATACACAATTGCACTATATAGCACTTAAACAAATACATTGACTCGGCTATACCTAACAGGAACAAAACCAGGTCTTCCAGAAAAAAAACAAGCCACCCTATTGGTCTGTAAGAATAAATAAGTTATACAACAAAAAAAAGAAAATGACATCTAAGAACAGGAGTGAATTAACTCAACAGAGGAAGAATACCCTCCACAGGTTGAACAAGTAAATAAGATATTTTGTCAAGTCCTCTAAGGCTAGCTACAAGTCTAAATTAGCATCCATATTTATAGACAATCATAAGGCATTATTTAGCTACATTCAAAGCCTAAGATGGAATGCCCAGCTGTGTGCTGAACTTATAGTGGAAGATACCATTCAAACTGAACCTGAGGAAATTGCAAACCTGCTAACTGACAGATTTGTCAATAACTTCATGCCCCTGTCCCCACCTAACATACCCCAAAGCATTCACAACATCAGTCGTCTACCGAGTATCTCCAAAGAACTGGTCATACAAGCACTCTCCAAGGCCAAAAACATAGCCTCTGTGGAACCAGATAACATCCCAGGCTGCTTATTAAACAATCTAAAATAAGACCTAGCAGAACCACTCAGTACTCTGTTTAACTATAGCCTGAGAACTTGCTTTGTCCTGGCATAGTGAAAAAAAGCAACAGTAATCCCCTTGCACAAAGGAGGTCCATCAATGGACCCTGGGAACTATTGACCCATAAGCCTAACCAGCCTTCTTTGCAAGGCCATGGAAATAATCATCATTGACCTTATCCAGAAGGACATAGGCGACCTTCAAACTCTTGACTCAACCCAGTTTGGTTTCAGCAAGGGTAGATCTTGCTTATTAAGCCTGCTGGACTTCTTTGAGAATGTCACCAAAGCCCTAGATGGTGACAAAACTGTACATACCACCTATCTAGATTTAGCCAAGTCATTTGACACAATCCCTCATTTAGGTATCATAGAGAAACTCTCCCAGCTGGGGATTAACCCATACATTACTAGATGGGTAGCCAACTGGCTCACTGACAGTACACACACTGTCAAATTTGGGGAGTCCAACTCCACCAGTTGAACAGTTACCACTGGGGTATCTCAAAGATGTGTGCTGGGCTCTCTACTGTTTTTGATCTATTTCTCTGAAGTCAAGGTGAAGGTAGATGGCCTGTGGCTTACCAAGTTTCCAGATAACTGTAAACTGGGCACAATCATAGAGTCCCCCAACAATGTTAACATATTACAGAAAGGGCTGAAGCAAAGAAATGATGAGTGCCAAACTCGTGGAATAAAGCTTAACACAAAATAATGCCTCATGATCCCCTTTGGCAAAGACGTAGCCCTGCTAATTATGATATAGATAGCACATCCCTAAGCTCAAACTCAATAGTGCGAGACTTGGGAACACAGGTTGATAGCAATCTAAAGTTTGATCATTATACTGTTAGCAGTTACCAGATCTCACAACCATGCCGGTGACTCCCTATACTCTTCTTATATAGCCAAAATCTGGAACTCCCTGCCTACATCCATAACCCTAGAAGCATCCCTTTCTAAATTTAAAATAACTATCAAAACTTACCTCAGCAAGAAATGGCTATGTCCCTGTTCCACACCAGACTAATACTTGAACCACTTATGTACTAATGTAACTCTTGGCTTAACAAAAATCTCATGTTTTACCTTCAGAAAATTGTATACCACAACAAAAGAATGATGGCATATCTGTGTTATTTTGCACTATGCATTGTTGTTTATAAACCTATTGTCAACTGTACCTGACTGATGCTTAATACCTATATGTGTGCCCAACTACATACCTAATGGACCTAGTTGAAATATGTATCCAAGAATTATCTGTATGTCTTGTAAATGTGTCTACTTGGAGCTTTTCTCCCCAGGCCTCCACTGAAAATGGACATGTGTCCAGTTGGACTATCCCAGTTAACAAATGTAAAATAAATAAATAAAATAAATAAATGTGTCCAAAGTGGTAAGCAAAGCATTCTACATTGTGCATAAATAAAGGCATAGAATTCAAGACCAGGCAGGTTATAGCTCCACTGTACTCGACCCTTATCAGACCACTAGTTGAGTACAATGCTGCCTTCTGTATTTACCTCATCAGACACCTGCAGCAACTGGAGAGACCACATAGGTTTCTTACCAAGAGAATCCAGGGCCTCCAAAACATGACATACATGGAAAGACTGAAAGCCCTGTCACTGTACTCTGTATCATACAGGCTGCTGAGATGGGACCTGTGCCTGGCCTACACAGCAGTCTCAAACTTTGCACTAATTGAATTACTGCACATCAGCAAATCAAATGGGACAAGAATAACTCACTCTAGAGATCTCAACCTAGCCTGTGACATTAACAGAACATGCTGGAGAGACAGATATATCTCTCAGCGATTACTGCTGCTTTGGAATAAGTTCCCACTCCATGTGAAGCAGTGTTCCTCAATGATCCTTTTCAAGTGCAACCTTGACAACTGGAGGGGTGACCATAAATTCATCCTGGTGGTAGCACCTGTGTCCCTCATGGACAAGGGCAGTCGGTGTTGATCACAGAATCTAACAATGACCATCTAAATATGGTCAATAAGGGTACTTGGGTTTTTACATGCTTAGGCTTGTAAAGGCCCTAGGGCCATTAACCTAGTGATCTCCTATGAACCTATGAACTAATAACATTCAAATCCTGAAATACAGCTGGTGACTCACTATACTCATACTAAAACAGGACAGCTGTGTATCTAGCTTTAAGCACAACCTAAAATAGCACCTACTGGCTGTGCCCTTGTTCACATCCTGACTAACTTTTTTCTCTCTCTCTCTCTCAGATCTCTGGCCTATCACTAACTGCTAACTTTCCAGCTCTCCTGTATTATCCTGTAAATAATGCAAATAAATCCCATTTACATTTATAACTACATACTGCTTTTAATCATACCTATATAAATGAAATCTGTATATTGCTGTTTATGTAAATGCAACCTATTTATTATTGTATAGCACTCCTACAGAAATCAGATTGCATTAACTCTCTGTTTTGATTGTATTAACCATTGCATGATTCAACAACTCCATTTCTATTGTTAAGAAATCCTTTTTTCTCTGTAATTTTTTTGTATTTTTTGTAACTGTAATGGAGCTTTTCTGTCTGGGCCTCTGCTGAAAATGGGCCTGAGTGTCCAGTCGGATCACTGCGGTAAACAACAGGAAATAAATAAAGACATTTTAGTTTGATTCTTTTTCTTTCATTTTAATTTCAATAAACATTGGCATGTATGTGTATACAGTGGACATATAAAATATAAAGCACTTTCAAATTTAATCAGAGTAGGAGATTCATTGTTGACATAGGCAGAATGGCAGTAATTGCTTAATGACCCAGGTAAAATGGTGAAAGATGTGTGATGACTTGGGTAAGATGGTGATAAAAATATCTACACATTTTCTCAGCTACTCATTTTTATTACACATTTTATTGTTCTCCATTGTTAGGATAAAGAAGTAAAAATTATATAAGTATATGGAAAGTGTGGTGGCAAGCTTAATTGTGAGTTACTTGTAAGCAACACTCTAAATCTAATTTGAAATGGCATACATCTCTTTTTTCCCTGTTTGGTATGTGGGGTCTGGGTGTCACAACTGCAGTGACCATTACCTAGAGCAAATTTTCAAACCTCCAGGTGCCCCGCAACACTAAAGTGAAATTACAATGGTGAAATTTGTTTTATTTGTGTTCAAATATCTAGACTGCAGTATCTTGAAGGAATCATTCTTCTTCTTTGAGGTACAGTGATATCTGACTTAGTTTAAGTTCCAGGGATGATAGGGTCATGTTTGGGATGCGGGGGAGGGGAGTGAAGTCCCCCTGCAAAAATACTTTAGGAGTAAAATAATGAACTTTAGTTGTCACTGTATCACAGTTCTACAATTAGAGTGTCAATCACGTGTACTAAACTTCACTCATAAGCCGTATGAAACAGATAGCTGGAGATCTAAAGACATATTCATACATTCACAAAAGTCCCAATACATAGTCTCTAAATAAAAAGTGGATGACTCAGATAACTTGGAAAAGAGAAAAAGAGAAAGTGGTCTGAACAAGTATAATCCTCTACCACAAGGGCATATGGACTGTAAGATGCAATACAGCTTGAAGTATCCCAGAACAAAGACTGAAATAAGGCATGTGAATGTGATAGTGGTACCATAGGGCCTTTTATCTGAAATTTTCATATTTGAATGATTTAAAAGTTTGTAAAAACAGTGAAATTGTAATGAAAATGATGCATGAACTAGAAGGAAGCAAAATGAAGTACTTTACAAAAAAATAAAAATAAAAACATAAAATAGCACCCATTAGAAACAGTGAAACTGTGGACAACTTATGCAGTTTTAGTAAGTTACCTATGTCTTACGATGTCAGAGATATGCTTACCTATGGACACAATATCGGCTTTTTTTTTACAATTTTGTCTGCTTCCATCAGCACTTTAAGTTATTTATTTAGTTATTATTTATGAATGTGTGTAGATCAAACAAATTAACATGCATTCAAATGAGTGAGCTTCCAGAGAAAATGGGTATGTTTAAGATTAAACTGGGCAAAGGAGAGTTAAAGACAAAAAAGTATGTTTGTACTATTGATAACATGAAGCAGCAGCACAGAAACTGCATAGCAGCAGTAAGAGTGATTGCTAATTTGAAAATAATACAGAATCAATTGTCAGGTGCCATGTTGATACAGTTCTGGCCACAAGCATGAGGGCAAAAGTTATCCTGCTTTCAAGAGAGGATGAAGAAATTGTATTTTATTGAATCATTTCATAAAAATGTGTAAATCTGTAAAAACAATGATTGCCAGCAGAAAATGTTTGCAAATAACTGATGTGTATGGCAGGTAAGAATGTACAGTCACTAAATCAATTTTTTTTTAATTTTAAATTTTTTTATTTTTAATTTATTCATTTGTTAACCAGGTAAGTGAACTGCTCAACCATGATTCAGGTCACAAGGGCATATAGATACTTAGGAGAAGGTAGTCAGTTATCATTTCAGTAATTTCAGAGCTGTTAGGAAACCAGAGCACCCATATCAAAAATGTCAGATATGGAGGATAATGCAAACTACACAGAGTAGGACTGAAACCCAGACCTTGGATCTGTAAGGCAGAGGTCTTAAGCATTGAGTAGCCATATAATTCTAAAGGAGAGCAAGACCTCTTTGTAAACATCAAGGATGTGTGAGCAGTCAACACTGTCACTTTGGAGAGAGTAGAAGCATAACAATGTTACCACAAAATGGAATCAATGAACTGAGAAACTGTATTTATGCCAAAAATGTTAAATTTAAGGTTGATACTTGTGCACAGTTTAACACATTGACAGAAAGAGCATTCAACGATTTAGGTTTGTAAGGTGTGGGTAAAGGTTAAAAAGCTATATTAATGACTTATTCAGCCCATAAGCTAATATCAGTGGGACAAAAGAGGCCTATGCTCTGTTTGTGAAAATAAGGACTACAGTCTTTTGTTTCAAACTATATCACTGCAATTACCAAATATTATGGGGTGTAACCTTCATAGTAGGAATGTAGAAGCACAAATTCATGTTTGAAAGGCACTGTGAGCCTCATTGTTGACACATATCACTCATTCCCCCGCAACAGGTAGATTTCTTCCATTTAAATGTACTCATTGTCAAGATGCTTGTGAGAGAGAAGCAAAAGTCACCCTCATTGCTTCCAGAATGATTACTCTCCCACACAGATCTCACCTTAAATCTGGGCAAAGGCCTCAGATTTGAGGAATGAATTGTCTCTTTCTAACCAGGGGTAGGATTGATAGTAAGCAATAGAAGCACAGCTGTGGTAAGGTAAAGGGGAGAGCTTCCCAGGGTGCAAGGTGTTAGTGGGTGTGATGTACAATGCATTACTGGCATTCTTTTCTGAATGCAGGTATGGAAATGAATTGGGGTACTGCTTTTGCTGTCAAGACTGAGGCACTTGCACTTTATGTGTGGTCTAAGTTCTGCTGTAGCAAGCTGTTTGCTACAAATTTAGCAAACAATTTCTTGCAATATTTAAAAGCACCTTCCTCTTGCTACACCTTATGTGAAGAGTGCCTTAACAAGTAGCAACATTTTTTTCCTCAGTTTTGAGTTGATATACGAGACAGCTACATCTTGTTTGACAGGTATGGGGCAAAAAAAACACCTAAAAATGAAACCCTTTCTAATCAATCCATACCTGCAGAATGTAGCTAAGATATAACAAGAGCTTATTATAATTAAAATCCCCAAGCTACCTTTTTTTTCTGGTATATGTTTTCTGTATTTTCACATTTTTTAAGAGAGTACACACCTTAGATGCACAATGACCTGCAGCATTTAATATGTGGTCTAAAAAGTTACTTGTATAGCATCAGAAACAAATCAGACAGTCTGGTAGTTATGTTTTGGAAGATCTCTGTCATTATAGCATAGCAACTCTGAATTATGATATTGACATCAGTCTCAAAGTTCTTGTGATTATACTGCCCAATTTCTTGATTTGATCAGAAGCTGGCAAAATCTGATTATTAATAGAATGAAGATATTCCTTATAAAATGATCAAAAAATATATTACAACACTTTTTTGGTATTAAATGAAACCTTACTCTTCTGAAACCAGGTTTACAAAAAAATCCAGATTGCTTCGTACTCTAGGCTGATCACTTAAATTGGTTTCTATTTTTCTCTGTATTAGTGTAATCTGTAATAATTTTACTTTTATGACTTCGGAGCCATTTGTCAACCCAATTGATAAGGACAGAAATGATCTCTAGAGAAGATAGGGTTTGAATTAGGTCACAGTAACGCACAATGTCAAAGGCCTTTGCCATACTGAGATATGCTACACTTACAGCCATGATTTCAGCTATAATATAAAACAAACTGTTGCACAAATTCAGTACATTAGTAAAAAAAAATCAATGTTTATGCATGAACGCATGAAACTAACATCAATCACTTGTTTAAATAATTATGAAAAGATGAGCAAAACCTTGTGAAAACACTTTTTTCTATGATAATAGTCAAGATGAAGGGCCTATGATTTCCTTACCATTTTGGTTCCCACTTTTAGGAACTGCCACCACTGAGGATAGTTTCCACTATTCTGGAATATATTCCATTTCCAAACTTTGCTGAAATAAAAGGATTAGGCAAAGTAAAATACAGTCCATGATTTTACTGAAGAACCTTTAGAAAAGCTAGAGTTTGTTGCTGCATCTGGTCTAATGGTGTTTAATGCAGCTGTAATCATACCTTCTGTGAATGTACAACAACTGATATTCATCATTATGATCACTGCCGCAGTACTCATAGGTGTTATATCCTGCTAAGCTTAAAAAGCTTCAGGGCAACATCCACGCACTCAAACAGTTAGCTTGAGATGAGCTGACTAAAATGTCAGGCCTGGATGCTAAGCCCTTCAGTGCTTTCCTGACAGAGAAGAGTGCTCATCTGCGAGCTTTCAAGGATCAACAGACGGCTAATGCTGTTCCATTGCTGGGCAGGTAAGGTTTCTTTGGGAAAAATGTTCCAGATTCATTTTTTTACTTGAAAAAATAACTTTTTCTTTAAGAGAAACACTTTTAACCAAGGAAAATGTGTTTTTAATGATTGCCTTGTGACTTTTGTTAGTGCAATTTTTTTACATATGTGGTAAAATGTTGTTAAGAGTAAGTTAAAGCTACTTTTACTGTGGATAAACTGATGTTATTTTGCTTTTTGGTGCTGGTAAAAGTGTTTAAAGTCCTTTTTATTGCATTTTGTTTGGGAAACCGTTACTTTTTTGCTACTTCTCACTTATACTGACTATTACTGCTAAGCCTACCTGGGAAACCAGCAAAAGTTTTGGTTTGGTCATAGAGCAAGGTACCTGTCTCTTTGTTAGGCTACAACAATAAAAATAAAATATTGTTAAGCAGCTTTTGTCACCACAGCATGCTGGTATCTTGCTCAGCTACAGTGAGTGACTCCATTGTGGCCAAAGCTGTCTCCTCAGACCTCTCATGTTCTTCTTTGGATGCCTTTGTTGTAGTCCATACAGTCACCATGGACCACTGTGGCTGTTGGAGCCCCTCTTGTCAGTAATAGGTTAGGGGTAGGGAGTGTTCACTTGTTAGTCAGAATGTTGCACACATCCATGGGGGAAGATGTTGTTAGCGATACTGGGTTTATTTTTCTATTCCTGCCAAAGATAGGCAGAAAACTAAGCATTTATTTTCTCCTGTGACATTTATTTTTAAAATAATAATTTATTGGGCTTGGCTTAGGGTTTTATGCAGGCTCTTGGTCTTTCTTATAAAGCAGTTTCTAGTAAGAGAAAAAGGGATTCTCCTTCCTTAAAGTGGTTCAAGAAATAGAATCTGTAGTGGATTGTGAAGGGACAGATGTAGTATTTTCTACCTAAGTTTCTGATTCAGATTCTGAGGTTAGTGTGTATCTGGTTCTCATTGTGAGTGATTCTCTTAGACTATTTCCAGGATGAATCAATGTCTTCACTGAGAGAATACTGAGATCTCTCAGTCTCTAAGAAAACATTATGATTTGTTACAACTAGAATTTCCAAAACCTTCTACAATTCCTCCAGTTCTGTGATCCCTGCAGGATGTTTTTGTCACAGCCTGCAGATTTCCTAACAGCCATCTTGCTGCCTCTAAACAGTAGACAGGTTGTATGAAGTTCCTTGGTCTTTCAAGTTTTTATACACCAGTCTCAGACCTGACCCAGCAGCAAATCAAGCTGCTGCTAAACATACTCTTAATTCTTATCTCCTTCTGATAAGGATGGAAAAGCTTTGAATAATTTTGGTAAAAAAATATGTTTCTCCACCTTTGATTTTTAGAATTCTAAACTTTCAGGCTCATACGTTGAAGTTTATCCCAACAAATTGTGAAAGTATGAGGAGTGTTTTGGGATCATTTTCCTCTTATGAAGAAAAATCTGCATTGTGTAAGCTGATTTATTCTGTTTTACTAGTCACTACTCATTGTTTAAAATGTGTTTATGACTCTATAGATATTACTTCCAGGGCTGCTGCTACTGGAACTCTTTTAAGGAGGATTACCTGGCTGCATTCTCAGAACCTCTCAGAAGATGTCAAAAATGCAATTTTGAACCCTTCTTTAGAGAGAGGTTTAGTTTTTCGACATTCTGCTGAAGATGTTAACAAAAAGCGTGATGAGAGGGGAAATCTGAATTAGGGAATCTCAGATTTTTCAGACTTCCTTCTCTAAGTTTTCAAATTGATTCTGTGCTCCCTGTTCTAATGCTGTCAAAAAATGAAATAAGCAGTCTCAGCAGAATGAATGGTTAGCAGAGATTTAAAAAGCAATGGTGGAGAGGCTCTAAGAAGAAAGTAGGGACTCCCCAGAACAAAGGACAGTCTAATAAGTTAGAATGTCTATATGAAGGGCCTTGCTGTCCCTCCCCTCCACCCCCCCCCCAGGCAGTCCCTTAATTCTTCCAGAAAGTCTAAATCTCTGTTTATCTTTTTGGCAAAAGATTGCTTCAGACAAATGGGTTCTGAATGTTGTACATTTAGGCTACAGATGATAGTAGGAGAAACATCCTTCTATCCTGGAGACGTCCTCATCTGTCAGAACAAATTCTTCTTTCCTCGTGTTTTACATCTGAGGTAATAGAAGCTGTTCCTTCTCCTCAGGTAGTAGAAGGATTTTACTCAAGAATGTTTTTAATGCCAAAGAAAGAAGATTCTTTCAGACCACTTATGGATCTTGCTTTCTTGAACCAGTTTGTAATAGTACCCATGTTCAAAATTCTTTCACTTCACAACTTTTAACACCTCCTTCCTCATTTGAGTTTCTTAGTTACTTTAAATTTAAAATATGCATATCACCACATTCATATTCATCCAGTTTTCAGGTGTTTCCTATGTTCTTGAGTGTCTGGTTCACATTATGCATTCTGTGCCTGACCCTTTGGGCTATGCACTGCTCCAAGAATATTCACAAAGTGTCTAGTTCCTGTGATAGCCCACTGTAGGCTGCAAGATATGCACATTTTCCATATTTAGATTACTTGCTTATCTTTGCACAGTTTTTTCAGTGTTAGTCATCTCTCTCTTGGGTCAGAGATCTCCTACTCAGGCTGGGACTCCAAGAGAACATTCAAAAGTATTTTCTAAATCCCTGTTACACGACTGTGTTTCTGGGAAACCTGCTGAGCATCTCAGAGCTAAACGTTTTTCTTCTACTGGAAGAAAAATAAATCTATATTTCGAGATCTAATCCAGGGCTTTTCCATTCAGACGTCTGTCTCAATGGGAGAATACCCCAGGATTCTGGATCAAATGGCATACATGATTCTCATGATACTTCCTGCAAGAATCCACACGTGAAAGATACAATGGTGTCTGAAATCTCTGGCCCCAGCATCAATGCCCATCGTATTTTAAATTCCAGTTCTGGAATTTGTAAAAAGGGAACTCAGATATCAGAGACATCAAATGTCTCAGAAAACATGTCACCCACTCTCCCCTCCTGCTCCAAAGCAGTCAGTCACAAGAGATCTGTTAGACATTTCTTGGGGGAACAGTGTGAATGGGCATAATGTTGCAGGGTTTTGGAGACAAAGAATGACAAACCAAAATACAGACATAAAAGAGATTCTAGTTTTTATAAATGCTCTCAACTCCCTGAATCATCTCTGGTCCGTGGGAACTCTTCTAGTGTTTACAGACAATACCCAAGTAAAGTGGTATATAAACAAACAAGAGGGAGCCCAATCTTACCCCTTATGCAGACTAGCCATGTTAGCATGCGATATAACTTTACAATACAATGTCACTTTACAGGCATCTTACATTCTGTCAGAGCAAAACTGTATGGCAGACAAGCTGAGAATGACAGAGGTAGACCCTCTTGAATACATACAGAATCAGGGAGTCTTCCAAGATTTGATCCGTCTGTGAGAAATTCCTTCGGTCGACCTTTTTGTCTCCTCTGTAAACAGTCAACTGGCAAAATTCTATTCTGGGACTCTAAGAAAGAAGGCCTGAAGACAGATTATTTTCCTTGGACAGAAATATTCCTGTATGCTTTTCTACCCTTTCTACTTATATCCAGGATAGTTCTGAAGATTCAGAAGGACTCCCCAAAGATCATTGTGATGATCACTTCTGGCCCAAGCAACAGAGGTTCTTCCTTCTTTTGGAATTAGGCAGGAGCAATTACCACAAACTTCCTCACAGAATGGATTTACTCACAAAAGCTTAGGGGTGTTTGATACATCCTGACCCCAAACAACTGTAACTATTGCCTGGATAATAGGGTCATAATATCGTTTAGGATCCTGTTTTCTAAGGGCTTACAGAAGGTATTAATGGAGGCAAGAAGGCCTGCTACTAGAAAGTTGTATATTACAAAATGAGAACAATTTCCTAGTTGGTGGCAACAAAACAACCAACACCTATTCAGGGCTAGTGTCTCTGCTTTTACAGTATTTATGTGAGTTACCATCATATGGCCTGTCTTACTCCTCTATCAAGGTTCATTTGTGGCCTATCTTACTTCTCTACTGAGGTTGATTTGTCAGCCATTTCAGCATTTCTGCCCATGGATCCCCCTCTTTTAAGGCAGTCTCATGTGAAAATGTTTTTGAAAGAGATTCTGCATTAAAAAAAAAAAACACGGAAAAGACCAGTGGCTCCTCCATGGCATCTTAATTTTATTTTTTGGAAGCTAACACTTGCTCCATTTGAACCAGCACATCTGGCTGACTACAAGTTATTAACACGGAAAACAGTTTTACTTGTTGCTCTGACTTATACAAGAAGAGTATCTGAGCTGCAAGCTCTTATGGTGAGTCAGCCTTATGTAATCTCCACAGATTGTGTTTCTTTGAGAACTGATCCTTCTTTTATATTTAATGTGGTATCCGAGTTTACCTTAAGCCCATCTATCCGTCTTCCTGTTTTCTTTCTAGAACCTAAAAATAAATGAGAAAGAATATTTTATATCTTAGATGTCCCCAAACAACTCAAGTACTATCTTGACAGAATAAAATCTTTTAGAACCTCTGTTCAGTTGTTCATTTCTTGTGAAGGTAAGAAAAAGGGATGACTTGTGTCAAAGGAGACTGTTTCCAAATGCCTGCATCATACTATTACCTTTTGGTATTCCCACCATAATAAAACTATTCCAGGCAGGGTCCAGGCCCACTGTACCAAGGTCTTGGCATCTTCATTGACTTTTTGAAAGGTGCTGGTCCCTAGAATTACACTAGATGCAGCAACTTGGTCCTCCATGCATACATTTACAAAGAACAATAAACTAGCCTCCTTCTCCAGGTCTTGGACAGGCTTTTCTAGGACCATTCTCCAAGGGCTTCTGGACCCTTCCACTCCCACTTTCCAGTTATTGTAAGCTTTGGTCATTCACATATAGCTTAGGCTACTACAGCAGTGATTATATTGATAAACATAGTACATTTGTGTAAGTAAACTTGCCATAACAGTAGAGGTCTGAATGATTATTGCTGCAGTAGCTATTCCCTCACTCCATATTCCTTGTTTTTGTGTGTATTTTATGCCAGGGTGTGGACATGTATTTTTTATTTTCCTAGGGTTTAGCCTTTCTCTCAGTTGGCATGAATCCTCTAAAGGGATTGTTGCTCAAACGTGATTTTTCAGTCAGCTCAGCTTGAGATGACTAACAGTCTTGTTGTGTAGAAAGTGCCCAGAAGCTTTGGAAGCTGGCTGGCTGTTATATTGTTAGCAGGATACTGCAGCAGTGATCAATCAAATATCTATTGTTACAGTAAATTTCCTTATACAACCTTACTTCACTCCTTGAAATATTAAGTACAAGGGGTGACACAGTCATCATCTTTCCTCTTCCAAAAAGGTTTTTATAAGATATTTCAGCTAGCTTGTCATAGTCTGACACAACATTGTCATCTCAAAGTAATATTTTATTACAGGAGAATCACATTGAAAAGATCTCAGATGTTTATAGAAAGATATTGTATTATATTTTCTGTGGCTGACAAGCATAGTTTCTTAATTAGACCTAACAGTTTTTATTTTTTTTCCTCTGCTCTTTCCTGGACTTTGTATACCATTCCAAATGATTACTAATTGGAAATTTTGTATATACTAATTATCTCTGTTTTATTTCTAAAATGCTATGAGTTTATTTTCATGTTTTCCCATATGGTATACATATTCAAGTATGGAATATATTAATTCATAAATCAAAATGGTAAAATGAAAAGTAAAATGGACTCAAGTACCCTTTACCCATAATACTAAATCCATGTGGTCTGTCACATGGTATTCCGCAGTTCCCTACCATGTAAGTATATATAGCTGTCATGTGTATCTTTGTTTTAGTACCTACAATAGGTGGTTGGCAGCAGCAGTAGCAACACAGAAAAGACCCCAAAGTATGTTGTAAATGAATTATGCAGAGAATATTAAAATTACTATAGCTCTGAGAAATTACAAGAAAGCCTGACTACAGCAAACTAGCCACTGAAAAAAATGCTTCTGCTTTTTGATTTGCCATTAAGTTGTAAAGGGAAAAATGCTTAAAAGTAATTAGTACTGTAAACTTGGTAACCTTTATTTTGAGTACATGGAAACATTAAACGTTGAGTGAAACAGGTTATTTTATCTAGCTCCTGTCCAGTTGTTCTCATTCACTTTTTTTTTCCTTGTCCAGCAGATGGCACTTTAAGACAGCTTATCAGTTTTAGTCAACACCCCCCCCCCCCCCACTCCCGTTTGCTACAAGCAGAAAAACAAAATTGTTAAAAGTGTGCTTTGGTTTGATGAAAAGACTGGGTATGTGCTAATGTGCTGTTGGAAGGCAGCTAATGATCCTACAAATCTTGGAGGCAAAGGCAATAAGTCTCTCATGTCTCCAGAAAGATTGCTTTTATATTCTTTATAGGATATAGGACTAAACAGTATGGAGACCAAATACCTTAGTATATGTCAGGTGGGACTCATTGAGGAAAACAGTACACTCCTCATTCACCGAATGACATCTGAAAATCTCCAAATAGACATTTATTTCTAATGTGTCTTTGTTAAAGTACACAGTACAACTCTTTTGGTGATTTCATGAATGAATAATGTGGGCATAAATGCCACTCTTAAGGGATTTTTAGTGTTTGTGAAGAGATCCTTTATCAGTGAATTAGACAGATTAGTTATGAACACAGAGGCCACCTTAATGCATTTCAGAGATGTCACAAACTACTTAAAGAGGTAAGTATGCTGCAGTTTGCAATCACAACTTTTTAATGATGTATACTAACTCATGTGGCTCGGTACAAATATGATGCAGAATATTAAATGAGGTATGCATATACAGTTGAGACGTCGGCTGCAGTGAAATAAAACATTTTGGGGACTGAATTCCCATTCTAGCATACTTCTTCTTAATAGTTGCATGTATGTGAAACAAAGAACAGTAACACATACATGATACATTGCTATGCCATAGGATAAATATTCAAACACGGATATTGTTGCTGTGTCCTAAATAATAATAATAATAATAATAATAATAATAATAATAATATTAATTAGTAGTATTTTCCTTTCCATGTGAATTAATGCCATCCTTTTATAGTGCTGTAATGTGCACACTTGAAAACATACCTATCAACTGCCCAGATTTTTATAGAATGACCAGATTTTTGCCCCATAGTTTGGTCTGTTCCTCATAACATTTTTGGTTTTCGGGGAATCATTCAGGATTGAAGCCAGAAAATAATGACAGACATTTGAGTTTCCGACTTCATACACTTTGGAAAATTAATGCTAATGCAAAAACGTGTTATTCTAGCAACTAATTAAGTTCACACAAGCAATATTTTGGGAATTTTGTCCTTCCGTTATTTATGGCTTTGTCAAAAGTTTTTGCTCTAAGAGGATGAGAGGTAAGCTTGGAAACATTTATGGTGATATGCAGAGAAAGGAAGCGTTTTCATTTAGCAGGAACACAACAGAGCTCCATTTCATCACCTATTATATTAAATCTTCCTCCACAAAACATTATTTGATAATTTCATCCCTCAAAAATGAACACATTAGTCATCCACCTAGTAAGCATTTCCAAATTAATTGCTGCACGCAGATACATTCATATGACATGGATTTGGAGTGCAGGCTTGCTGTGGCTTCTGTCAAATTTGTGCTGAAGACTGCAAGTCATCAAAGCAGTAGGCACACTGGACTGTACATATATTCATCGATGTAAATGGAGTGACCAAAACAAACACTGCAGAGGAGTATAAAGGCTGAGAGCATGTGGTAATGTTAATTCTAGAAGGTAATATTAAAACAAATAATAACATTTATAATAGTGAGTACACTGTTGGTGGTTTCATGACTTGTATTCCTAAGCATCTGAAGTCATCAGAAAACACTCCTAACAGTAATTGTCACTGACATGTGCAAGGGTTTATACTACCATATATTTATGAAGCTAATATCATCACATTTACCACAGACTGCAGAGCAGGTAATACCTACCAGGACTACCCTTTCTACCCATTTCCTTGCCTATTAATTCATATGTCCATCCTGAGTAACCAAAAGCCAAAATACATTTATTCTTGCTGATGCATTCTTGATACATGCTGCTGTTTTGCACTTCCTCTTCGAGCAGTTTGCTTCATGCATCAATTATTCTTTCTCCAAAAAAAAATCTTTTTGCCCTTGAGCTGTTTTCTACTGCTTTCATACTGCACAGTCTTAAGGCCGAGCATCTCTTATTCCGATCTCTATTCCCTCTTTGATTTGTAGAATGCATTTGATGTGTTTGAAATATGTTCTCACATATTCTCCCATCCAACTTTCCTTTAGGATATTTTTGTGAAGCACACCACAGTGTGTCAATAAATAGACCTCTGATCATTCCATTTGTACCTAAAATAATGCTGACTGGAAGCATGAGGCATGAATGCAGTGGGTATTCACCTTCATGCACTACTTGTTGAAAAGACTGATCAAACTTCTGTTACATTTCTGTCCTCCATTGCCCTGTTTTGTCCATAGTCCTGTTCTCAGTTTCCACTTTAGGGGTGTGATATGGGATAAGTCCACATCAAATAGTAAGACTGCTCCCCCCCCAGTTTATGCCCCACATTTCCCTGGAGTCTGTTAACAGTGCTGACATAGCTAGTGTGCATTGGACGGTGCTAAAACAATCTTATTACTCATGCAAGCAGACTATGCCTGCTGGACGAGCTGCTGTCCCCTGTAAAGTTTGTGAACTGTATATGTCATACTATGTTGGTCACACATTGATTATTGTTCAATATTATTAAGTCTATAGGTAACACTCTGTTAGTTATCCAACTTCTTTTTTATTTTTATAAAATGGGTTTTTATTCAGTAACCATTCTTTAGGTTAGGTAACCTCCTAGGCTGTGGCTCATATCAGTTCTCTGGGATCAAATCAAGCAAACAATAAATATATAAATAGGTAAATTTGTTAGATCTTTATTAGATCAATCCAGAATGTAAACAACAACAACAATAATAGACAGGAAGAATGGGATTTAGCCCTGGTTACTGGATATTATCTAACCACATCTACCTGCTTCCATGCTTGCTGACCATCATATATAACTTTATATTACCCAAATCTCCTTTCTCCCCCACCAACAAACCATAAATCTATTCATTCCACTTCCCCTACAGAAACACAAATCATTCTCTGTCTTCCCTCTCACTCTACTTAGCATACCTTACCTTAACTCTTCTCTCTCTCCATCTAACCCTTAACCTGCCATTTCTATTTCTCATAAATTAACGCAACATTTTATTTACCTTGTCCATCTACTTCTCAACACGTTATTTTCTCCTAACCTTTGTTTCTCCTCATGCTTCTTCCCTATCCATACCCCACACTATACTCTTTAACATTTAAGCTCCTACCACCTATTTTCCCTGCTGTGTAACTCCTCTCCTTTCCTCTCTCAACCCTGTTCTACAAGTCCTAAAAATAAGCACACTATAATAAACAATATTCATTTAACTATCTAGTAGATCAGAGGTTCCCAAACTGTGGATCGCAACCCACTGGTGAGTCGCAAGCTGATTTTTGGTGGATTGTGTTGGCTAGTAGAGGGCCCCCACTAGGTGGGAGGGGGTCATTGGCTGGGAGATTTATTTTTTAATTAAAAAGAAAAAACATTTTTTAAGGGTGCTCTTGTATAAAAAGAACGCCCTTTACGTCCAGCCACACAGATGTGACAGGTGTGTGCAAACTGTTTTCTTCTTCTGCATCTGTGCAATCTGCTGTGCAATTCTTCAACTTCCATGCACACAGAATTTGAATATCAAAAGATGTTTGAAATACAGACCACAAATGGACAAGTGAGAGGTAGGTGTTTCTTTGTGTGTGTCTGTTTAAGTGGTAAGTAGATAGGTGTGTGTGTGTATGTAAGAAATAGTAGGTAGGTGTGTGTGTGTGTGTGTGTGTGTGTGTGTGTGTGTGTGTGTGTGTGTGTGTGTGTGTGTGTGTGTGTGTGTGTGAGTAAAAGAGGGAGGGAGGTCTCTCTCAACTGTTCAGATTTTTGAAGAATGTCCAGAATTTTGCCTCATATTTTTAGTCTGCTCCTCAAAAAAATTGTGTTTTTTGGGGGGGTTTATTGTGGCAAATCAGTGAGGAGAGAATTCACTAAATAATGACAGGTATTTGAGTTTCAGACTTCACATCCTTCAGAAAATTCACAATAACCCAATACCTTTTATTTTAGCAACTTAATAAGTTTGTGAGTGCAATATTTAAAATTTGTCCCTATTTTTAGGTGTTTGTCCCACTAAGAAGTTGAGAGATATGGTGTGTGTGTGTGTGTGTGTGTGTGTGTGTGTGTGTGTGTGTGTGTGTGTGTGTGTTTGAGAGGGAGGGAGGTAGATGTGTGTGTCTGAGTGTGTAAGAGGGAGGTAGGTGGATAGGTGCATACATCTCAACTGTCCCTGATTTTCAGGGAAATCTGATTTTGACTGAAATTTTAGCTCTGTCCTTCTTAATCCCACCTAAAAGTGGTGACTTTTGGAGAAAAGGTGATAAATTATACTTAATAAATAATGACAATAATTAATGATACAGATTTCTTTTACTTTAGAAAAACACATATTGATTCAAGTTCTGTTATTTTGTCGGTCTCAAGTTAATAATACTAATATATGAAAAGTGTCCATGTTAGGATTTGTCCCTTTCTGTTTGAGAGCTATAGGTAGGAGTGTGTCTGTGTGTGTGTGTGTGTGTGTGTGTGTGTGTGTGTGTGTGTGTGTGTGTGTGTGTGTGTGTGTATGCGCGCGTGTGAATACTACTGTAAAAATCCATTTAATGGAAATGTTGACCTGTGCTCTGAAATTAATGCTGTTTGGGAACTTATAATGGAAGAATTCTATATAACCATTGAAACTTGACTGATGTTGTGATTGTAGAAGCATCAGTAGTACTCTGAGTGACAAAGAACAGTGGATTGTGATCTGTAAGCCCCATCATGGCCAAAAGGTCTCACAGGTGAGAAATGGAAATTGTGGCCTATTTGTTAATTACTGCCCTTTGGGACGGAATGTAAGAGAACAACTTGGTGCCCTCATACAGCTCAAGATGTGAAATGCTGATCTGTCCTTAGTGTTTGACTTGAGCACTTTGAAATGTGTTTTCAGTTTTGGGGCTCAGTATGCTAGGCTTATTTACTTTAAGTGAGCTTGATCTGAGTGCACGTACACTTTTCCAGAGAAAACTGTCATTCTGCAAAGGGACAGTTTTGTGTTCTTTTATTATAATGCATTTATTAGTGTTATTAATTTCATTATGAGTTATACAATTAAAGAATGATATTATAAGCAGTTAGCTCCCACTTGCGAGCCAACCCTGACAATGACAGGCATACAGTAGATTAGAGTGCATGTCTATTTCTCAGGTTGAGCAGACCAACGGGAAGCCACGTGGTAGCTAGTAGCAAGTAATGGGTTGAGAAAAATTACCATTTTCGAAAGTGGGTCTTGGCCATAAAAGTTTGGGAACCACTGTAGTAGATTATTTCTATCGGAATCATAAAATTGTTAGTCCACCTATCTCGTGGATATCGCCTCCTTATAAAAATCTAACATCTGTATCTAATGTGCAAGATTGTTTGAACCAATGTATGTACAAATATTTTTTCTGTCCATTAATGTGAAATTCATGGCATATACAGTATGTTCAATATTGATGTGTAACAAGCTAGTGTAATCAATATAATTTAATGCAATTATGTTAATTGTCAATGGAGCTTTTCTCTCAGCTGAAAATGGGCACCCTCCCATTCGGACTTTCCCAGTAAACAAATGGAATTGTTGCTTAAGCCTGTCACATTACCAAGTGTTTGCAATACTGAAAATGGTTGCTATCCAAATGTATGCATTATCTAGGGTGGGAGTTGGAGGGCAACATTCTAGAAGTTGGTGTCCATTTCCAGAGTGAACCTAAGAAATTTTGAGTCTATATTTTCCATTATCATACAGTATGTAGCACATTCTCACTATTCTATGTTTTAGTAGTGTCTACAGCTAATTATTGGGAGAGTATGAAAATAAAACTGGTGATCGAAGTACAGAAGATTATGAAAGATATTTTTGAAGGCTGTGGTATACTGAAACCTGGTTTTGGTGGAAATAAATGCTTGTAAACTCCAGAAAAAAAGGCAAGGTGGTTCATTAAAAGGGAAAGGCTTGAAAGAACATTGAATGACAGTTATGTTACAGGGCTGAAGATTGGTTAAAAAGCACTATGTGTATTTGTTCAAATACCAAGCTGTTTGAGAGATGCGCTACCTAAACTTCATCCTTTTCTTAATGTGTTGTCAAACTAAATCGACTTACATGTCAGGTTATCTTAATGGATCAAAGAACATCTTTCAGAATATGCATTGCAGCAGTTAGTGGAGTGCTGTTACTGCAGCTGAAAAATGGGGATCTTATTAATGGTTTATAATGATATTTGTTCATGTATTCCACATAGGGATATACAGACACAGCCTTCTCTTTTTTAGGATAGTAAGGATGGATGGAATTCAGAGACAGATGGAAAAAAGTCCACCAGTACCCTCACTAATATGCCTCCCTAAAAGGAAGATCTTCATGTGGAGATTATCTGCCAGTTCTTTTGGTTTGGTAAGCATTCTGAACATTTCTTCATCACTCTCTTTAAAGATGCTAATAATCAGTGAAGAGCCTCTTTAGTGACAGCCTACAGTGCCTGCCACAGCCTTCTGTCCTATCTCATGATAGCTGCTGGCATGGTTTTCAGAGGTCATGTATGACGTTTACTGATGGCAAATTCAAAGTACATCTGCTACACTATGCAAGGACACAGATGCCCCAACAGGTCATTATGCTAGTTATCAACAACCAACATAGAACAAAATGTAAAGCTAGGAACTGTAGTAATGCTCTGTGTTTGCTTCAAGTAGTGCACTGTATATCTTACAAATATATTCACATACTAATCACCTCACTCTATTTTTTTCTATTCATTGTATTAGCCTGACAGGGGAGAAGACATGCCATTTGGAACTGTATTACATCATCCTTCAACAACTGTATCCACCCATCTACTGAAAGTACATTTTTGTGTGTATACTCATAAACTAAATAGGTTGTTATGTCTTTTGGCTTTTCCTGGTTAGGGGTCGCCTCAGTGGAACTCCGGGCCGCTAATGATTGGCAGTAGATTTTTACGTGCCGAGTTGCCAGATCTGACGCACAACCTTCAACGAAGGTACGCCCATTCACGCATGTCTCCACACAGAAGACGCTCTAGCTGAGAATCGAACAGGACAACGTGATACTGTGAGGCAACAACGCTACCGCAGCACCACCACCACATTTCTATAAACTAAATAAGTAATTAAGTAAATTATTTTTAAAAGGTGTACACCATGGTGTATGTGGTATATGCAAGGTTTTGTCCCTGAAGCCTGGTCTGAATGCAGTCTTAAAATCTGAAAAAAAATACTTATGAGCTACACACATAGCCAGTTCATTCCTTCATCAATTTCTTTATTCATTCTTTCATTCATTCATGCTTAGATACTCATTTTACCCAATTATTGTTATGGGTATGCTGGAACTCCTTCTTACATTCAACATATGCAAGGCAGACAGACTATTGTTGGGCATGGTGTCAGCATGTTGCAGGACACAGACACAGATATACACACACACACACACACACACACACACACACACACACACACACACACACACACACACCTGTCGCTCTTCTACTTTGGACACAATAGAAGAGTCTTCATGGGTCTGTTCAAGCAGCTTTATTTTATACAAACACATAACTATAGAAGTTTACTGACTTTAAATTAACTAACTTGTATACAAACTAACAACTGTGATCATGCATGCTCTCACTCTAGCTACTCTTACAAAATGGCACTAGGAATTGCACGTGTCTGGAATTTGTACGTGCAGTACAGCCTTCACATGCTTTTTAAAGATACAGCACACTTCACTTGCATTCTGATCTATATCGTCCCTCTTTAAGAAATAAATCATACATTGCTATGAGTCTATTTAGCATGCAGAAATCACAGGTAATTCTTTGTCATGTATTACACAATACTAAGTACACACACACACACACACACACATATATATATATATATATATATATATATATATATATATATATATATATATACAATCAAGTCGACATTGCTATGTATTTCACACTAGGCTTTGATACTCGTCCATATCATGTGACATAAAACTGGGAATTAGATTTAGCAACTGGAACTGTCTCTGCAAAATGTTTGACCTGTGGAATGTCTGGAACATTTTCTGGAATGGAAACAGAATTCTGAACACATTCTGGTATGGAAACAGTGTCTGATTCACTCTTAGATTTGAAGGCTGCATCACAGAAACAATGTTGTGATGATGATTCTGGTACAGGAAGAACATGTCTAGGGTTCCTCCTATATTCCACACCCTCGGAGTCTGCCAGGTAGGATTATGGCTCGGCACAGATGCTTGCAATCTATCCAACTCAATCAAAACCTTTCATTGACAGCTGTTTAATCTTAGTCTCACCTCCGGATAGACAGCTGTTTAATCTTAGTCTCACCTCCGGATACGTACCCAGGGAGTGGCGCACAGCGACTGTGGTCCCACTCCACAAAGGCGGTGCCTCCACCGACCCTGGAAATTACCGTCCCATTAGCTTGACAAGCCTGATCTGCAAAGCCATGGAAAGGATCATAATGGATCTCATAAATAAAGACATAGGGAATTTGCAGACTTTGGATCCAACCCAGTTTGGCTTTGTCAAAGGCAGATCATGCCTTTTAAACTTGGTTGACTTTTTCGAAACAGTCACCAAGGCCATTGACGAGGAAAGGCAGTCCATACAGCCTACCTAGACCTGGCGAAGGCTTTCGATACAATACCCCACTCGGGTATCATTGAAAAACTCATCAACTTAAATGTAAACCCATACATTACAAGATGGGTTGCAAACTGGCTGAGTGACAGAACCCACAGGGTCAGAGTTGCTGGCGCCATGTCAGACTCTAAGCCTGTCACAAGTGGTGTCCCACAGGGCTCAGTCCTGGGCCCACTCTTGTTTGGCATCTACTTTTCTGAAGTACAAGCAAACACAGGAGGGTTATGGCTGACAAAGTTCGCAGATGACTGCAAACTGGGCCATAGTTGAGAACACATCCGACACAGATATCCTTCAGAAGGGTCTCACAGAAACGGATAACTGGTGCCAGAGCCATGGCCTCAAGTTAAATGCCAAGAAATGCATAGTCATACCCTTCGGGAAAAATAAGGTTACCCCTAGCTACCATATAGGTGGCAATCCCTGAACACAGAAGAAGTTATTAGGGACCTGGGAACCCAGGTTGACAGTAGCCTTTCATTCGACACTCATATTGCTAAAGTAGTTAGGAAGACCTTCTACATTGCCCACCTTATCATGAAGGGATTCACATCTAGATCAAGGGAAGTCATAGTCTCCCTATACTCATCACTCATCAGACCAATGATCGAGTACAATGCCCCATTCGAATGTATCTGACCCGACACTTGCAGCAGCTGGAGAGGCCACAAAAGTTCCTCACCAAAAGGATAAAGGGTCTCAAAATCTGTCTTATGCTGCACGACTGAAAGAACTCCAGTTATATTCAGTTGCGTCGCTTGCTCAGAGGTGACCTATGCCTGACATACAAGGCCATGTCAAACCCAGATTTGATGAATATGCTTCATCTCAAAAATCTAGATCCCTCAGAGCCACAAGGGCGGGTGACTTAAACCTCGACACGGTTATTAATAGGACGTGCTGGAGGGATAGATTCATCACCCAAAGACTCCCTATGCTGTGGAACAAAATCCCGGTTTATGTGAGGCAGAGCACCTCGCTGGCCTTGTTCAAGAGGAATCTTGACCAATGGATGGGAGATCGCAGATACACCCCAGGGGTTACCTCAGTGTCACTGCTCGACAGAGGCACAGCTAAATAATGGGCATAGTTTCTCCAAACTAAGGGGTGGCGTAAGCCACAAAACTATGGGCTAGGCTTGTAAATGCCCTCGGGCAGATAGCCTAGTATGAACCTATGAACCTATGAACCTATTGTCTGGATTCCTACCGTCTTTCCTTCTCTCACTGGACGAAGTAGTCTGCTTGATCTGTCATAACTAGATTTCTGGATTTTACACTTCTTTACCAATTGAGCCTTGATAGTTTTATTGTTCTTAGGTTTAGGCTTCAATAAACTGAAAGTAATGGGTAGCATAGTTATAGTTTGCCTGGAAAGTAGTCTTTGAGCAGGTGAGCTTAAGCAAATTCAAGAACACATCAGTATTTTCACACTTTGACCTTTTAAGTAACTGATTAGCACTTTGCACTCCACATTCAGCTAGACCATTTGACTGAGGATATTCAGGACTACTAGTGACATGTAAAAAGTCCCATTCTTTTGCAAATTTCTGAAACAACTGGCTAGTAAATTGAGCACCATTGTCAGAAAGAACTTTGTGTGGACTACCATGAACTGAGAAATACGTTTCATAGGTTCATAGGTAGGTACTAGGCTATTGGCCCTGGGGCCTATACAAGCCCAGCTAAAAAGGTACCCTGGCTTTTGCCACCCAAGAAAATTATTTTCCTGTGCCACTGTTGAGCAGAGCCACAGAGGTGATCCCCGGGGTGAATTTCCTATTTCCCATCCAATCATCAAGAATTTTCTTGAAGAGTGCTAATGAGGAGCTTTGTTTGATATAGATAGGTAGTTTATTCCAGAGTATGGGAAGTCTCTGGGACAGGAATCTATCCCTCCGGCATGTTCTGTTTATTGTGGTGACAAAGTTTAGGTCCCTAGAGTGTGTAGCTCGGAGAGATTGGGATTTCTTTAAGTGCAGCATGTCCAACAGCTCTGGGTTTGACATAGCTTTGTATGTTAGGCAGAGATCACCTCTGAGTAGGCGATATGCGATGGAGTAAAGCTGGAGTTTTTTTAGATGGTCTGCGTAGAGCATCTGTTTGAGGCCGGTAATCCTCTTTGTGAGGTATTTCTGCGGCCTTTCCAGTTGTTGTAGATGTCTTGTGAAGTACATACCAAAAGGGGCGTCGTACTCTATAATGTAAATGGATAAATAACTCAAGCAAGCGTTGACAGAGTGAGAAATAACCTTCTATGTGTAAAAAATCCAAGTAATCCGGTCTTCTGAGACAAATAATTCAGTTTATTACACAGGAAAAACTGCCCAAACGGCCAATAACTACAATTTCTGGGCCAGAACCACTCCTTATGTGGTAGATAGGTTACCTAGTGCTTACCACTCCCACTGATAAGCTAGAAGGCTTCCCTCCAACACAGAAAGCTTGGGGGGCTCAGAAGCTTACATACAGTCCCTGATACAGCAAATCTGAATCTGGACTACACTAGTTACAGGAAAGGTATATATATATATATATATATATATATATATATATATATATATATATATATATATATATATATATATATATATATATATATATATATACATACATACATACATAAAAGTAGCTAAAACAGCAGTAAAAACAATTCAAATGCAGTACAAGCTAGCACACTTGAGTATGTAGCAATGTTAGACCAAATAGTTTAAAAAATGCAATTAAATTAAAAATGACTAAAAACAAGTGCAAAAGGAGTCTATTAGGTAGAATGAGGTAAAGAGATGGGACTGGGGGGAGTTTCACAGATCAAATCTACAGTGGGGGCGGGCAACTGCAAAAGCCTCCAAATTTAAACAACAACATAGGAATATGGGAAAACCAACACCTTCAGCAGAGATCTGAAAAACTATACAGTGAAGCAAAAATAACAGTACACAACTCTGAAGTCAGCCAGCAATGATATAAAATTATTAAAACAATTACCAGTACACAACTCTGAAGTGCCAGAAAAATATACTCAGCTCTGTATATCTCCAGATAGTTTAAAGAACACTCTGTCAGGACACAGGAAGGCTAGTAATAGCAGCAGTGAATGTTACATTAGGTAGATCAATCTCAAACCAATCTGAATAAGAGTCTACTAAAACCAAGTAGTGTTGATTGTTCCACTCAAAGATATCAGCGGCAACTGTTGACCAAGGTAGTTCAGGAACTGGACTTAGCTGAAGTGGTTCTCTTTGCATACTGAACAAGAAGAAAGTACTTTGTCAATGTCTTTTGGTAATGAAGGCCAAAATGCTAATTCTCTTGCTCTTCTCTTAGTGGATGTGGATCCTGGGTGACCATGATTCAAAATCTGGATATATTCATGTTGTAAAGAAGCAGGAACAACAATTTTAGGACCTTTGACAATAATGCCATCTTCCATCAACAATTCACCTCTGTAAGGAAACTAGGTTTGCACTTCAGGTGGTACACTAGATTGCTTTGACGGCCATCCAACATTAATGTAGTGATTGAGCTTCTGCAAAATTAGAACAGTCTGAGTGCGATCTCTCAATTCATCAAGTCTAGTGATAGAAAAATTATGCACTGACATCACATTAAAGTCAAAATTCTCTGTGTCAAGCTGTTCTGTCATATTTCTGGGTGATCTGGATAAGGTATCAGCCAGATAGAGCAATTTGCCTTTCATGTAGACCATTTTGAAATTGTACTTTTGCAATTTGAGCCTCATTCTTTGTAATCTCACTGGAGTGGAATGCATAGGCTCCTTTAGAATAGTAACTAGATGTTCGTGGTCAGTTTCAATCTGAATAGATTGACCATAAATATAATCATGAAACTTAGAACATGCAAATACTATTGCCAAAAGCTCCTTCTCAATCTGAGCATACTGCATCTCAGTTTGGGTTAGTGTTCTAGATACATAGGCTACTGGTCTGCCCTCTTGAAGTATAACTGCTCCAAGACCAAATTTTGAAGCATCACAGGAAAGAGTAACTGGTTTGTTCACATCATAGTATCTTAAGGTTGACGAGGTGGCAATTTTCTGCTTAAGCTCTTCAAATGCCTTCTGGTGCTGTTCCAACTATGACCATGCAACATTTTTGCACGTTAGCTCTCTTAAAGGTGCTGTCAACTCACTGAAGCCTGGTATAAACTTACCTAAATAGTTGACTATGCCTAGAAAACATTGTAGAGCTTGCACATTATCTGGTGCTGACATCTCAAGAATAGCTGCTTTATTAGTTGGGTCTGGTCTCAAGCCTGTACTCGTGAACAAATGACCTATGTATGTAACTTCTGGAAGTCTAAATTCGCACTTCAGGGGATTGAGCTTCACGTTTACTTCACATGCTCTATCTAGAACTTTCTTGAAGTTTCTGTCATCTCTGCTTCACTATTGCTTCCAACCAATAAATCATCTACTATCATGGCACAAAGACAACCTGAAAAAATTTGCTCCATTGCACGCTGAAAGACTTCATTTGCAGAATTTATTCCAAATGGCATCTTTAGGAATCTGTATCTGCCAAAAGGAGTAGTAAAAGTAGTTAAAAATGAAGATTTGCAATCAAGCATCACTTGCCAAAATTAACTCTTTGCATCCAAGACAGAGAAAACAGTGGCATTCAGTATTAAGGCTGCAACCTCTTTGACTGTGCACATTGGATGATACGGTTTCTTCAATGCTTTGTTCAGATCTCTTGGGTCAATACATATTCTGATTTTGTCTGAGCCTTTTTTGTGAGCTGCTACCATGGATGACAGCCATTCAGTTGGTCCAGTGACTGGACAAATCATACTTTGCTGCACCATTTTATCCAATTTATGTAATATTTGTCTGGAGGTTATACATTTCTCTGAACTTGCACTTCAGACACTCTGGGTCTTCTATTGATTCAGCCTGCATAACAATATGATGGTTTTCATCTTCTCCTTTATATACTGCAGGTGCATACACAAATGAACGCTCTCTTTCTATGGCCTCTCACCCAGCTAGGTTTAGCAAAATGAATGTCCCGGAGCATGCATCTCTATCTGCATAAGCTGCTTGTATAAAAATATACTCTTGCTCAAATATTCTCCAATTCTTTGCAATATTCTGATCAAATGCATGTGGTAGAGGCTTTCAAAATCCGTCTGCCATATTAACATATGCCAGTAAAGGGTTTTGCAAATAAGCACAAACATACACTCATGCACATATGCCAGAAACATATGCCAGTATTTGTAACATTGTCCAATGCCTTCGTGTTTCTGAATTTATACCTTTTGGGATTTTTGAAATAATGCTAATGAACAAACTCGCAGTACCTTTTAATAATCAGACTATACAAAATAAACTTCTCAGGCACAATGCTAAAGTCATTTATCATCATTTTAAGAAACATCTAAAACAACTTTATGATGCAAGTGAAATAACTCTTGGGCACTGTAATACTCTTGTAATATCATTTTGCAATAAATCACCTCTTATCAGTGTAAGAAACATACTGCACGATTCAGATAAACTGGACCTCTCTTGCCCAAAACTCAATAACATTTCAAAGTAGTTGCACTTTGCAAATAACTGCATACAGCACAATAAAAGGTCCCTAAAATGGTGGTACCTTGCTAGGCAACTATTTAAAGTGCAAGAAACACTCTGTAATGGCAGCACTTTGCGAATAGACATACTCAGCACAAGAAATTTTTTGAAATGGCCATACTTTGACTGTATCTCATGAAATAGTTGCACTTTGCACACAATAAAATTTTTAAAATACACACACAGTAATAAGCACACACTGTAAGCACTTTTACACACTTTGGGATACTTCGAATAACATTAGTTTTGTCCTTGTTTCATAGGTTCATAGGTTCATAGGTTAGTACTAGGTTAGTTAGTTAGTACTAGGTGAGTTAGAGTTTGTGTGTATGGTGTTGCAGATCAGAATGCAAGTGAAGTGTGCTCTATCTTTAAGAAGCATGTCAAGGCTGTATATTTTGTATATTATATATTGATACAATACAAAGTCAAAGTTATGCCAAAACATAACACTTTGCCCAAAGTATGTATTGCCATTCTTGCTTTATTTTTGCTTAATGTGTCCTTTTCGCCCTTATTATATTTGTTTTGATTGTTAATACTTTTCTTGCGCTCATTTTATTCTAAACATGCTCAGTTTTGCTTTAAACAGACATGTTTTATTTTAAACATGCTCATTTTATCTTTAAACATACTTGTTTTTCTTTAAACATGCTCATATTGCTTTACTGTTAATCGTTTCATTGAATACCTTTATTTTAAACATTTCTTTTTAGCCAACAAGCTTTTCGTGCCTTCCGCTTGTTCAGTAATGCGGTTTGTGCCCTTGTAATGCCCTATTTTGTCTCTTCTATCAAATTAACAGTCCGTGCTAAGTCTCATTACCTTTGATTCTTTTCTGGCTCTTTTTGTGTTCGTTTCTCTTACTTTTACCTTCACTATTGGCTCTGCACCTCATGGCTCTGGATCTTATTCTCTAAGATCCTGGTTTTGACACCATGTCACTCTCCTACTTTGGACACAATAGAAGAGTTTTCATGGGTTCTGTTCAAGTAGCTTTATTTTATACAAACACATCACTATAGAGGTTTACTGATTTTAACTTTAGTAACATATCCAAACTAACAACTGTGATCATGCATGCTCTCACTCTGGCTGCTCTTACAAAATGGCACTAGGGATTGCACGTGTCTGGAATTTATACGTGGGCATACAGCCTTGACATGCTTCTTAAAGATACAGCACACCTCACTTGCATTCTGATCTGCAACACCCCACACACAAACTCTACATACATCAAAGGACAACCTGGGGAGTTGTAGCTATGGCACATCTTTTAGATATTATCAGAAACAATGGCACCCAGCAAAAAAAACCTGCAGATACAGGGAGGACAGGTAGACCTAGAAGAAAAAAAATAAGTAAGTAAGTAGAAAGTAAATAAATGTTTCTTTCACCTGATTTTTTTTACTGATGTATTTATTCTAATGAGAATGTAGTAACATTTAGAGATAATGAATGCATATTTAGTTACCCACAATAAAGTAGTCTGTATCTCATTTACTCTATCTAGTTATTTCTCAAACATACACTTAAAGTAAGATAAACAAATTGGAATAAACTATTTAAGTTGCAGAAGGGTAACAGCTTAGTTAATGCTTTACTAGCCAAGCTATCTAGCTTTTCAAACTATAGCATAGCAGTACTGTGGAGCTGTCTCAAGTGGAGAACATCCAGTACCTACTGCCAGTTCAAGTTATATTTAAGTGCACATAATATCAAGAAACTACTTTATTTCATTTAAAAAAATGAAACAGAATCCAATGGAGGAATCACTGAGTACAATAATGCACTCCAGATTTCCTGTCATATTTTGCCATTGAATGCCTGAATGGCTCAAGAAAGTCTTATCTTTTTATTAGTATATTTAAATTTTGACTACTTTGGATAAACAGTAGTTAAGGGGAATTTGATTGATGTGCAAGTGTGCAAAATTAGCACTTATCTTTATTGAGTAGTAAAAAGTTGATACTGATGACAGACGTAACTTAGTTCTGAGGTCATTGAGGATCCTTGATATGACCAGTACCCATTTTTGTTTTCATTTTTCCCACATAGGTGAATACTTTCTTTTTGAATTTGATCAAAGCAGTACTCTGGTGTAGTACAGGGGGTAACATTTTCCAAAATCTGTCTAGCTGCTTCATTTAAAACCCATTGTTTCTTCATGTTGGTTTTGATATCTCATATAACGCTGAATTAAACTGATGTCAGCTTATGCTTTAGAATTCCACAGTGCCACAAGAATTGAACAATACCTGATAGGTTTGAAAGAAAAACGTACTGTTTTGAATTTATTTGATAACTGGGAAAATGAAGTGTTTTTTCTTGGGCCTTTTCCAGTTACAACTCAAGCCACAAGAGCAAGGATACGTGCACCATGTATGGATAGCTTAGCATAACTATGCAACTTACAAAAATATTGTACTCTTTAGCTTGTTCTGTCTTTAAGTCTCTGCAGCTTTTCTACCTCTTAATTTCTTTAGATGTGATCTTTGTGTTGGAAATATTACCATATTTCTTTATCTTTGCTTGGTTCAGGTACAGTTGCAGCTTTTTTTATCTTGGTATCTAATGTAATTTCATCTCTGTTATGGTCCGGAAAGATAGATTTAAACAGGCTTTATTACTGCAATATGTAACTCATTTCTATGCATGTAACTGCTGATTGTTTCTGCAGGCTTTATTTATTTATTGGCATATGCTTTTAGCAGTTAAACTGCCTGTGGGAAATTTGCTGAAGGGTGACCTTGTCTGGTCTAAATTTTATGTTACTGCTTTATTTCTTTGTCTCTGACATCTGTTTATTAGGCACATTCAGTACAGCATGACTTAGCTTCACTTGCTCTCTTTTAATTCAAAATACACAAAAGAACAGTGATGTATCTGCTAGATAATTTCTGGACTGTTTTTGACTTACTGCCTTTGCTTCTGAAACTGATCTTTACTCTGGACCTTTTACTGTCATAGTCTTTGATCCATAGTTATTTACAAGATTAAAATGTGTAATATACAATATCAGTATGTTTATCTGCTTAAGCATACACAATGTCTTTGCACATTTATGTTCACTCATTATTTGTTTACCAAGGAAGAGCACTCATCTCCATAGGCCTTTTTCAGTCCAGGAGCACTATCTGGTGAAATGACTTGCAGTTAGGCAATGAAGGCTGATGGAATCAGACCATGGACCACTGGAAGCAGCTTGTTAATCCTCGACACCAACTACCAGACAACAGAACTGTGATCAGTATGGCATGCAGCCAGCTGATCTGCAGTAGCACTGAACTGATAGGATATTTCTCAGTCCACTTCTATTTGAAAATCAGTCTTTTTCAGATCTTAACTTGCTTCTAAATTCTAAGTATGGTATGCTTGTTAGATGAGTTTAGATGACTGCATTTCTATCATTCACTACTTGGAAGATTTTTAGTTCTTTCATACTGAGAGTAATTCAAATAATCTAGAGTCTTAAAAGTCTAGCATATATATCATATTTAAAAAGGCAATAGGGATGGTTACTATATGTTTATTTTTGGTTGTTTCTTTCTTAAATACTTTTTAGGCTCTTTAAAGTGATTTGTCACAATTCTTACCTTCATGGTTGTTTTATTGTTGTAATGCCGCCTTATGTGGTTTTGCATTAATTATTTCAAAGTTTTGATCATTTCCCCCCTTTTTTTATTATTTTTCATTGTGTGATGCTCCTCCTCCATGTAATTCTCTGTGGGATGCCCTCTGACCTTTGATGTCATGTTTAGGATTGCATTAAGGCTGTCTGTTCAGTGTGCGAAAGTGATTCTAAGGAACAGGGTGTTTTTTCCCTTGTGAGAGCAGTGATGTCCAAGTCATAGGTCTCAACCTCTTAGGAGGCCAATGTGGAACACAGAACCTGGCAATGTGTGATAAACAGTCAAAATGTGGAACACACTAATTTCACAGTGTGTGAAAACCCATCAGTTCCATGGGATCTGGTTGAAGTGGGCTTTCTGCAAGAAGTGTTAAGCTAGTGAATGTATTCATTTGAGTACACTGAGTATGCCTATGTACACCATTGAATATCAGAGACTGGATAAAACAGCAGCAATGCAAAGTTTTCAGCAATGCATCTACTGCAACCAATGAACTTACTATGTGCTGTCCCCTATCTTCATTAAACTGGAGCCCACTTACCTAGACCATTTTAAAATGGGTCTATATTATATTATCGGACATTTACAAAAGTGAACGATAATTAATCGACCCCATATAAGCGAAAGCTTACAACGTCGAAACCTCAGAACAGCGATTTTTTTTGCAAAGGAAAAAAAATCTCAGTTCCAAAATAAAAAAAAACATTAAAACATTACATAATGTGGGGGGCTTCGCCCCCACACCCCTACTTAAATATACCAACTCCAAGATCGCACTACAGTGCCAAAAACGGCAAAGTAATGAAAGTGGCCAAGCAAATTCTTTCCCAGTGAAAGAACTCTCTGAAAAGCCGCTTTGCTATTTTGTCTTTTTGCTCTTTTCGGTTCAATGAAGATGTATTCGGCAAACTGTGTCTGTGATCTCATAATAGGGAACCTTTTAAAACAATCCCTTTACACTCGTATATGTTATAGAAACCAGACTGATCAAGAAATAAAGGAAGTCTTAAACAACAAAATTGGGGGACAATGGTCCAAAATTAGGGACATATTTTAAATATTGCTCTTGTAAACTTAGAACATTCCTCGAGTGACAGGTGTTGTTTTAACATACATTTTCTGAAGGATTTGAAGTCTGAAACTCAAATGTATGTCATTATTTAGTGACTTCAATCCTCAGATCATCCCATAGCTCTCAACCTCCTTGCATGAAAAATCTGGACAAAGCCAAACATAATGGTGGTACAAGGCTCAACTAATATGGACAAATTTTAAATACTGCTCTTTTAAAAATATCCAGAAAATTACAAATTTTATGAGGAACAGACCAAAAATATGACGCAAAAATCTGAACATTTTGCGAAAGTCTGGATACTTGAGAGGTATGTCATCCCAGTGATTTGCCAGAAAACTAAAATGTTTATGAGAAGCAGACTGAAAATATAAGCCAAAAATCTGGACAGTTGCGAGGTATGCCTTCTAGCACCAGGAGCACACACCGTTGAAATTATCAGAGTGAGCTATACCAAAAAGACACTTAGTAAGGTATACAAAATAAAATAAGTCTAGGCTGTGCAATATTCAGAGAAAGCAATTTGTCTGTGGTACAGACACTACCCTAGTCTACAAAAGCACAAAGCTGCATGGTATCCAAAAGCCTTATTATATTACTAGGGCTGGAAATACAGAATGTTAGCCTTTTGCCAGAAGAGGGAATTAAATCCACTAGCGTAAGTACCTGAGAGAACTTTCAAAGTTCTCTCAGTGTAATGGATGATAATCCACTCTGCTAAGTCTTGAGAACACTTCTCTTTGGCGATGACATTTAGAGTGAGGTTTCTTTTTGTTCTTAAACTTCCAGCAACCTGAGTGTGCAAGTGCAGTCACCATTGTCATACCGTTTTCTTGAAGAAGTAACTTACTTGACTGGCTCTTATACTGCAATGCCGATTGGCTATAACTGCAATATATGAGCCAGTCATAATTCACAAAGCAGAGCCACAGCTGTTCAATGCAGAACAGCAGAACAGTGACCTAAATCAATCCCAAATGTGGAGTGTTCAGCACAATACAGAGCACTTGGCTGCTCAGGTCCAAGTTGTACATTTAACTTCTGATGTTGGAGTTTTAAATCCTTACAAGGATGACCATTATTTAAGTTCAGCAGGAAGGCTGTGTGGCCTTCTTCATGCTGTAGGAAATTTTGCTAAATTATGAATAGAATGAGTTCATGAAAGATATAAAGAATTTCTATTGCTGATGATTACTAAATGAAATATATATATATATATATATATATATATATATATATATATATATATATATTTTTTATTATTTAAACTGGTGATTGCATTGCATTCATTTTGTGGTCATGCTGTTATCATTGCTAGTTTACTATGATGCACTGTGTTTTTCTTAATATATGAGTGTCAGTAGTCTGCATGTATGTATATATGTATGTATGTATACATGTATGTAAGTATTTGTTTATTTATGTTTGTTTACTTGGGTAGTGCAAAAATCTCAATGGACCACTTGCAGGTCTGGGTATATGTGCATGGGTAAAGTGTTTTTGTTTTGTATGTAGGGAAGGAGGTTAGTGAATGTTATGGATCTGTTTAAAAATTAGCTATGAATATGAAATTAGGAATGAGCACTGTAATGCTTATCATGGAAGCTGTGTCTCACACACTGTTACACATAAACAAGGCAAGGAAGTGCCCACACACAGTTGCACTTGGGCAAGGGCGTGAAATTTGGTTTGTTATATAAATTCTTCTGCATATAATGTGAACTGTTTTTTTTTTTTTTTTTTTTTTTTATTTCCAAAGAAAATGTAGTTTAAAACTGTAGAACAGGTATGTTGTGCAGTTTATGAGGGAACAAAGGCTTATTTTTGAAATGTATTTGGAAGTTGACAGAGAGATGATAATGCTGAGAGTAGATCACGACTGCAATACAGGAGTCAAATATGAAGTAAGCAGCAGTATTGTGTTAAAGATTTGCATGTGTGTGTGCGTGAAAACTCAATCAAGGACACTGTAATATTATGGATAGCTGAGAGTTATGCACAGCACATCTAACATCATATCTTGTCATAGGCATCTGGAAGCAATACATAAATGGGTGACTATTTCCACATAAACAAAACACACCATTCATGCCATTTTTCAAAAAGTAACTGCAACAAGCACGAGTTTTCTACTAGTATAACACCCAGACTTAGTAGCACAGCAGGTAACGCAGTTGCCTTTAGTTCTGTTTGTTCATCAGGTGGTTGGTTAATTTTCAGTACTGACTCTGCAGTGCAGCATAAGGTGATGCTGCACTCCTGAGTGTGCCATCCTTCGGATGAGACATTAAACCAGGGCCGCTTCTCATGAGTTGGTGGTAATTCAGGTGGATGCAAAAGATACTATAGCAATAACCCATGCCTTGGTGTGGGTAATGCTGGATTTACCCACGGTTGGCGTGGTTTGGTCCCGAGCGCCCGAGGACCAAACAAAGCCAACCATGGGTAAATCCAGCATTACCCACACTCAGAAGTGGGTTATTGCTATTATACAATGACATTATTTAAGAAAAGAAATAATTACTTTTCTTAAATAATGGCATTGTATAATGCCTCTTTACTGCCCTTCCGCAGCTGTCTGGTATTCTGCGGCAGTTCTGATGTACTGCGCATGCCTACGCAGTACATCAGAGCTGTGGGCAAAAGCACTGTTTCGCTATGTTAAATGGGTTTAACATAGTGAGACAGCTTTAAAATAAGCAACGGAGATCTCCGTTGCTTATTGTAAAGCTGTCTCGCTATGTTAAACCCATTTAACATAGTGAAACAGTAAAAAGCAACGGAGATCTTGCGATCTCCGTTGCTTTTTTTTTTAAAAAACTGTCTCGCTATGTTAAATGGGTTTAACATAGCGAGACAGCTTTAAAATAAGCAACGGATATCTCCTTTGCTTATTTTAAAGCTGTCTCGCTATGTTAAACCCATTTAATATAGCGAGACAGCTTTAAAAAAAAAGCAATGGAGATCGCAAGATCTCCGTTGCTTTTTACACACTGTGTCGCTATGTTAAAGGAGTTTAACATAGCGAGACAGCTTTAAAAAAAGCAACGGAGATCTCCGTTGCTTTTTTTAAACCTGTGTCGCTATGTTAAACTCTTTTAACATAGCGAGACAGTGTTTTATACTAACGGAAAAAGTCCGGGCGACTGGACCTTTTTCAGTTAGTATATTGAGGGATTTACAACGGGCACGCTGGTTGGGCTGGCCAATCAGCGTGCACGTTTTAGGGGAGGAATTGTATAATATGGCACTTATCCAAAGAGTAGGGAAAGGGTGTCCTGGCCAAATTTCCGCTAGTTAGTATGAATACCACCTCAAATCTCCCCTGAAAAGAGGCTACTGTTAGAGGGACTAACCCTATCTACAAAGTGTAATATAATAAAATAAAATGAAAATACAACCTTTTTCACCATTGCACAAACTTAAAGGTAACTCCTTGAAAATTAGTGCTGTGTAAAACAGTAAAACACCTTATGCAGCACTGAGTAGATTATACAACTTAATGTGAATGCATTTCCATTGTTTTTATCCTGTCACAACTGAAACCCAGGAAAAGTCTGTGAAATCCATTCTGCATTGGTCTGATTTACATCTGTACTCTGTCTTAACAATTTCAGCTATGAAATAAATAATTCTGTCAGAGAAAACATATAACAGTTACCACTACATTAAGAAATGCTGCTATTACAACACAGAACCAGAACCCTTACAAAAGTGTTGCAAATCACTTTAAATAAATTAAAACAAAGAGAAGAGATTATCATTTTTGAGTGGCTGTGGTGGTACAGCGGTTAGTGTTGCCACCTCACAGCAAGAGACTCTCTGGTTTGATCCTCGGGCTGGGGTGCCTTCTGTGTGGCATTTGCATGTCTTCCCTGTGGTTGCATGGGTTTCCTCCCAAACACATGCTGCAGGTGGATTGGACACTCTAAACTAGCCTAGGTGTGTGTCTTCTGTGGAAGGTTGGGTGGTGGGCTGGCAACTCGACACTGTAAAACTTCACTGCCAATCATGAGCAGACAGGTGATCTGCTGTGGCAACCCCTAACCAGGAAACGCCAGAAGAAGAGATTATAATTTTTAAAAGGCTGTCTGCCATAGAGGATATTTCTGGTTGTGATTCACACCATTTATTTACATTGGATTGTCCTATATATATTATGTTTTGAAAGAAATAGGCATCATGGTAACTTTTAGAGAATTCCTTTGATCATTCCCACAAGCCTGCTTGCTTTTGATGGAATCACATGCCAGGATGTTTTTCCTTCCTGATATACCATTGCTCCAACATATGTTTATATCTTAGACCACAGTAGACTGATTCTTTAGTCTTGTTTTGTTCTGTCTGTATGGGTTCTTGACACAGTTGTGTTTTTTTACATTACTAATTGTGACAAATGCATCTGATGAATGCTGTTTTAGGTTTTTGAAGGAACTTCCTTTAGTTCTTCACCATTTTTGCCGAAAAGAGAAGGGCATTCCAGTGTGCTACTATTAATGAGTGCTACAGCAAAATCACATATTGGTAGGCTGGTTTTGGATGAATTATCACCTGCATTTGTTTGCAAAAATGCACTTAATTAACAAGCTATTAATGAGTATGTGGACTTTGTCCTAATGATAACAACAACAGAATAATGCAAGTCAAACAAACAAACAAAGCAAACCAGGCAAGCAAAACAGAGGTAATTTCATTTGATACATATTATAACAGTATAAAAAAAAAACTGTAAGAACAAAAATCCTGTCCATAATGATGATTTATACCCAAGGAACTTATGTACAAAATACTTCATGTAGGTACTTTAGTTAGACCATAAATTAACCTTTTTAAATTATTCAGTCCTGATACTTACTATTTAGATATGTGGAAGGTGTACTATGTGCCCTCGTATAATTTATTTTATGAAGGTGAACCACATATTCTTTTTCTTTCTCTTTGAGTCACACACACTCTTTGCTTTTTGTATGCCTAGTGATCCCCACACTTGTGCGGTTTCTGCTAATTGTCTTTCTTTTTATAATATCTGTAAGTGTGAACGTTTTCCTGAGAGCTTCTCAGGCACTTTCCATTCTGTAACAGTATAAGCTCTGACTACTGCTGCAAGCTGTAGGAGCCATAGATTCCTCAGCTGCTTTCCAGGAGTCCAAGTGGGGAAGCATCTGGCTAGGAAAGTATGTTTGAAGCAGAGAATCTGTGCAGAGAATAGTATGGAAGCTAATGCACTTATCAGCTCTCAGAGATTTAGCATTATTGGACTATCCCAGCACTTATACAATAGTGTTATGCTACTGTTTCCACAACATGTGCGCGTTGCACCTGCCATCCACCCTCTTTCCTCTCCCTTTGTATGAATTCAGTATCATTAGTGGATAGAGGGGACTATTTATCAAAAATGTTAAGAGGAAACTTGGGACTGATGAGTTTTCTTCAAGAAATTCTGAATGTTCCCCTTTGTGTTTGTAATTCCTATGCTCAATATCCATATCCCAACTTGCTCATACACCAGTTTTATATAAGGCTTTATTAACCTCAGGCATAGACTAGATGTCCTACATGCTTTCTCTTTCCCTATTTGTTTGATGAGCAATATTACTATGCTTTAGATTAATATGATGCTTTCAGGCAAAACAAAGTGAGATCTGCTTATTATATATCTTAGTTTCAGGCAGTTCCAGAAGGATTGCTTGTTTATCTATCCTCCACTTACTTTGCAGACTTTTAAATCTGATTATTACTTCTTTCCAAATTGTCATTTTTTGTTAAGTCTGACAACTGTTTTTCCCTGTTTTCCCTGTCTTTCAGTACATGTTTTCCAGACTGGCATTTTTGATCCCTGTAACTTTTCCCAAGTTACCATCTTAGCTAGAACTTTGAGACTAAATGTATTTGGTTCACAGGGTGCCAAGTTTTAAAATGCTGTGGAAGGAATATGTAGTGCCAGCTTAACGCCAATATGAAGTTATTGTTCAATATTTTTTCTTCCAGTCATACCCAGAGAGTTAATTTTTATGACTTAATGCAAAAAGGTGTGATAGTATGAAAGCCTGTTATATGTACTCCAAACTGCAGTACCTAGTCCTTATTTAGTCCTGTCATGGAGAGTATAATTTTTGTTAGATATTTTTATCCTTAGGGTACAAGGATGCATCAAAATATGTAGAAAAGTAAAGGGTTAGAAACATTTTAGCAGGTGCTTTGAACCCCATCAAGCACATGCACTCATATAAAAATTCTATCCCATATCATTGTAAAGTTAGTATCACTCATAGCCTAGATATCATGGTGCAAGAAAATCCTTAAATATTTAAAGATTGTTTTTGTCCATTTAAAGGGCAAATTCACTTTCTGTTGTTGGAATATTTTGACTCCTTGACTATCTGGGAAGAGTTAATTTTTTGTTATATTTATTTTGTCCCAGAACCTTGAAAAATTTCTGGAAATTATCATTAAGCACCAAAAGGTATTTAATAGGTTCCTGAGATAGAATCACTCAGTCATTTGTAAACATAAGGGCTTTAGTGTCTTCTCGACAGGGGGGCAGCCTGCTGTTCCCCGATGAGCAGCCAATCACCTATTTTATGGTTCAACTGCTGTAAACAACAGTGCTGGTGACAATGGGCATCCTTGACAAGTTCCTTTTTAGAGATGAAAACCTGAGGAGAATATGTCATTTGTCAATATTCCCACTTTGGGTAAATGGTTTAAGGCTTGTACTGCCCTGATAAATTCCTCTGGAAGGATCATTTTTGTCATTTACTTCCCATAGACATGCCTAATTAATAGAGTCAAATGCCTTCTCAAAGTCTACAAAGATTGTTATTATAGGTTCATAGGTTCATAGGTATGTACTAGGCTAGCTAACCTTGCAGGCCATTTTAAGCCTCTCCAATTTCATATTTTTTTGCTCGAAATAACATATAGTTATAACCTTTGGTTATAGCTATTGCTGACTTAGAGGAATTTCAAAGCCCTTGCATGTATATTTGCAAGGTGAGAAGATGTTCTGCACTATTCCAGCCTTTAATTATCCCAGCCTGTAAATTAGGGATTATGTGCAGGAGGAGTGTAGATTACATGCCTGACAGAATTCTGGTGTAAAATTTAACATCAACATTTGTCAGGAGTAAGGGCAGATAATGTCTCTGTAATCACTGATGTCTTTGAGTAGTTTACTTCACCTGAGCTATAAAAGGTTCTGTAGAGTTTTGTTAAGACCTGTTAACAGCAGATATTTTAGAACTGCTAATAGCTCTAGACTGAGTCCATAGGGCTCTATTCTTTTACCTCTAGGTGGCACTTGCATATGACCTACAGTACTTCCCTCTCATGGGTTGGGGCTGTAAGCAATTCCTGCTGGGAGGTTGTCAGTCTGCATAAGTGATCTTTATTTTAATTTTGACTGTCACTCTCTTTGCTGTATTACTGGGTAGGTGCTCAGCAGACAAATTGTTGTTAAACATTTTGATATACTGCTTCTATCCCTCAAAAGAGGTGCTTAATATTTTTTTCTGTTCTTCTCTGATTGCCATTATCAGTGCTGCTCTTAGTCATGTTTTTAACTTGCAAGCTTATAGTTTTCCCAACTTGTTGCCCTTTATCTTCCTCTTCTTCTTTGTCAGAGTATGTATTTGATACACGTTCCTATGGTTAATATAGAGTAAGTGGTCTCCAAACACAGTGGCTCTACATGTCTCCTAGGATTTCTGCAGTTTACCATCCTACCTCAAGATCTCATAGGTTCATAGGTTCATAGGTGTGCACTAGGCTAATGGCCCTGGAGCCTTTACAAGCCTAGGCCATAAAAGTGCCCTGGCATGGTGCCGCCCGACATTAGTTCCCAGTGCCTCTATCAAGTAGAGCCACTGGAATGATCCTTTCTGTGAACTTTCTAGTTCCCATCCACTCATCAAGATGTAACATTTCTAACAGAGCTGGGTCAGACATGGCTTTGTAAGTCAAGCAGAGATCGCCTCTTAGTAGACAATATGAGGCAGAGAATAGCTGGAGTTTTTTGAGTCTGTCCATGTACAGGATTCTTTTCATGAAGTACTTTTGTGGCTTTTCCAGCTGTTGCATGTGTCTAGTAAGGTACATGCCAAATGGGGCATTGTACTCAATGATTGGCCTAATGAGGGAAGAGTAGAGAGAGATGATGACCTCTTTCTTCCTGGATGCAAAACCCTTGGTAATAAAATTGCCACATAGAAGGACTTTCTGACCACAGTGGTAATGTGGTGGTTGAAGGAGAGGTTGCTATCAGCCTGTGTCCCCAGATCTCTTATAATGCCTTCAGTGTTCAGTGGACTCCCATCAATATGGTAATTAGTGGGAATTGAGTTTTTCCCACAGGGAAGATGACACATTTTTTGGCATTAAGCTTAAGGCCATGGTTTCAACACCAGTCATTGGTCTCAGTGAGGACTTTCTGTACGATGTCTACATCACTTGGGGAGTTAATAATGGCTGACAGCTTGCTGTTGTCTGTGAACTTGGTCAGCCAGAGTCCCTCCATGTTGGCCTAGAATTCTGAGAAGTAGATGCCAAATAGGAGAGGATCCAGGACCAATCACTGTGGGACTCCACTCATGACTGTTTGGCATTCTGACTTGGAGTCTGCTAATTTCACACTGTGGGTTCTATCTGTGAGCCAATTTGAAACCCACCTAGTGATATAGGGGTTGATGCCTAGTTTGGTGAGTTTACCAATAATTTCTGCGTGGGGAACGGTATCAAAGGCCTTGGCCAGATTGAGGTAGGCTGTAGGAACTGCCTTTCCCTCAGGCTAATGGAACTATAATTCCCAGGGTCTGTAGTCACTCCCCCTTTATGGAGAAGGATGACTGTAGCAGTGCACCATTCAGTAAGGACAACGCCTGAGATGAGGCTGTGATTGAACAGGGCATACAGATGTGGTGCCAGTTCACTTTGTAGTTCATGTAGAACACATCTAGGGATAGTGTCAGGTCCTATATGGAAGCTGTATTCTTGGCCTTGGACAATGCAGCTTTATCCTGTGTTGCAGTAATGCTGGGTGCCTGGCATTCCTCCGGTATTGTGAATGGTCCTTTGGGGGGGGAGGGGTAAAGTTGGCACTGAATCTCTCAACCAGTATGTTGGCAATATCTGTTGGCTCAGTATAGGAGGTACCATTATGCAGTAACTCAGATCAAACCTGGGTATTGCCACGGATATTTTTGATATAATTATATAAGGCTTTGTGGTTGTTTTAGTGTCTGCCACAATTCTGTCTTCATAGCTGGTTTTAGAGGTTTTGATGAGGGATCTCAACTTTTTGTTGAGGCTAATAAGGGACATTTTCCAGTCTTGGGACTTCATCTTTTTCTGCAACAGTTTCTTCCTTCTGTTGTAGAGTTTATTAATGGCAGGAGACCACCAAATTGGCTTTCTTGTTTTTTGGAGGAGACTGTCTTGGTTCTGTTGGATATGGCTAGTTCCATGCATTTATGTACATGTTCATACAGTGCATTGGTATATGATTTGGCAGTCATGCATCTATTTTCCATTGACATGGGTGCCGTGAAGTTAGCCACCTCTATTTTTAGGAGCCCAAAGTCAATTTTACAGAGGTTTTTCATGGTGGTTACCTTTGCAGGGGTGTGGGTGAGATGTGGATTTCCATGATGTTTAGTTTGTGGTCGGATCTAACCAGGGAGGAATTGACTATTGGTGTAGAGCAACAGTTGCCCATGTTAGTAATAACTAGGTCAAGGATGTTGTTTCCTCTAGTAGGGGTAAGAATGAGCTGGTCCAGGGCATTGGAAATTATGAATTCCAGGAAGCATTTGGCCAGTGTATGGGGCATGAGTAGTTTTCCCAGTTGATGGAATGGTAGTTGAAGTCACCTAGTATGAGAGTGTTGGATTGGACCCTAATAGTTTCCAGGGTGCTTAGGAATGTGGAGTGAGAGTCTTGGGACATGGTTGGAGACCTATAGCAGGCTACGACCTGAATCACCATCTTACCCAATGTTAGTTGTACCTGAAGTATCTCAAATGCGTTATGCTGGGCTACTAGTCTGGAGGTGTGCATGTCCTTTATGAATATGGAGACACCACCACCTTTGGAGCTTTGGTCCATGTTCTGGGGCCAAAAGGTGTGGAATGGGTTATAGCCTGGTAGCACAGGGGTGCTTTCTGCTGCTTTAAACCAGGTCTCTGCTACAGCACAAATGTTGATGTTCTCCATTTTGAGGAGTGCTTCGAGCAAGTGCATCTTGAGATTTAGACTTCTAGCATTGAGCAACATGACCCTCAGATTGCATTTATTTATAGCTGTTACAGTGGTAAGTTGGTCTTTAGAACATCGCCTAAAAAGGCACTATAGGGGTGGCAAGAGCCTTAGCCAGTATCCAGAAACCCAGAGGTGACAGATGAAGGCTATCTCTGACAAAGCATTGTGGTTTTGTCAACCATGTCATCCCAAGCAGACAGATACTGGATCCCCTTAGAATGACACCAGAAACTTAGTCAGTTTTTGAAGTCAATCATTTTCTGCTTGTACTGCGGTATAATTTTGGGCAATGGTAAGATGCTTCTCAGAGCTAGGGTCATACCTGGCTGGGCCACATAATCTGAGAGCTCCTCCATGTCTCTTTTCATGTAGTACAGGGAGGAGCGCCTCAGGTCATTCACACCCACATAGACAGTGACAGAGTCATACTTGTACTTGCTGTGGAGTGACCAGAGTGTTTGTGTTATGTGTTGGATTCTGGCACCTGATGGACAGCTGACTGTTACCTTCTCCTTATTCAGCCTAGTGAGTGGGACATCAGTGCCTCACTATCAAGTCACCTATGATTAGTGTGTTGGATAAGCTGTTTTGCCTTAGGGGCTTAGGTTGACGAGCACACATTTGTAGGTGAGCTATGTGTCTTGTGGTTTGTGCTGTGTTCTGGTGGTTGAGTGCGTTTCTGCCTCGGAGGTCTCTGCTGTTTGGGTAGATTTTTATTGAGAGCCTCCATGAAGATGGGTGTGCGGTTTGTGTTTTTATGTGAGAGCTGTGATGGTGAGTGTTCTGGAGGGCTATGTATTGCATGTGGTGTGGTGCAGGTGTTGACCTTCTCCTCTTGACCAGCTATTCCGTTCTTGGCTTGAGAGTGCATGGCTTCCAATTTGGATATATAAGTGCATCTCTCACAAGTCTGAGTGTTGGGAGGTAAGATGAGAGGGTCATCTGTGTACATGAGGCAGTTACTAAACTGCATCAAAATGCCCAAGTTCACCACAAGTAATAGAAGAAAGCACAGTGAACTAACCTTTAGACATGCTAGGAGGGATGGTCATTATTACTAAGTACTGGAGCTGTTTCCTTATATATTCCTTTTACAGGAAAAATGTCAACATCATAGTCTCATCACCATAGTTTTGTTTCCGTATAGCCTTGATCTAGTTACAAGTCATTTGTATTTCTAGTTTGATTGATTTTCAACAAATTTACATTGGAATCACAATGCCAGGATTTTAGTACAGATGACTGAACATCAGTGGGTGACTCTTAAGCTTAATATCCATATCTTGCGAAAACAGAGGGTCAAATCTCTATAATATTTGCTGTCCAGAAGAAGAACAGAAGAACATGGAACAAAACTGCCTCATGGTCTATATTCAGAGCTGTCATAATGTCTGTGGACAATATATTATCCACAAGGTCTCTAAACACTTGCTTATAGTTTATTCTGCACCCTAACAATACACTTGGGGAGACATAAGTAAAAGAGGTGTCAGCAGAGTCTTTCAGACTCCATATTTTTTCAGTGGAAAATATTCACAAACAAAAAGACGCCAGCAAGTGTTGGCAATAGCCACATCCAAGAACGATTTATTGTCATAGGGAAGGAAAACCCCCCCTAAGATGCTAATGTTGTAAAAAACAATTACAAAAAAGCTTAATGCAAAAAAGCTTTTTTGCATTAAGCTTTTTTGTAATTGTTTTTTACAACATTAGCATCTTAGGGGGGGTTTTCCTTCCCTATGACAATAAATCGTTCTTGGATGTGGCTATTGCCAACACTTGCTGGCGTCTTTTTGTTGTGAAGTTTTCCCTGTTTGGCCGTGCAAGGGTTCCACGGGCACCTGCTTCTTTTTTGGACTTAAATATTCACAAACGCCATTTATTATCTGTTGTGTCCTGATATGCTGTTCACCCTAGATGGTCTAACCTAGTCATTATAGAGTTAGAAACCACATTAAAGTCACCTGCAATAATTATTTTCCCCTGCTGCTCACCTAGATCTTCCACTGCACTAAATATGTCAACAAAAATGGAGAGGGAGGCCTTGTATGGCCATATCCCAAACATAGAGTAACATTGCCATGGGTTGTTGAAAATTCTCTTATCACACATTTGCCTTCCCTGTCTGCAATCTTCTTCTGGACTATTCACCCAGTGAGGCTCTGACCCGTATAATGAGTCCTCCTTGAGGCTTGAAGTTTAGGTTGTGAATGATAGCCATATTTTACACTATTTTCAAGATTTCTGCATGTTTTCTGGAACTTATGTGTTCTTGAAAACAATTTCAATATCATTTCACTTGCAATCAAACAGATGAGATTGTGCCTAACTCTGTAATCTTTAGTCCCATGGCACTTTATAGGACTTTAAAAGAAGCATGCATAAGTGCATGGCTGCAGCTCATACATGCACAGTTGTTTTGTTATTAATACAGTAGTTACCTCTTCTATTTATTATTGTACTTCTCTGGCCAGTGCGAGTAATTATTTTATTTTTGTCTAAGTAAATCTGTCGATAGTGTTTTTTTTTGTTGAAGCATATTTTGATGGTCTTTCTGGTTCCACTGACATATCAGCCGGGGGTGTCCATCCCCTGAAAGCATATCCTCTGACATATTAACTAACTCCTAATAGTTATTAGATGTTGATTGCTGAGTTGCAAACAGTTGTTTCTGAGAATATTGCTTTTGCCTGGTCTCCTCTTTTCCCTAATGAGTCAGTAGTAGTGTGGTTTTGCACTTGTTGACTGACTGATGTGGAAGGGACGGTTAGAAATTTCAATATGCCTGAGATTACCCCAGAATGATCAGAAGCAATCTCTGTAGTAGCTGCATTCCACTTCCCCTTTTAAGAAATATGAGCTGCCTCCTTTTGAAATTTATATTAATTTTGTTTTGTAATATTGCAATACTTCCACCTGCATTTCAAATTGCTGGTAGCTGCCATTGTACTTTATCTGTAGAATAGCTGGGTAAGGCAGCCTTACTGGAATTTTTATTTTTGTAATTCAGCAATTTGACTATTTTAATTTATTTCCATGATGCATCTGTTTCTAATAAATAGTCCTAAAAAGATATGTTTGGCTGCCATGGAATTAGAAATAGCTTTCCTTCCCCTACAGCCATTAAGAGATATGCTTCATCTCCTTCATTAAGGAGTATAAAAATGTTCTCATGACTGGTGGGCTCACTCTGTCATGAAGGGTTGTGAGCAGTCCAGATTCAAAATTTCAGGCAGAACAATTTCCAGAAAATCATACATATTGCCACTTTCAGTGTTTCCTTCAGAACCATAAGTCATAAGTTATTTCTGTGGCAATAATCTTGTAGCATCGTAAGCTTCCCGTGCAGATGTTGTAAGGTCTGATCATGGACTGCAGCTGTGGAAAGACATTCCTGGATCTGGGAGACATGAAAATTCAATGCCATTTACAAGAAAGTAGACATATTTGTGCATATTTACAAGACAGCCTACAGTGGCATATTCTCTGTTTTGACAGTACTGAAATCCTCAAATATTTTTGCTACCAGCTCTTTTAGTATGTCTAATTTGGCAATGATGTAGAGTTTGAAACTCTTCAGTCTTTTTCTTCTGTCTGTGGTTTCTTCTGGCTGTTGTTTCCACAAATTTTGCAGCCTTCTTTATGGATTGTAAATCTGTCTCTTGCTGTTTGTAACACTGACCCCCCCCCCACCCCGATTATGTGGTATTTTACTCAAAGTCAAGCTGGAGCTCCTAGAAAACATTGTTCATACCATGCTTGCTAGCTCCTCTATACATGAATGACCACCTATACTTATAGTTTGCTGGCTGTTGGCCTTCCATCGTATTTTGCAAATCACTATGGCTAGCATCAGAAAGTGAAGAACTAGCTCCCTCAGATCAAACATGCAAAATCTGCATGCTCAGCAAAGCTAGATGCACCCTCACATACCACTTTGCTGTACTGCAAAGACAAATCACATCTATTCCTGCATCCACTCATTTTTAGCAAAACAATATTTTTTTTACTCTGACAGAATTTCTTACAGTAGATTTTACATGATCTAGAGAATTCTGGTGGAGGTTCTGTCACCCTGACTTCTGCAGTCGTAACCCTGCTCATCTCATCCTCTTTCCCACCAGTATAGCACTACAGTCACATGGGCAGTCAGTTCTCCTATCAAAGTTTTCAAGAAGTCTTGGCTGTTTAAGACTTGGGATAAGATGGTCAAGAAAGATTAAGATTTAGTCTGTAAGCAGTGGCTTTGACTTCTTGTTTGGCTTCTAAATATTTCATCCTGGATTTGATTCAAAGAAGTGACATCGAAAAGCATTACTCTTGTGTGACATAAGCCAGTATTTACATAGAGCATGTAACAAAGATTGTACTGCTTGGCCAATACGCAGTAGCATGCAACATGTCCAAAATGATGCATTAGACTAATCTCCCATCTGCTTGGCGTAGCTCAGGTGGATGTAAAAGAATCCATGACACCTATTGAAAATAGTAGGGGAAGTATCCTGGCCAAACTTCCTCATTGTGGTATAAATACCACCTTGGGTATCCCCTGAACAGAGGCCTCTATCCTATTTGGACTAACCCAGTCAGTAAAGAATAGATATAAATAAATGGATTTATGCCTGCCCAGTCAGGCTAGTTGAGTGCAAATCTCTTGCCAGAATATACTTATTTCCATTAAACTTTGAGCACGTGGTGCTCATTTTCTCATGTGGACCCCATATTGCTGTTCTATGAGTATAAATTATTTTACTTTGAGAGACACATGCTAACATTCTATATATAAGAAGCAAGAACACTCATGATTTTGATGAAAATATATAAAGACTAACTGCAAAGATAAGAACTAATTGCAACCATAAGATGCACTCTGACAGCTGCTGTCTATTGATCCTGAACTATGATCTAAGATATCAAAAGTACTTTTGGAGAAGAAAAATATTAATCTTCTCTTCTGTGCCATTCAGGAGACACAACACCTGGAACTTGTACCTAGGAACATGCTTTGTCTTGCATTCAAATTATCATTAGCAAACATTTGTTTCTTTTTAGCTCTTTGGCTAAAACTATAGCATACTGATTAAAACTTTAATAATATTATTCTGATATGACTGACTTCTCAAGGGAAAACCCCTTTTGAGAAAGATTTGATATAATTTTCAAGAACAGATGGAAATGAGTATCTTCTGATTCAGACAAATCCTCATTTCTAGCTTCTCTCTTTCCTTTATGACCTGAGGTTATTTTCATAGGTCTGAAGATCTGGAGAGAACCATAAGTCTGCATTCTTAATGATCTTCTTTAGTTTTCTTCCTCAGTCTTTTATAGGCAATAAAGAACCATTCTTAGATTATTTTCAGTAAACATATACAGATCTCTTCCCAGAAGGAGATGTGTTATCCAAAGATAAAACTGTATTGACTCTTTTCAAATTACTTTTATTTATTATGGAAGCAGACAGTGTCAACTAGATAGGTACTGGACACTTGCCACCCATCCATTCAAATTCAAAGAAGTCCCACATTGCTTCAAAGAAGTCCCACGTTGCATATACAGCTTATATCAAGGTCTTTCCCAGATATGTTTTTTCTCACATTTAGTTTAATATATGAAGTGCAGATAATGGAAATACAGCCACAAGAGCATGTACAATATTTTGTCTCTATACTTCCTTGGCAAAAAAAAAAAAAAATAGGGGTCTCAAAAGTAATTATGTGAAAAAAACAAACATTTCACAGTGGAATCAACATTATTTGTTTAATTTATATATTGAAACATTAATGCTTTATCTTTTTATTATCTCATACTTAATGGCACGAATTACCATTTACAGCTTTTAAGATGACATTAATATTTATTTTCAATGCTCTTGTAATATTTAAAAAAAACTCTACTTAAGTTGAATTTACTTCCTTAATATTAACAAGACAATTCTTTTTTTTTTCTCTTTGATAGCTGATGCCAAATCAATCCATTTGATTAATTTGAAATTAAATTACCTCCCTCATTTAAAATCATCTCAACTATAGCACTCATAATATGTGCAATTTTGGTCATTAATTCAGCATAATTTAGCAAGGTATAAAACATGCCCTCAACTTTCTCATATTGTAATAATTAAAATGATAATTTCCCCATTTCTTTATTTTTAATTACTCCTCATGCCACCTTTCACTCTCCCAATAAATTCATTTGTCTGAACAGAAGTCCATTTTAAACATCATCTGTTTCTCAATATGAACTATGATATTTTGCAGCAAATAAGCTGCTCCTAGATCTCATGGTGTTTGATTTCAAGATCCTCAAAACTTTTCATTTTATTTATTGTAATACTATTACTCATACATGGTGTAAAATACGGAGAACATCTATACTAGTAAGATAGTATAATTATCTGGTTATACCTTTTATGCCTAAAACCGTATTTAACATTTTTAAGTAGATACTATTTGTCACAGTTAACTGAATCATTTGAAACTTTGTTTTGTGAAATGAAGCTGTTCTAAAATTCAATTTTCATCCAATCAATACCAAAGAATCTTAATATTTCAATAAAATGGTTCTATGATATTAGTATCTGAATTCCATCTTTTGAGATCCTTTTGGTAGCTAATTTCTTTGTTAGGAATATTATATCTCATTCTAAAATTTGTAAGCTTTATCTCCCATTGAAAGGATATGCTGCTAATGTTAACATTATCTGGATAATTAAAAAAAAAAAAAAAAAAAACTTCATTTGTCATTCAAAAGTCTGGTAGTAAATATTTTGCTCTCTTCTTATTGTTGAAAGATAAATAATCTTCCAAACCAGTGGCTAATACATATGAGTTGATAATGGATTTAAAAAGAAAGATTAGGCCTTTCACTCATCTATTGACCTGGTTAGAATTCTTTAATGAACAATGTCAAAAAATATATAAAAATGGAAAAGTGCCAGTTTTCCATCCCCTTTCAATACGTTTTTTTATACACACTTAAATATTTACTTATGTATGGTAGCAGATTGTTAACTGCAATAGAGCAAATATACATGTAGGAACTAAAGGTTAACTGATACATAGAATAATGCTATAATTTGGGATAAGAATATGAGGATATAGAATCAACTGCAAATAAGATACAAATGGGCTCTCTAATACATGAGAACCTTCCATCTAATTGGTGGACTGTTGACTAAAGACAGTTTTATCCAATGCCAGTCTGTTGCAGCCAGTTATACTGCATTTAAGACAAACTGCAAAAAAAAAAAGATTTGTTTTCACTGAAGAGCTTCATCCTCACATCCCCATGCAGAAGCAAGCTTTGTCTGTACCATTATTTTTATACTCTAGTTCCTCAATCACTGCATCTGAAAAAAATGTTTTACCTGATGCAACAATTTCAGTTTTAACTTTCCAAGCTCGCAAACAATTAAATCAGTGATCCCAGCTTTGTTAAACATACTTTCTCTTACAGTTAGGCAAGATCCTGTCAGGGGACTTGTTAAACAATTCAATACTTTTACATTGGGCAAAATACCAGTTTCAATGTTTCTTGTGAGGTAACAAACCCCAAAGGCCAAATTTCTTCAGCACCCTGACACCTTCATCTCCAAACATATGAATGACTCACTTACTGTCTTATGGTCATTTGGGAAAGCGTTTCACATTCATTTTTTTAGCTCTTGCTGCCTGCCAGCCATTAGCCATCTACATGGTCTATTGACCCCATTCCTTCTTTAAATGGCAAGAAACATTACAGGTAAAGCAAGAGCCAGTCACACAGGCTGTCCCTAGTCCTGTTCCCTGATAGTTAATGTGAGCACATGTATTACATCAGAGGCATTCTAAGTCCTCTCCTGACATGTGCATGCTTACGCATGTGGACACACACACACACACACACACACACACACACACACACACACACACACACACACACACACACACACGCACACGTCTACAATGGCTACTACCATTAGCTTTGAAGAGCCATATCCCTGTTTCCCTGATCTGTAGCATTTGTGATTTGCAAGCATATGCTTTTATGGGAGTAGTTTGGCTAACCACTAGGGCAGCCATGGTGGAGCACTGCCACCTCACAGCAAGAGGTTCTCCAGTTCGATTCTTGGCTGGGGTGCTTTCTGTGTGGAGTCTACATGTCCTCCCTCTGGTCGCGTGGGTTTCCTCTGGGTGCTCCGGTTTTGTCCCACATCCCAAAGACATGCTGTAGGTGGATTGGACACTCTAAATTGGCCCTAGGTGTGAGTGTGTGTATGTGTGTGCCTTCTGTGGAAGGTTGGGCGCCGGGCTGGCAACTCGAAACTGTAAAACTCCACTGCCAATCTTGAGCGGACAGGTGATCCGCTGTGGCGATTCCTAACTGGGAAAAGCCGAAAGAAGAAGAAGAAATTTGGTTAACCACTGGACCACAATTATCTTACACTTAGAATGAATGAGCCAGCAAAAGTTACACCTATTCATCCTCTCCCACCAAGCTGTTCCAGAGCCAGAGTTGGTGTTTGAATGCTGGTCATTATTTCACTTAAGGTTTGTAATCATTTCACTAAAAACCACTGTCACTCATCATTCTTGAAAAGACCGCATCTTCATGGCTGTACAAGTTTTTTATTTACAGATCCAAGGATCACGACTGATACTTATGTCAGAAATCACTTTATTTCTTACCTATTTACAGGGATAGACAAGAGCATGACTGTGTTGAGTAATACACAGAAGGTTATGCACTTTGTAATCTAGTATGTGCACAGCAGGAAAGACTGCAATTTATCTTTTTCTTCTTCTTTTGGCTTTTTCCCGGTTAGGAGTCACCACAGTGGATCACCTGTCCGCTCATTATTGGCAGTGAAGTTTTACAGTGTCGAATTGCCATTCCAACACCCAACCTTCCACAGAAGGCACACACACACACACACACACACACACACACACACACACACACACACACACACACACACACACACACACACACACACACGTCTATATCATAACATTGAAGTTC
>NC_056735.1:906590435-906680273 GCF_019279795.1 Protopterus annectens
GAATATGAGAAAACTACACACAAGTACAATGAGAATAAGAATGTAGTGCAAGCATAAACATCAGCATTAGCCAGCAACTTATGTGCAGATGTCCCGCATTGTAAAATGACCACACATTTGGCACATGTTCTCTGTGTCAATGTAAGAAATGGCAATGGACAGTAGTTTTAACAAAGGTAAACATGCCTGCAAATAATACTAGACAGTGTGGCAGAGTCATGTAACATCCAGCTTATGTGAACAGAACCATATATGTTGCTGTACATTATGGACACAGAAAGGTATGTGTGAGGACCATTATTCCTTGTTAAATTGTACATCACTAGTTAAAACAGACATCCTATCAGGTTTTCATTCCAACTGTTAGTGTGACCATCACAGTCTCTCAGCATTAGAGGTTGATTTTGTTCTTCTATTGCCATCAGTATCTCATGAAGAATCAGACCTTCATAACATTTTTAAAAGTATACAATATTAACCTAAATCTTTCTCAGACATGTAACAGGATTTACCAAGATGTACTGCCCCCACTATTAAATAGTGGATGCTAATGGAATGTTATAGATTATGAAGGCATCAGTAGGAATTCAACAAATAACAGACTTATTCACAACAACACTCAAAATATACAATAATATCAATAAGTATACTATGCATACTTAAGTGAATGCTATGGTTATATGAAATCAATATAACAGTTTAAGATGTATGTGTTCCCTTTTAAGAACTGAATACACAGCACACAAAATGTAGACTTCTTGGCCTGTGTCATTACAAGCGGTGCTATTACTCAGCACATACTTATCCAAAAACAGGCACTGTTCTTCAATGTTGTTCAACAATTGATGTTATTAGGCCATTATTGAGGGTTATTCATAAAAACACTAGATCAGTGAGTTGTTACCATGCACAACATAAACCTTAATATAAAGATTTGCAATATGTTTTTTAAAACAATTACATGGGTGAAGTTAACCAAGGTAACAGGTTCTCCTATGTGGTTTGTAACTCAAAAATATACCTCTCAACCTCTTAGAGCAAGAAATCTGGACAAAGCCACAAATAAATGAAGGACAAAGGCTCAAAAATAGGGCAATTTTTAAATACTGCTCTTACAAAGTTAGAAAGTTGATAGAATAACAGGTTTTGCATTAGTATTAATTTTCTGAAGGATATGAAGTCTGAAACTCAAACGTCTGTCATTATTTTCTAACTTCAATCTTTAATGATTTACCACTAATTTGCTGACAAACTACAGTTTTATGGAAAACGGACCAAAAAATATGAGGCCAAAATCTGGACATTCTGCGAAAATCTATACAGAAGAGAGGTATGCCCACAGCACACCTAAATTTAGACATGCTGGCCAGTTGCTTTACAATCCAAGCTAACAGTCAACTAAGATTTCATTGTACGAAACATGTGCTGAGGTGTTTATTACAAATCCTGTGATAAACAACAGAATACATAAAATGCATACAGTTTGCCCACCTCTCATACTGAAGACATAACAGTTGTGAATACATAACTAAAAACCTATGTTCATGCAATATTATGGATACTAATGTTTAAATTAAACGTTTCTGTGTACTTGTTTATGAAGAATGATGTAAGTGAGTTATGTATGTGTTCATCTTCCAACTTGTAATGGTCCAATAGGTGACACAGTGGGACTATAACGTAAAACTATGAAATGTGAAGTCATCCGTGGACTAGGAGCTGTTGGCGTGTATGATTCATGAGAACAGACACTTTGTAAAATTATGTACTTAGATGTTGTAAAACATATGTACATCTACAAAGGACAAATTTATGGATATTATTCAATTGTTTAATGAAATATCAACATGGATATCAAACCCATAGTTAAAAGTGCAGTATGTACAAAGTCCTTGCACTTATCGCTATGAGCTAATTCTCACAGCAGATAAAACATGATTATACAAACTTATTCTATGATATATATGGTTCAAAGAAGTATCTGTAAAATCAATAGGAATGCTAGGGCATATGTAGAATATTGTTACTTACTGTAGAGATCTGTGGGCTGCCGCCACACGTTGTTGACCCTCCTTTGAAGATTCACTCCCGGTCATCATAGTAGTGATGAACCTGCACTCTAGTGCAGTAGATCCCCGTCCTCTTTCGATGCTCCCTCACAATCCAGTTCCACTGTCAGTCCTAGTGAAGTTCCTGGGTCTGTTCTCATCTACTGCTCCAATCTAGCATACACCATCAACATCTGGGTCATCTCTTTGTCAGTCCACTTGGGCACATCGACACGTCTCAGCCTCCTCAAAGTAGCCATCATAATCCTCAAGTAGTAGAAATCTGAAAAACACGAAAACACAGAAATGCTTACAAAGGTACCACTCAGCTCACAGTTAGCAATGGTCTGATCACTAAATATATCAAAGTCAATATTTGAAAGTGGAGCTGATGTCATATTCTAAGATTATTGTAAGATAATGAGCACTTGCCACAAATGGTGCCATTTATCGATACCTATTGGGTGTTTATGCAGTACACCTGGATGTTTCAGCAGATACCATCAATTTATGTTGATGTGCACAAATGGGATTACAAAAACTTGAATTTTAATTAACCTCATTAATTATGCATGGCACAAATGGTACTTAAAGCTGGGTGCACACAAGGTTCACTTTGATTCTGTGCGTCTGAGTGAGAGGTACATTGGTAACTGGTGGAAGTTGTGCAGTAGTAATTAGTAAATCTGTTAAGGATAATCACTTCAAAAGGTACATGTTTAAGGACATATTTGTTAAAGGTTCCTGTAGTCACGTTGTCTGGAAATTTATGCATACAAGTATTGTTCTTCTTAATATTTTGGTTCAGTCAAATATGCAGTTGTGTAGGCAGACTTCCACTGCAAATTATAACAGTATACAGAGGAAAATTTATGGATCATCTGCAATTCCTACTGGTAACTCCCTGTAGTCTGTGGTCTAACTACAGAAACCCATGGATTACAGCAGAATTCATATTTAGTATGTGATGCTGATCTTAGGAATATTTCTTAAATTATGTTTCCTAAAACAGTGTTAAAACATGTGCAGTGACTGTTATGGATATTTCTCCAATGATGCCTCTTAACAAATGTGTTATCACTATTGTCACAATTTACTATATATCTGTACTGCCTATGGATCCAGGGTTATTCAGATGCATTCTGTAAGCTGTTTAAGTGTTAATTAATGAAGTATTTTAATTTGAAATACCAACAGATTGACATGTTATCAGCGCTCAGTGGATGCCACCAGTAGTGGACCACCACTGACCCCCTGATGACATCACAATTGGTTTGGTCTCACTGTTTACAGCAAAAGAGGATCAATGAATTCCTGGTGGTGGGATTGAAACTGGAGTTCCAGGATGGACATGTATGTATTTATGTTCAGTACAGGGATGAGTACTGTGACACTCACTACATATCGCTTCAGCATGCATATTTATGTATTGCTGTGTATGATTTACAGCAGCAGAGTTGAGCCATGAACACACTTACATACAAGGTGAAGATGATGAACATAGGTATAATTACATGCATTTGTACATATGAGTTACCGACAATGCAAACAACATTTGTAATGGTTATTGCATTAATATTCACAGGCCAATCTACTTTAAGCCTACACCAGGAGCAGAAGGTGAGTGTCTATATTAACAAACCACATAAAAAAAAAACAGCACAAGTACCAAGAAAACCAGCCCAGGAGTTTCAAAACGCCACTAACTGTTTTATTTAAAAAACAGTAAAAGGCAATAAAATGCAGTATAAATCTACAAGAGATAGATAAGCACTTTCATCCTGCTTAAAATTATCCGGAACTTCATCAGATGACATCACTTCATTCAATAGACCTATTAAAATACGTCTAATCCAGTCAAGTTCAAAAAAACTTTAACACACCTTAAAATGAACCAATGGAGGCATACTAATGACAACACCCCCCCCCTAAAAAAACATTGTAAAATCAAAAACTTTTTAGCTAAAAGAAAAAAACATTCACAAAAGTGTATATTTAATAACATTAACCAGACAAAGGCAGGGGAATCCTACACTGTTATCATTGCTGTTTTATCTGCTAATAGCTTTTAATTTAAGCAGGCATTTTATTGACTCTGCCTCATTTAGTCCTGGCCAATACTGAGCGTTGAGCCACAGCTGCCAAAAGAGCTCAGCTTTCTCCAACAATGGTGGCCATACTCCTCTTCTTCCAGAGACATTCAATGTTTCTAAAACAATAAATTTAAATTCATGGTCTTGATTACTCATTACATGCCTTGCAAGGGCATTAGTATCCTTACATGAGCAGATATCACACAGATGTTCCCCTGTCCTGTTTTTAAGTTTGCATTCTGTTTTGCCCACATAAAAACAAGGGAAAAACATGCAAATAGCACAATAAACAACTTTGACTGAAGTGCAACTCGGTTTCCCTAAAATTCTAACAGTAAAATCATTAATCTTAATCTGACTAACATCTAAAATGTATTTACAATAAAAACATGCACCACACTTTGTCATATGATCTATCCTGTTGCAACCCCTAATATTACTGAAGATATTCTTAAAGTTAGTCCCTTTCTTATATACAAACATGGGTTTATCCCAAACTCATTCCCTTACCTCCCTTTCTCTTTCCAGAATTTTCCAATTCTTAAATAAAATGTCCCTAATAAAATGACTATCTGTGTTAAAGGTGGTAATCTGAGCATTCAAAAACGTATTTAAATATGTTGTATATAAGAAAGGGACTAATTTTAAGAATATCTTCAAAAACATTAGGGGTTGCAGCAGGACAGGTCATATGATAAAGTGTGGTGCATGCGTTTATTGTAAATACGTTTTAGATGTTAGATTAAGATTAATGGTTTTACTGTTAAAATTTTAGGGAAACCAAACTGCAATTCAGTCAAAGTGGTTTATTGTGCTATTTGAATGTTTTCCCTTGTTTTTACATGGGCAAAACAGAACACAAACTTAAAAGCAGGATATTAGCATATCATTAGTAATTTCAAGAGAAACAGAAAATTTATAGACAAAGATATTTGTAAGGATAATAAGAAGACATCATCTGCAAGCAAGCAAACAGAAATTATAAGAAAATACATGCTCCCTAAATAGTATTGGCAAAATATATTCCAATATAGTTCACTGATTTGGGTATCAAGTCCTTGCTACCTAGGTTGCTAGGCACAATGCCATACCAACCACATTGATGAATCTGAAATGTAAGAATCCATAGTATTAAGAGATGGAATATGTATAATCCTGAAATTATCAATGTTGCAACTACATACAAAAGAGCTATGGCCTATACAATGGCAAGACAGACAAAAAGAGGGAGTATTTCTGCTCTCATTTTCAGTTTTCTGTTTCTTCTTGGAGTTATAGCTTATAAAAAAATAAGTCCAAAACAGATTTATAAACATGAGAAATGTTCAGGAATATTCACTGAGAAAACAACTCCAAACAACACTCAATGTCACGGAGACACCAATAAGTGTCCAGTCACCTCTAGGTTGGTATATACTGCCCTGCGAACACCAGCAACCAAATCCAATGATGTAAAACGATTTATTGTACAACATAAAAATAGTTAAAACCATGAGAAAATTGTTGAACAGTTAAGCGCTTTCACCCATCAATGTGGGCTTCTTCAGAACACCATGTTTGTTACCAAGACGCCTTATATAACATAATTGGCATCATATTACAATGTAAACTGATTTGTCCCCCCCATTACCCATATCATGTGATAGGAATGTGATCAAAACAAGAGACATATTGACTTCATAATACAAATAAGCCAAAATATTATATATAAACATATATGTCTTAATAAATATTTACTATAAACACAGTGAATAAAAAATATGACATATAAATATGTACACTTCATTATCTCGGACGTTATGATCAACAGTTTTGTTTATTTATTTATTTTATTTGACATTCATTGACAGGGAAAGTCCGACTGAGCTTGCGCACTTCTTCAGTGGAGGCACGGGAAGAAAAGCTCCACAGTACAAAATACAATAAGAAATTTCACAGTACAGATTAAATTACACAATAGAAATTAAACAAGTAATATATTCACCATACAAGTTATACAAGTAACATGAAAGTAGCTAGTAAGTAATTAATTTGCCGTTTCGTTGTGCGAGTAAAATTATAATACATACAAGAAAAGGTGAATAAAATAAAGGTTAATAAAATAAGGTCAAATAGGTGAGCATAGCTGTACAAGAAAGGGATACGTATGGCAGATGAGGCAATTCAAGTATGAGGTGAATAATAAGAAGGTGGGATTAGAGTGAAGAATGCTGTAGAGTTCCTAATATAGGTCTAGAGAGGTTGTAGCAGCAGTTCGTTAGATGAGTTAGGCTGACAGGGGAAATAAGAGAAGGGGGTGGACTAAGGACAGTCAGTTAACTAGGGGTGAGAAATTAGCAGGGTAATGGAGAGAAGTAGTTGATAAAGTCAAGAACAAGAAGTGAGAATGGGTAGAGAATTAACGTTGTAGAGGAAGGTGTGAGAAGGAGAGGGGAGAGGGAGCAGAAGAAAGAAAGAAAGAAAGAAAGAAAGAAAGAAAGAAAGAAAGATAGAAAGAAAGAAAGAAAGAAAGAAAGAAAGAAAGAAAGAAAGAAAGAAAGAAAGAGGAGGAGTTCAAGTGGGATGATTGCAGAGCCATCACCAGGTGCTATTTAGGTAATTTGTAAGAGTAGTCTTGGCGTCTTGAGAATGGGTAATCTTTCTGAGGGCCATATGAAGCTTGTTCCATAAAAGAGATGGAAGGTAGCTGTAGAGGTTCTGCCCTAAAGATTTTTAGGTGTATGAATCTGTTTGCAAACAGCCTTATGTAGACTAAATGTGAACAGATGGAATGTAGTTCTCTACTAAGTATAATGACCCTCCACCTGTAATATCTGGTTAATGCAGATCCTGAGAGTTCAGAACCTTGGTCCTCAGGGGATATCAGCAATCTGTAGAGTGTATACCCCATGTAAAACACATCTGTCAGCAGACTGTCATGTTGTGCATCTATCAGAATATTTTAACTATCCTAGAAAGTGATTGCTTTTACACATAGCCAGATCAGCTGCCATGCAAGGCCTCTCATATTAATATGACATGGAGACAGAATTTCTTTATTACAAACTCATCTGGTTTCAGTAAATGGTCAAAGGCACTCAAAAGCACATGGAAACCTTTGAATGTGTACTTATAGGTCCCATCATATCTCTCAACCTCTTAGTGAAAAAATCTAGACAAAGACAAAAATAACAGGGAAACAAAGACTTCAGTACTCAATGATTTGCTAAAAAAAAAACAAATTTTATGAGGAACAGACCAAAAATATTAGGAAAAAATCTGGACATTATATGAAAACCTGGACAGTTGAAAGATGTGCTACCAACCCAGGCAACGCTCTTTCTTTAGAATTTTGAGCATATGAGTAGTTAACAACCATATCCCTCTGATGTCACTAAATAATGACAGACATTGCAGTTTCAGACTTAAAATCCTCCACAAAATGCATGCTAATGCAAAACGTATTACTCAATCAACTTTCTAAATTTATAAGGACAATATTTACAACCTGTCCCTATTTTCTGAGCCTTTGTTTCACGGTTATTTTTGCACTAAGAGGTTGAGAGGTATGGGCAGTTGATTATTGGGAACATTAAAGAAATATGAAATGCATGAATATGCTTTCAAATTACAGCACTCCTTTTGTAGCAACAAAGAGAAAACATAGAGGAATATTTCCACTGCCTAGATTTTGACTGAAATAAATTCAGTAAATACTTAAGTATCTGTGCTGATAGTGATATGTAGTTTAAAATGGATCTGTAATTTAGGACACTGTGAGTTAACTTGTGCAATAAAGCACGTTTAAGGTTGAAACAAGAAAGGCAAACATCATTTATCTGAATTGATGAATTTGATGAGTACTAGCATGTGGAATTCAGAAAATCCTAAAGTGAAAAAGTATATCCTCAAGTGTGGCTACAGCAAAGTGCACAGAAGTGAGTGAATGTTAGCTATTTTGCTTCTTTACATCAGTCATGGAATTATTAGGAGAATCTGGCATTCTTGGCCCTTTTTGTATTGATATTCTCAGTCGAATTATATCTTGCACTGCAAGGTTAACTTCCCTTTCCAACAGCTGAAGCTAAATAGAGTCTTATTTTTATATGGGACTATATTGTGTAGAGCAGAGCTGTAGTGGTGCAGTGGTAGCATTGTTGCCTCACAGCAAGAGGTTCTCCCATTCGATTCTCGGCTGGAACGCCTTCTGTGTGGAGTCTGCATGTCCTTCCCGTGGTCGAGTGGCATTCGAAAGACATGCGTAAATGGGCATGCCTTTGAAGGTTGGGTGTCGGGCTGGCACTTTGGCTACGTAAAAATCTACTGCCAATCATTAGTGGACCTGAGGTCCGCTGCGGCGACACTAACCAGAAAAAGCCGAAAGAAGAAGAACAACTGTGTAGAACAGAAGTTACACTATTTCAAACACTATTACTGAGAAATCGTTTTCACAATGGAAAAGCTTGCCTTGGAAGATAGTAAAAGGCATGGCCAAACTTTGTAGAATCATTTTTTTCCTAACACATCTGGAAATAAATCACAACAGTTTAAGGTAATAGAAAGAGACAGTGTGTTTAGACTTTAAAGCTTTGTGTGCCAATCCTATACAATACTAGCAGCTTTCTAACTGGAGAACTTTCTGAAACAAACTTTTTAGAAATGACAGCATATCCTTGGCTTCACTTTCATCAGATGAAGCAAATGCAGGTTCTTCCTTCTTAATCATTTTCCTTTGGTCATCAAATTTCCTTTACAAACATTGAACATGTTAACTAGAAAGTTTATTTGCATTTTAATTTCTTGAAACTGACTGCCATTTGAGCATTAATTTGCAATATTTTTTGCTGAACTTCAGTAAGCTGGTCTGAAATATCAGGCTTGTATGAGCTGTGTAACCATATCTACAATGACTTCAGTGTCTTAAATTATGGCCAGTGATATCTCTGGGTTTTTTGTTTTATTTGCTGAGCTACATCTGCACAACAGAGTTAAGGCTGTTTTGTTTTCTTCAAAGGAAGGTTTACATTATAAAATAGAAGTGGAATTATCTTTTTCTTACATACAGATTTACCATGCATTAGGATATTGCAAAATAAAGGATTTAAACTAATGGAAATAGAAATAAAATTATCAAAAGGCAAAATATGTAGAAAAAAGTAAAACAGCACACACTAGCACCGCAACGATAACCAGCGAATACTGTGATTTATTGGTTTATTGGCAGAGACAAAACAAAGCAGAACAGGAATTGACAAAAGCCTTTGATCTCTTGTTAAAATGTAATAATTCATTTCATTGGAGGTTAGTGGTCAGATGACTAATTATACTTGATAAAGTTGATATTTAAAATGCATTAGGTGCAACTGCTGTAGATTGCACTGAAGAAGGCTCTTGCTAAAACCTGATCTGCTTTGTTTGATCCCTGGCGTGTGGACAAGTAATTCATTGTGGTGTGTGATATATATATATATATATATATATAGAGAGAGAGAGAGAGAAAGAGAGAGACAGAAACATATTGAGATACATATATACTTCAGAAGCAGACATAGGTTGTTTTTGTTATCATTCAAATCATTAACAGTACCAGGGACTCAATACTTGCATTTATTCCAAGAAAGCTTTTAATGCCGTTGAAGATGGTGAGTCAATAATAGACACAGATACGACACTAAGCATCTGACTATTTTCCATAATGAAACATCTAGATAAAAGAATACCACACACATTCAACTTCCTGTTACTTGCTTGTTGCCTGCGCTTTAGAATTTATAGCTCCTTAAGCAACTTTCTGCAAAGACTATGTGATATACAAAATATCTGTACATGTAAGAATGGCAAAAAGTGAATAGTACAGTCAAGTGTTATTATTTTTATCCATTTCTTCAGCACAGACATGAAATGCATCACACACATCTTATAATTGGTACAACAAATAATTCATCTTATATTTTGTTAAATGGATTGTGTGTTTCAGTTTTATAAGTGTTTTGTATTCTGATATTTTTTACATATTTTTCCTTTATTATATGCATGGAAATTCATGCTTGTATATATTAGTGAGATATTGGTTTGTGGTGTGCAATAATCTTATGACATTTTGCTTTGACCAGTATTTGAGATATACAATAAATCAGAGGTACACTGTATTGCTTCCTTCCTTTATATTAATTTTTATTTATTTATTTATTTTACATTTGTTGACCGGGATAGTCCGACTGGATATAGGTCCATTTTCAGTGGAGGCCCGGGGAGAAAAGCTCCACATATCAAAAAAGAGACAGTACATACATCACTGAGTGATAAACTCAGGCAGACATGTTTAAAAAACTATAGACAAAGAATTACATCTGGTGAGTTTCTTCTTCTATGTTTTATATAGCAGAATTACTCTGCTTTTATTTGGTTCACTTGGTATCTGGCTTTTATGGTTTACTATAGTTTATGTGGTGATTTTTAATTTTTTTCTCAGCAGCTTCATTTTATGGAATGGGAGGTGATAGGTAATGCTTAAATATCTGTAAATATTAAATCATTGTCATATAACTTGTATCTGTTTTTAACCAATGTTTTCATATTATTTCTAATTTGTTATAATTATCTAAACATATTTGTTTGTTATATTATTTTCAAAGAATGCAAACATTTTATTCCTAAATTTTTTGTAATACTTTGGTGCTTTTCTCCCCGGGCTTCCCCTGAAAATGGCCACCTATCCAGTTGGACTTTCCTGGAAATCAAATGTCAATAAATAAATAAATGAATAAATGTAATTCCATTTTTTTCTTTTTTTGCCCTTATTTGCAGTTTTCCTTTTCAGATATATTGTTTACTTTCAGGGGCGTTTTAATGTTTCTTTTGCAATTTGTTGTGATGTTGGTTAGTTTTGATGTTGCTGATTAGTTTTGTGGCAGGTTATACTTATTATTGTTTTACCATTATTTATTTTACTGTATGCAATCTAAAGATTTTGTAGGAGTGTTTTTTTAAATAATTTCTTTTTAAGAAATTCTTTTGAATTAGTATTATTTTTATGTGGTCTAACTGGATCCTTCTGATTAATTTGATTAGCTCTCTGTATACAGTTCGTACATAAATAAGAGGGACACAGCAGTTCAGACTAGATGCACAGGTAAATGCATGGAGAAAATGGAATCTGTCATAAAAGTGGATGCCTAGAAGTCATTTCACTGGAGATTAGATGGTATTAGGAGACATGATCTGTGGACATAAAATCATGAATGGAAATTATAAGGTGGTGTAATTGAAAAAAAAGAAGAATGTGGGAGTTGAACAGGGCACATGTTATATATATAAAGTGTAGAAGTTACAACACAGACTGAGGAAAGTAATACTTCACATATTGTATACAAAATGATGGTTGAAACAAGTTGCCAGAAATGAAGGCAGGTTATTTATATGAAGGCATTTTAGAAGGCCTGGGGCACATAGAGGAGATGTGTCAGAGAATGGGAAGTGCTGTTGCAGATCTGCATCATTAAACTATGTGCAGTCTAATCAGAGAAATTACTAACATAAAAAACACTTATGCACAAATATAAACAGTTTAAGAAAGTAGTTACTTCTCAGGACAGTCAGTTAGGTTTTGATATAGATGTCTGCTGTTGTGAACATAAATGGGCAGTCATGTTAAAGCTGGAGTGACAAAGACATATGTATGTGTATATGTGTTTCTATGTGTTTTCCTTGTGTTATTTGAGGCTGTGAGGTGAAACATAAACAGATGATGTAAAGTTTGCTTGCCTGGTTTCCTTATGTGTATGTCTACGTGTGTGTGTGTGTGTGTGTGTGTGTGTGTGTGTGTGTGTGTGTGTGTGTGTGTGTTGTGTGTGTCTTCATGTAAAATATTTAAGCAGCAATCCATGACTGGGTGTAGGTATATCAGGATTTACCCACGGCTGGTGTGGTTTTATCATGGGATGCAACCCGAGTAATTAAATAAAGCCAATCATGGGAAAATCCTGATATACCCATACCTAGGAGTGGATTGTTGCTATTATGCAATTACATTATTTAAGAAAGAAATTGCTTACTTTTCTTAAATAATGTCTTGGTATAATGGCACTGAATGTTCTTCCACATTTTTCCTTCTTTACTGATATACTGTGCATGTGTATGGGACTTCCATCCCCATGCCTGCACAATACACCAGTACAGTGCAGGTTGTTTTTTTTTTTATTTTCCTGTTGAGATTTTTATGAGGAATACCACAGAAAAAGAAGGAACGTCAGGTACATTTCCTTTTTTATTTCTGTTTTGCTCTGTTCCTCAGCATATTCCAATAAAAAGTCTGGCCACTTAATGGTATTTCAGCAGCCAGACTTTATTCTATCGGTATATACTCTACAATATGCATGTTGACTGGATTGTCCAATTAATATGCTTGCTTTTGAATACAAATTAGCTGTTATTGTATAATCAATGGTTTACCATGAAATTACCTGAGACCTCAAATTACCTCATCACGAATGACAACATTAATGGGAGTTATGAGAGGTTATAGGATACAATGTAAAATAATTCCATTATTATATTAAAAAACAACATGTGCTTCATTTGTTTTAAAATAAAAACATAACAAATCATACTGCTGCTTTGTACTGTAAAAAAGAAAAATCTAGCAATCTCAACAGCCAAAGATTAATTCCCTGATAAATACTTTATTCACCCAATCTAGGTATAATGTTTGTATAAATTTGTTTTATATTTGCTTCTGTACATTCTTATGTTGTTGCATATAACTATACTTTTGTGTTTTCCACCTTTGGTTGTATACCCTAGGCTGAGCTTGAAGATGGTCCATTGAGATCAGTGCTCTACCCCAGTGAATGAAGCAAACAAACAAATAAATATATACAAACAAATAAATGCATACAACAATAAATACATGAATAAATTCTGTAGGTTGCTTTGAATTGAATAATATCTGTTGTTGTATTACACTGCTATAATCATTTAATCTGCTTGCCAAATTATGGAGAATATTATATATTCTTACCTCTGTTTATTAATAAACACTATTTGCATGTGTGCGCATGTGTGAGTGTGTGAAACTGTGTGCATATATATGTGTATATGGAGTGAATTATTAACGTTTCTTAGGTCATATTCCTGAAGGTTTGTGGAAGCTGTTTGCAGACAGCGCAGCACACAGAAGGAAGACTTCAGTGCACTTACTACAGACACGATTCCAGAAGACATGCTGAAGGTAAACTGAGTACTTAAATATTCAGTGTAGGATAATTAGGGATTCCCTGCATGACAATGTGATTCCACAACACATCATTCACACACAACGCAACTCAAATGTAACAAACAGCTGCTCCAACTCCGTTTTTGAATTCCTTGGTGCATACATTATGGACCCCAAGGAATTCAAACAAAATACTATGGATTATGGTGAAATCCATAGCAAAATGAAAAATAAAATAACATGCACTATGATGGTAATATACTTCAACATGCAGCAGTGATGCAAGCCATACATGAGGCTGTGGCTGTGCATCCTAGAAGGCAGCCAGCTACAGTCAGAGCCAGGCTGAGCCAAAAATCTGGACATTCTGTGAAAATCTGTACAGTTGAGAGGTATGAGTGAAACCAGTTGTCAAACCAGAAAATAATCAACAGATTTGTCTAGACAAACAAATGGTGCAGGCTGTCTGTAACATGTGTGTCACACACATGTCTGTGCAGACCCCGCGAGGAAACCCCATCCCCCTTGAAGCCAAAATATGTTTCAGAGTGGGTATACTTACATCTGGGACATTCCAGAGACACATGGGGGATGTTCTGGGAGTATTACAGAGAGCTGCCAGTCATATCCTGGCAGAATTCTTGGAAGCAAAGGGTAGCTAGATGGGATGACTATGTAAATTTTCCATCTACTCCCATCTAGCAGAGAACTGTAATGCACAATTTCTATAACACAGCAAACTTCCCCCTTGTATTCAGTGCAATAGACTGCACACATATACCTATCAAGACACCAATACCTCCAGAAGTAGACCGATACATAAATAGAAAGGGATGGCCATTCATCAACTGCCAAGTTGTGAGTGTAGAAGATGGTAGTATAACAAACATCATAGCAACATACCCAGGAAGTGTCCATAATGCTCCCATTTGCAAGGAAAGTGGACTGAGGGCTGCATCCCAAAGGACTGCTACTGGGTAAGTACAGGAACACAGCTAGGATGCTAGTTAAGGATACAAATCTCAACAATATCCAGTCTGACCAAAAGTGTTTTTATTCCCCACAAAAGGTGACTATGGTTATCCACTTGAGTCACGGCTAATGACCCTGTACCGTAAGCCCTCCAACCCTGCACAGGAGGCATGCAATACAGTATAGATAACAACTAAAAGCACCATAGACCATGTATTCGGTGTACTGAAAGCTAGGTTCAAATGTCTGGAAACATCCAGGGGTGCACTGCAATACAAACCTAAGAAGACAGCACAAATGATAACAGGGTATGCCATACTCCCACTACATGCTAACCTGAACATATGGCAGGCTTCCAGCTGCAGATGTGGGTAAACTATCCCAAGAACCACAAACTTCTGAAGAGGACATCTAACAGTTATTGGAGGAGGAAGAGAAGAATACAGGGGACAGACGTCGCAGGCGTAGGCAATGTAGGATGTGACCACAAGTCAGAACCAGGCTACTCGGCAGCATCTGACCCAAATATTTGAGTCATGACAAGTTACATGTACATGAGTACACAGACTGAGCAGTGATGTCCAGGTGTTGCCCCATGACAGCAGCATAGTTTTCATCTAATAGCAAGTACCCACTAGATGCAGACACTGAGCATTACACATAACATAAGCCTAACATATTCCAACATGAACATATTCAAATGTGTCAAAAAAAAAGTTATCAACTCAGGGCACAACTGACACAGGTATGCATACACACTCAGTTTGTTCTATCACTGTATGTTAAACAAAAAGTTACACACATCCATGCTACACTTACATATCTCTACAATATTATAACATGAAAAAAGAGAAAGCAATACATGAGATAATGCAGACATTTTTTCTTTCAGAAAACACATATCACAGTACAGTGGTACTGAAATAATATGAGGCAGCTATGTGTACCACACTGTTGGAAACACTGTAATGCAGTCTTGGTCGACCTTGCTGACATCTCACACCACGGTCCACCCTACCATGACCATGTACAGACACATCCTGCCCTGGTTGATCCACAGAGTAGATGGAATGGGAACAAGGATATACTAATAACTACAATATAAATCAAGCTGTAACATAATGTGAAGTGATCTTTATTCTGTTTGAACATTGTGTGGACATTATAAAAATGGTCTTTCTCCAAGCATTATTATAAATTATGCAATCCACATCTGTTATTCCCACACTGCAGGAAATAATGTCTGCGGAAAGAATTACTTTGGAAGATAATGGTGGAAGGCCCAGAAAGAGGACTACTAAAAACTAGTAAATGAATAATTATTGCTGGAAGGTCCAGAAAGAGGACTACTAAAAACTACTAAATGAATAATTATTGATGGAAGGCTCAGAAAGAAGACTACTAAAAACTAGCAGATGAATAATTATTGATTGAGTTGGTATTTGTTCATAGGTATCTGCTGGTATATTACCCATGTCTGCTTATTTATTACAAATGCATGCATTGATCTCTGCCTAAATCTCAATTATGGTAAATAAGCTGCTTGTCAAAGCTTTGTTTTTTTCTGATGAGAGCATAAAAGTATATCCATTGTCTGACAAGTCTGAACTTGAATTTCATCCCTGGTAAATATGTTTGCTAAGGCATTGGTGTGTTGTGGGGAAAGTTTAAAGGTAGCCATGCTGTCTAACAAGGTGTGAAAATGTCATGTTTGGAGATCAGAAAATGATAGACCTATAGTCTAATAAATATTACTGGTGTAGTGCATGCATAACTGTAGGTGAGCAATGGTTATCCATTTTTGGAATTTGAAAGTAGCAAAACTGATAATGAGAATTCCATGACTGATTCCTGTATACGTGTTGGAAGCTGTACTGCTGCTTTTAAAATAATTGAGGAAGTATTCGGAATATTTAAAGAGACCATGGATTCTGGGAATTATTTTTTGCTAATAGCGTCTTCACTTTTAACTTTTGTTTTCATCCATTGAACTATACCAGAACTTGCCTTCCTAATAGGGTTACTCTTATATAGTCCTTAGAAGGCACTGCAGCAAAGACTGAGGCTCTAACAATCATCTGTATTCTGAAACTTGAATAAGCCGAAATGCATTGCACTGGTCATAATGAATTAGTAAGTAATATAAAATATATTTTATGCAGACATTTGAAAACACACCTAATTGCATTTGTAGCTTACTAGAAAATAGATGTTATTATAATAAGTTTCTTGTGCAGTGACACTGTTAGGATTGCTGAAAATACAGCTCATATGTGAACAGTGAAAGCATTTTGTGGAGGCCAAGACTAGTAAATGCATTATACAATCATCTACAGTAAACAAACCTGAAATGAATGTGCAGTCATGCTCTCCGTCATTATCTTTATCAGAAAGGGTTATTTCTGCTCCCATTAAATATAATGAATCAATGCTTATGTTGCAATATTATGTGAGCTGTCAGAAGGAACACAAACTTATTGCACTTAATTGACCTCGCAGATGTGTTTAGTCCATGTGAAAATGAATCAGGCAGAGAGAGCTTATCAAGAAATGAGAGAACTTTCTATGAAATATGACACACTTAAACGAAAATACGCACAGCGGCAGCGTGAATCTCTGAACTGACTACAGAGCAGTGGACACTCATTCCTGGTAGGAAGAGATTGAAGTGGAGATCTAAACATTCGTTTATACCAAAAACAATTACAGTTGAAGTTGTAGGTTTTGTGATACATGCAAGTTACAAATATAATTGCTTTTTATATACACCCTAGCTCTCTCTTTATATGTATATATATATATATATATATATATATATATATATATATATATACTGCACACACACACACACACACACACACACACACACACACACACACACACACACACACACACACACACACCAATGACCTGGAATTCTTAACTTGGTATCTAGAATCCAGGTAATGATGTCTTGTAGCTATTTAAAAAAGACAAGAATGCATTTCAGTTGAATTGAAAGCTGAAATTGTGAGGCTGCATAGAATTGCAAGATTAATTTAAACATAAGCCATCTATGCATATAGTCATAATGAAATGCTTATTCACAGCTCAGTCAAATAAATTTGCATGGCTTAAATCATCTATGTTTTTTTTAAACATACATAGTTATGTTACTCTTTATCATGCTCTAGTATTGTTACTAGACTAAAATAAAGTTTAGTGGAATTACTATATTACCAGAAAAAAATGTGGTGTGATTTCTGCATGTCCTGCTTTCTTCTTCATAATAAGGTGTGATATTGTACCTCTGTTAATCTTAGCTCCTATCCCAAGAATACTGCTGATAATGGTGACAGCTGTTATGAGTTTTTAGTCGGTATATATTTTCATTTTATTCTTCAGTAAATTGTGTGCCTGTTCTAAGAATTAATTAATGCTTACTTTTGTTTTCTACATGCTGAATACAAAAGTTAAAGTCAAGTTACAGTTAGTTGAAATCAACAGGCCACATAGTAATATATGTTCTGTCCAGCAGTTACTGTCCAGTTGCATAAACTACAAGATAATATTATCTGAAAGATAGAAGCTATGCAGTCTGGATAAACTTCTATTAAAATGCATCCTCATTAGAATGAAGCCTTGGTACTATAGTCTCTCTAATTAAATTTAAATAGCTTGACTCATCTTCAGCATTTTATAGCTGCAGGGAAAGTTCTTGCCTGTTTTGAGTCATTGTCACAGATTGTGTACGACCATCAACACATATCTGTATAACTGCAGAAGTTTTACTACTTGCAGGATGACAGGCTACTCTATTCTTCATAAAGTTCAAACTTCCAGAACAATTTTCCTATGGGCTTGGTTCCGTCCTCAACATGTAATTGGAATCCCATACAAAATATGCATTCACACCATTTTCACAGTGACTTATTTTGCTGTATAATGAGAAATCAGAATCCATACGAGAGGATACATTTACATTGTTTTTAAACAGACTCGTTTCATTACATTATGTGTGATCAGAGTAAAGTCTAAAAATAGACTTATGCTGTTTTCTATAAGCTTGTCTCACTCCAGAGTGAATCACTATGATCCATTCAAAAGGATGCAGTTCCATTATTTGGAAATAAGCTTGCTGCACTGTACAAAGTATGATCAGATTCCTGTTGAAAAAAAAAAGTTTCATAACATTTTGCTGCATATAACATGGTGTACTGCACCTAGATGCTTATTATTTTCATAAAGATACATCATTTTTCCACAGACCTCTCCCTCTGTAGCTTTTTGATATGAGACTAGACTTTTCAGTTCTTCTTTCTCTGTGTTTAACTTACATATTCACTACATTGCTGTTCTGCTGCTTATAAGCTTGCTATAACATCTTGCCCTGTATTCTACTAGGTTAGCAGATGCACAGTTTCATTAATCTTGCTAATGGTACTATAGAGTAAATAGTATATTTTGCATGGCCACTTAATGACTAACATTTTTGCAAAACAGACAACACGAGCTTGTTGTCTGAAACCCAATGCGGTGGATGAGTTTTTTTGTCTTTAACAATGTCAAATGATTTGAACTCTAAGTCAAAAAGTGTCTGCTTGTGAATGTTGTGTAGTACCCCGCTGAGCTGGCCTGTTCCTTTGTATATTTTCTTCTTTCATGTACAAGTGGGAAACAACAAGGAATCACAATACAAATTATACTATAATACAACTACATGCTCAACTATGTCCATCCTTGTTGCTTGCATGCTGCAGGCTTAACAACTGTGAATTAACCACCTGATATATAAGGTTTAAGTGAACTGTCTTGCACAGCAATACAGAATGAGGATCTATATACCTGAACCTTTTCTGAATAAAACCTAGGAACAGATAGCAGTAGTGTCATAGACAAGAGAGCTGTTGATGTTATATATTGCATGTTCTGTACAAACTTCTGGTATAAATCTGTGCGTGAACAGCAAACAGTGAGGTGTGCCATTATAGGCTCAGAATGATGATATATTCTGTATTATTTGTCAACTGCATTTCAGAAGCACACAGAAATCTGAAGTTTGTATCTTTATTTGCAGAAGTCTAGCTCTATATTGCATCTGTCCAGGGCCACATGTGGTACAAATTGCTGTCTTGTCAAGATGTAAGCACAATTGAGCTTCATCTCGTGGACATCAGTATGGGAGCAGGCTGGAGGCAGGCCAAGCACAGTCACTGGCATGTTGTTAGTCAGTCACACATTTGGAATATGTGCACATGACTTAACACATTGCCCAGTAGGTACAGCTATGCTGTAATAAGTGCATGCCGTGTTAGTGTTATCTTTTGTAATCTGATGGTCAATACTGTGCAGAAGCACAACATCCATAATATACATTGAACGGGCACATCACGTATTTCTCTGTGGATTGAAATAGTGACTACTTTGTCTAGCACACTCATAAAGAAAGGTGCTGTGGCATGCTGTGTACATTACTGTAGATACTATAAGCAAACACTCGTGCTCATCAATTTGTCTAACACAATGCATATATATGGATAATGCAGATGCAAGTGTGTGTTCATGGTGGCATTGCTGGATGCAGAGACATACAGGCTTCATCAGAGATGTGCAGCATGCCATAAAATCTGTAGCTGACATGGGCACCTGTTACAAAACTAAACACATCAATACCTGTAATGTGGTATGATTGACAGTATTTAGCACTAATGTTTTTTTCTCTGACTTGAAATGGACACTTGTTTACGTTGCCATGCTTGTATTCAGTAGATATAAAGTCAAAAAGTATTGAGTTATGTTGCTTTGGAATTTCTCACTGTCAGGCTTCACAAGTTATAATGATGTCTCTCAAGAAAATGTAAGCCTGTCACTCTGCAACTGTGGAAGGAAAAAGACTTTGATCTTTCTGGGTGATTGCCTCCCATTCTTACCCCGTCCTTTTTGATTTTGAACCTCTGAACTGCAATAGGATATAGAAATAGTGTACAACTGTAGACTTTGTATCAGCAGCTACTGGGATGCCACTCAAGTAAAGAAGCATTAGCAGAGATATTCCATCCTCTCACACAGGGACCATGATCATCAGCAGTGCTTGCATGACAAGGAATTGGGACATAGGCTACCTGACCTTTGTGAGTGTTTGAAGTTAATTCCATTAAATGACATCACAACTTTAAGGGGTATTTTGTCTAATTATATTAATGCAACTAATAATATTTATTTCAAATGAGAAAACAAAGAAGCACAATATTCAACTTTGTGAGGACAGAGCAAGAAAACTGTGCTAGACAATGAATGAGTAATGTATGTATTTGTAGCTGTCACTGTTATATTATTCATTTACACACGTATTGTATCGAGCACTATGGCATGATGAAGTAATCTTTTTGCACATCCAATGACATCTGTGACATCACATTTATTGCTGGGTGGTATTCAGTGAGAGTAATGATATGACATACCCTACAGGCTGGGATACTTTTGAGTACCTGCACAACCATGTTTCCTGTAGGCTGGTGTGGAAGGTACTTGATGTTATAAATGGCACTTTTTATGCCAATAATTGTATTTAAGTATACAAAGCTTAAGGCAATATTTTCAATGATAATCACAGATTTTCAATTTTTTTTTACCAGTAAAATACACACTGATTCCCAGGACTTGTAGCAAACGTGAAAAAATATCTAAATAATTTGGTAAGAAAGCCAGACTTTTTTGTGGAGTTGGAGGTGGGGTGGGGGGCTTAAGAAGTATCTTAAGTAAACAGGACACAACAGCTTCTAGGAAATCCAGAATTTAGCCTTAGCAAAAGCTATGAAAAAAGGCATAGAAAAATATACCTAAAAGATATAGTATCTCTTTCTGTACCTGGTTCATTACTTTTAACTCATTCTTTTTTTTGAAACACCAACTACAATTAACAGGTTATGCCTTAAAAAATAAGATTGAGAAAGTAAAAGTTATTCTTTGCCCTTTGACCTTAAGGATTTGTGTTTTGATCTAGTGGTAAATATTAGAACATCTAGGTTTTTCTATGATTCCTGTTTATTTAACTAACAAAATGATATCAAATAATGTCTAGAAAAGCAAGGAAATTAATGTATTAAGTTTATAATAATAATGAGAGGTGAATGACATAATTTATAGGATCCCCTAAAAATGTACTTGCTAAAATTAAATATCAGTGTAACAAAAGACAAACAATAAGATGTAGATCTGCTCACTATTCAAGAGAAACTACACAAAGCCAAATTAGGTGTTGAGAAAGGAATTATACAAGGAATTAACATAATTAAATTGTTAAAAAAATCATCAAGATATTTTGAAACAAAAAGTGAAATTGTACTGGAGAAAATCAGATTACAGACTTATGCTATGTCTCTGAAGGGACTGCATTGATTAATTAATATATCTAAGTTAATTTCTAAATCCAGTCAGATAAAAACTACACAAATTCTGAAACTTCTTAAGAAGACACTTGATACAGAAAAAATATTGCTAGCATGTAAAAGCTTTAATGGAGATATAAATCAGAAAGAAACAGATGATGTAGATGAAGCTGCATTAGATTAATTTTTGTTTAAAACCATAAAAATAAAACTAGAACAGAAAATAAGTACTCTGAAACCCATGATACTGAACAAGATTAAAGAGTGAATTAAAAAATTAAAGTAGGTAAAACTCATGGATTAAATACAATAATATCAAAATATATGAAATGTGTTCTTTAGAGATTATTCATTTATTATTTTTTTTTATTAATGCAAACTACAAAATAAACTCCTTCTTCAAGAAAATATTCATCCATATCTTCTATTTTGAAGCAATGGAATGATTCTTAACTTTGCTCTTCATATAGACATATTTCTTTACTGAATATATCAACACTGGCAGAAAACTTCAGGTGGCAGCCCTTTTTGAATCAGAAACAAGTCCACTAAAGTGATTCGACATTATTGATAGAATCACTCTGGTAGGCTGTTTCCATGGCCATGCTAAATGTAAATATTGCATTTCAGGGAAGAGGCCTTTGATAATTAGCAAACAACCATACGCTCCGCAAGGATGGCATGCAGGGTCAAGCCAACAATGTAAACCACCAATGACCAGCAAAAAACGATAGTGAACACGCAGTAGTGAAGAAATAATGATTATTTATTTATAATTCCTTCAAATCCAGACCGGTTTCGGCTATTCAGAATAGCCGAAACCGGTCTGGATTTGAAGGAATTATAAATAAATAATCATTATTTCTTCATTACTGCGTGTTCACTATCGTTCTTTGCAGGTCATTCACGCCTTTGATAATTAACCACATGTTTTCCACTAGAAATGCCTCTGCACAGGGCAGTTATGCAGCAATGTAATTTAAAGAATTTTAGGCATATAAATTAGCACAGTTAGCATTGTTAATGAGCACATGTGAAATACTGTGTTTCCCTGTTGCAGTCAATGGGAGATTGTGTAAAAATTAAGAAGAGGTAAATGTCTGTTGAGAGATAATAGTAAGGATGTGTGAGAGTTTATATGAGTCTGAAAGTATGTGCAAGTATCTGTAGGGGTATAAGTGGTCATCAGTATGTGCGTGTGTGTCTATACATGTGTGATCATGTGTCTTCCTGGTGGTTGCAGTAGGGGGGTTAATTAGGGAATCATTAGAGTAGTATGTATGTTGTGTATGGCATATGTCTTACTGGTGTTCACAGGAGGGGGGGGTTAATTAGGCAATCATTAGAGTAGGGGTGTGTGTGTGTGTGTGTGTGTGTGCGCGCATGCGCGCGTGTGTGTGTTTATATGTATGGCTGAATGGGTGTGTGTGTGTGTGTGTGTGTGTGTGTGTGTGTGTGTGTGTGTGTGTGTGTGTGTGTGTGTAAGTACAACTACGTGAAGGAGGTGCATCTTCTGTACTGTTAGTGTGTATGTTTGCATGAATGTCTGTATGTGTGTGTGTGTGTGTGTGTGTGTGTGTGTGTGTGTGTGTGTGTTTGAAAGCATGCGTGGTTGAGGTTTGGATAAATGCATAAGGGCTTTACCTGAGATACACAAAGTACAGGGTTTGATTCCCTTGTTTAGTCACTCTCTGGTTATTATCTAGACATGTAGACTCTTTGCCTAGTATTTACTATTTACTTATAGGGAGCAAGAACAAGAACGATGTGTGTGGGACAGTGAATGGGAGTGTGCCTTTGCCAACCTAATGCATTGGCCAACAGGGGGTGCCTTTGACGATATGATGCATCGGCCAACAGTGGTGCCTTTGCCAACATGATGCATGGGCCAACAGTAGTGAAAACCTCAGGAAAGTGTTGATTAATGCTAATGATTATATCACAGAATTCAGGGACATACAAATTAACCAGTAATGAGGTATTTTTGCATTGTTGGCTGATCTTGTCTCTGAATAACATTTCCTGCATTTGTGTAAAATACCCTTTTGCCTGCAGCAGTATAAGCAAGTGAAGGAAAGGTTCTTTAATCCCATTTCTGGATTACAAAGTTTTCACTTTGAGTCTTCCTAATGGTATAAGATAAATTTTTGATCAAACAATAAATAAAGATCAGTCTGGATTTAAAATACATTGACAAACACAGGATAATATTAAAATGCTTCTAAAACTAACAGATTATGCTAATGCAAATAACATTAAATTGGTTATTAAACTTAGAGAAAGCATTTGGTGCTGTGCAGTGGACATTTCTTTTTAAAGTCTTAGCAACATTTGACTTTTGAGAACAGTCCATTGGTTTACTCAATAGTTTATATTTGAATACAAATGTGTATGTCAAGGATGGTTCTTTCCTATCATAACGATTGGCTGAATGAATGAATGAATGAATGAATGAATGAATGAATGAATGAATGAATTAATTAATTAATTAAATAAAAAGTACTAAGCATGGCTACCTCCCTTTCTCTTCTACTATTTGACTGGTTATTGAACCTTTGATTGCTTTTATTAGATCACACAGAAATAGAAGATATTAATATTTCTAAACAATATCAATCTAAATAAAATCTATTTATTCACAGAAGGTTTATTTTAACTTTAGATGATATAAACAAATCATTTCATAGTATACATTATTCTATCAAACTTTTTGAAGAAATACTGAAATTTACATGTTAAAAAAAAAAAAAAAAATATATATATATATATATATATATATATATATATATATATATATATATATATATTCTCCCTGGGATTCATTGACAGTTGTGTAGGCTTCTACACAATCACAGCCTGTTAGCATGATGAGCAGCAGTGCTCGTTGAAAATGCTTGCTTTTCATCACAGATTCTCATTTACAAGCAACATTTTGTGGCCGGTAGCCATGTTGGCGGCCATGAAACAGTACTGTGAAACATGGGCACAGAATGCAAACAAAAGTCCTTGCCTGTAGGGAAATATTTTATGCGAGCACAAGTGGTCAACTTATATGAAGTAAAGGCAAGTGTATTATAAGAAGTTAGATGCAGGGAACATGAAACTGGGAGAATGTACACAGAATGCAATGTTAAAAGTGCAGACATAAGTACTAAGAAGGGTAAACAGGAAAAAAATGCACTCAGTTAATGCATTCAAATGTGTTGATGTCACAAAGAAACATTTTCAACAGAAAGATATCCTTGTTGATGGTAATAATAAATAATCATATTTCCAATAGTTTATCCATGTACATAACTAAAATGGACATGCTAACACTGATGAGAGAGGGACACACGCAGCATGGTATAAAAGGGAAATTAATGTGACAGCAATGGATGTTATCACAAATTAATAAAATTAATGTGTGAAGTAAAGAACATTTGAGGATAATTTGTACAATATGATTTTGTCAGAATGGTGACAAGGAGGTTAACTATAGTAATGTTTGCACAACTGACAGCAGTGAAATATCAATGTTTCTCACCAAGAAAGTTTGTTTTATACAACAACATCATTGACTCAGAACTGAAATAAACTGTAGATATGCAATACAAGTCATTACTGAATGCAGTGATGCAGGAGCACTCACACTACAACATTCACAGAACAACTGTTTCATTGACAGGATATTACAAAATGACTTTTTATTAATTTTTCCAAAGTCAAACTTGAGAACAATAACTTCACTCAGTGTTCCTTGTGCAGTGTAAGTATATTCATAGAATACTGCCCTTTGTTGGAACTGAACAGCAAGTTATGTAAGTCTACAAGCTACCAAGATGTGTATGAATCACATGCACCACAGTGGAAGTCTTAACAAAGATGTGAGAGTTCATCTGTGTGAATTCATTACATAATATGATTGTGTTGCAATTTGTATTTGATAAAAGGGCTTGCTGAGGTTTTCCCCACTATAATTGTACACATTATAACATTTATGGATGTCATTTATGCTTAACAGCAATAAGACATGGAATGCTTATAGTCAGTCAATGTAAGCTTTGAACACTGACTATGTGATCACAAAAACTACATGATATTGGGAAGAATGAATGAGCCACAGTACAAGTGGTACCACAATTGTGAGATATTTGGGTCTTTAAATAACTTGACATCATGTTATTGCTTTAAGCAATATGTGGGCCTGTAATTTCTTTTTTCTTCTAAAAATGTACAAATGTGGTTGAAATGCACTGTAACAGTGCACAGCAACACATACTACATGCATTAGAGACCTTTTCTACACAGCATGACAAACAAACCAAAAATGCACAGTAGTCAGTCATTGCTCGATTCAAATCTTCTCTGTACTTACACAATCTAGAGAGCACAGTATCAACAGCCAGTGCCACAGGATAACCCATATGACCACTGTGATGAAGTTCATATTTGTTAGCATGATGTATGTGTTGTGCTTCCAAAACTGGTTATTGCCTGGGAAATATAAATGTATTGGGTATTCCTCTATGACAATACACACAGTCACATTAGTTAAGTGTGCACTTTTAGACAGGATGACCACATCAGTGTGATGTAGAGATGATGTTTGTGAGATAAGTTGATGGGGGCATCCTCTCCCATGTTAAAGTCATCTCCTAAATGAAATTTGATAAAGGCACACCTCTTCAGGAAGCTGTATGTACCCGACATTGAAGCCACACAGACAGAAGTTCCCCACTGTGAGATATGAACCTTCTACCTATCTAATTATACAATTTACAGACTCCAGTGTTAGCTGCAAGCACCATAGGACAAGAGGAGAGAGTGAATTTTGGCAGGACAACCTCATAACTGTGTTGCAGAGAAGATGTTTGTGGCAAATGTGGGATACGGGGATGGTGGAATACTTGCCCAATTTGAATGTTCTCATGACTAGAAGTTGATACAGCACATCTCTTCAGGAAGCTAAAATTAACTAACATTGCAGCCACACATTCAAGTTCACCACTGTGAGATTTGAATTTCCTACCTATCTAGAGGTCACAGAATTTCTGCAAGTGCAACAGGAGAAGTCAGAGTTTTAAGGGGAAAAGTTCACTTTTGGCATGATGACCTCATCAGTGTGTTGCAGCGAAGATGTTTCAGTTAAACGTGGAATAAAGTGCAGAGGGAGCTGTCTCCAAAATTAAATGTATTTTCCTAAGTGGAAGTGGACACAGCCCATTTGACATTGAGGCATTACTTACCTGTCACTAGACCTCCCCCCCCAACACATACATACCTACATAAGTTCCTCACTGTGAGAACTGAACCTGTTACACAATCTGTAGAACACAATATTAGTCACAAGTGCCGCAGGAGAAGTCTGACTTTTATGTTGTGAAACTGCATATTTCTACTTAGCAAAAATTCACTGGGACATCTGGTACTGTGCATCACAGGTCTTGGACAGGCCAGTGTAACAACACTGTGCTTGCCCCATGTAATGACATGCTTTTCTGCTAAGATTTCTATACTGTCATTCATATACATAGCATTACTCTGAGGAACATACCTGTTTCACAGTATGGGAATGTCAATGACAATCACAACTGTAAACTGGTAGGTCAGCATTCAAGCATCGCTGCCAGTTCATTCTGGGATGATTTCATCGAAATAGTAAACATTTATAGTATCACTGTCACTTGTCTTGTCTCATGCTTGCACAATGTACAATGACGATACAAACAATTCATAAATATGACAGTGCACTTCAAAATAACAGTGACAGATTATGTGTGAAAAGGTTACAGTTAAAAGTGTAACTTTTACAGTGCAGACATACATGTCCTGGTCCACTTCAATAAACACACAACACCGAATGACATTTGATGACCTTTATTAAACTTCCATAAACTTCCATAAATATGATTGTTAACCAATAGTTATAAATTTCAACCAACAACATGACACCAGTGATAATAACATCCATGAAAGGAAACATAAAATAACCATAAGGGCAGTGCAACTGCTCACCCTTGATAAGCAGTGTCCCCCACTTCCCACTGCCCTTCTTCTCTGCTCACCAGCCTGACCAGGTTGTCCCCCCCCACTCCGACCAAACTTCCAGCAATCTAGCCACCAGTAAGGCAGTAGGTCAAACATAATTCGGTATACCCATCCTCCCTAACCAAGCTCGAACAAAATCATTACCTCCTAACCGTATACATAACTAACAGAAACAGCCAAGTAGCTAACAACTGCAAACAAACCGCTGACTCCTCTCCTATGCTAGGTTAGCAACCATAACCTCATCACCTATCATAGCTACAGCCACAATCTAATTAAACCATACCACCCGACCACAGGAATCCTTGCAAAGATACCAACAGCCTTACCAGCAACTGGACCCTTACTAATTCCACTGACACTGAAGCCATTCCAAGGCAATTGCATACCACCATGCCATATTGCAACTCCATTTACAGTCCAATTATTTTTTTTTTTTTTGCTGGCCAGTGAATGTAATACCCCTCTTAGATCTCTTTTTACATCCCAGTTAGTAAAATGCTGTAATCACACCAACTAACCATTATAAACAATAAGACACAAACCACCATCATGGCCGGTAGCAGTATGACCTCAAAAACACCACCATCATGGCCGGTAGCAGTAGGATCCCTAAAACATTACCAACAACAGACCAAACCAGGTAAAACTAACCAACTAATATACTAACAGACTAGAGGTTGCTCAATGCTACCAGGTCACACTATGTCCATGAAACGTTATTACCATCCAGAATATAGTAAAACAACCCCACCCAATCTATCCTGAAACTGCAGTCACTCAAAGCTAAATCCTACCATCAAAACCCCCTTTCTAACTTACAAGCCTAACTTACGCAATGCAACCCACTAACCCCCTACCCTTAATATCTGCAGTAATATCTGACCCATTCCAAAGAAGACCCCTCACTACCCATACAACAGTGTAAAATTCATCCTTGATGCTCCCCATACAAGATCAAACCAAGGCAAGACAAGACAAGACAAGACATTACCTTGTGACTGCAGGGAAGAAAACACCAAAAATAACAACTCCATATTCTACTGTACTACTGGCAACCCATGACCTCATTTCATACCGTTCCATCAGCTGAAACCCTCCTCTGCTTCTTCTCTCACCTGTCAAGTCCACATTCCTTCTGTCCCCCAAGTAATACCAACTCTGCATGTCCCCATCTGCTCTCGTGATCTGTAAAAAAAAAGTCTGTAAATACTCCACACATGCATAATCCAAATTCTTAATGACCATTATACACCAGCAAAAGGATATCTCATTCATCAACTGCATAAGATGCAGACACTTCCAAAAGCAAAACACTCCTGCAGATTAAATGCCCTACCAAAGATCCCCATAAAATTACCTCCCAACTCCTTTAGTAGCAGTACAATAGATACCACTGCAAAATAAACAAGGTCTTATTTATAGACAAAATTATCACTCTTCTACCAATGCAGGAGTAGCTGTTGACCACTTAGCATACCCCAGGTATGACCATATTGCTCATCAGCATAGCAAATCAGAAATCCAATACAAACTTGCTTCCACCATGTGGGACCTTGCTGAAAAACGCCACATTAACTGGAAGCCCATCACCACACCACCATCTGCACAGAGACAAAAGTAAAATGCATTAGAAAGTATACCACCTTTATCCATTTGTTACACATTATAGCCGTGGTGTACTTCAACTTGGTAATGAGAAAAACAGTCATTCCAATGAAAACTGTAAACCACTCCATACCCTAGCAGTACAGTGAATCATGGACCCTGCAGTGGTATCCATGGAAAAGAAGAGGCTTACCTAACATCCCATCCCATAACCTTAACATACCACCCCCAGATTTCAGAATATATGCCAATGACATTATTTTAAACTAATGTAATGTGCACAAATACTCCTCTATCTGTGGGAATGTGCCATCCAATTCCATCAAGCTTGCATTGGGTCAAAATCCTCTAAAGGCTATCAGTTTAAGCCATGGCATGCAACTACCTTTAAGCAACAATTTTAAACAGTAATTTCCTCAGAGCTAAGGTGGAAATAACTCACGGCTTGCAAGCAATGAAACCCTGGAAGATGCACCATGTTCTACAGTGTTACTAACCCCACCATAAATCACCTCCATCCTATCCTGAAATCATTCCATGACTATCTAATTTGCTTGCCCTGCTCTCTTATGTGATAGCAGACATTCCAAAGGGTGTAATGACTCCGCTGCCCCCCTGGCACATCAAAACCTTGCCTACACCCCCTTCCCACTCACCCTAACAAAAAAAAAAAAAAAAAAAAAAAAAAAATTATCTGCTTTTACTGTATTTGTGTTTTTTCCTACTTTATTTTGCTTTTGCGTCATCTTAAAAGTACTCAATTGTATTTATTACTGCTTGGTGTAACTTATTCTAAGCCTTTTAGTTTAAGCACTTGGGATTTAGACCAGTTGTTTTACATTAGGAAGGTCTGTGGGCTGCACTGTGGTGGCAGGACAGGTAGCTTATATCCTTCTAAGTTGGGAACTGCTGATTGAGGGCTCATTGTCTGTTATTCTAAAAGTGTATTAGTTCTGGTTTAAGCACCAGGGCTTCAGGCCAGTTATTTTACATTAAGAAGGTTCATGGTCTGCACTCTTGTGGGAGAAGAGGCTGGACTCTACCCTTCTGAGCTGGGAATTTCTGGTTAAAGGCTTATAGTGCCTGCATATTTGAACTATTTCTTACTGTAATTGGTACACCTTGTTTGCTGTAGCATAGACTAGATCCAGGCCTGCTGAATCTAGTTTTGTTTGTTTGCTTGTTATTTCCCTGAAAAGCTAATTCCACCTAAAATGCAGCTTTTCAGCGCTTCTGTGGATCCCTAGTGATATCTACATTGCTTACTGTACTTATTTCCTTGTTTCACTTGAAAGAAAGTTACTGTTTGTCATTTTTGCATTTAAGTTACCTGGCACTTGCTCACTAAAGCAATTATATAAGTCAGCACTAAATAATTAAAAGCACTACACCCTCACAAACTCCCCCTGGAGTACCTTGCTCCCCAATGGCCATTTTTTTCAATTATAAAGAAATTCCCAGTACTATTCTAGCATGTCCAAAGGTCAGTTGTCAATCTCCTCTCCAGTCCAGCTGGTGAATCTGGGAATCTTGAGGAAATGTTACAACTGCCTCATGTACACAGACAACCCTCTCCTCCTCCCAACAAATTCCAACACATGTGAGAGATGCAACCATATAGCCAAACTGGAGGCTAAGCTCTCTCAACTCAGTACTGGCGTAACCAGTCAGGAGGAAAAGGAAACCACACTCACTACAATTCCAGTCTCACATAGACCTACCACGACAGCAAACCAAACACATAAACACACAAAAACATACTTGGAGGCTCTAAATAAATATCTGCCTAAGCAGCAGAGACCTCCAAAGGAGACACCCAAGCAACCGCTACCCCAAAACAAAACACGTGCAACACATAGCTCACAAAGCCAGTGTGCCGAACAGTCACAGCCCTTAAGGCTAAACAACACACCTGATACACTTGTAAAAGGTGACTCTATCATCAGGCACACTGACGTCCCACTCACCAGGCTGAACAAGGAGAAGGTCACGGTGAGCTGCCTGTCGGGCGCCAGGATCTGCCACATAACACAAGCACTCAGGTCACTCCAAGGCAAGTACAAATATGACTCAGTCATTGTCCATGCTGGTGTGAATGACCTGAGACGTACCTCCCTGGACTACATGAAAAGAGACATAGAGGAGCTCTCTGAGCATGTAGCCCAGGCTGGTATGACCCTGACCTTGAGTAGCATCTTACCCTCACCAAGAATGATGCCACAGTATGAAGACAAGATTATCAATTGTAACAATTGGCTTAAGTATTGGTGTCATTCAAAGGGGATCCAATGCCTGTCAGCCTGGGATGACATGCTCGACAAGCCACGATGCTTCGCTAGGGACGGGTTGCACCTGTCACCCCTGGGCTTTCGGATATTGGCAAAGGCTCTTGCTACCCTCATAGTGCCTTTTTTAGGCAAGGCTCAAAAGACAAACCCACCTCCATAGGTATCACAAGGGATAAGAAACTAAGAGTAATGCTACTCAAGGCCAGAAGTCTAAACCTCAAGATGCACTCACTCAAAACTCTCCTTAGCATGGAGAACATTGATATCTGTGCAGTAACAGAAACCTGGTTCAAGGCTCTCGAGAGCACCCCAGCACTACCAGGTTATACCTCATACCATGCTTTTCAGCCCCAAAACTTGGACTGAACCACAAAAGGAGGGGGAGTATCAATATTCGTCAAAGATACCCACACCCCCAGGTTGGTGGCACAGCACGAAGCATCAGAGACTATCCATGTGAAACTAACAGTGGGTAAAACTGCCTTGCAGTTTATAGCCTGCTACAGACCACCCTCCCAAACCCAGGAACCCCACTCTGCCTTCCTGAGAACACTGGAAAATATGAAGGTCTCTCCAAACACCATTATATTGGGTGACTTCAACTACCCAACCATAGACTGGGAGCATTACTCTAGCTCCAACACCCTAGCCCAAAAGTTCCTAGAATTTATAAACTCAAATGCTATGGAACAACTTGTTACCACTCCCACAAGAGGGGAAAACATACTGAACCTGATCATCACCAACATGGGGACTCTATGCTCCAGACCAGAAGTGTATCCCTCACTGGTAAGATCAGACCATAAACTAATCTCACTGGATATTCACATCCCGACCCCACCCCATGCCCAGAAAACCACAGTGAAAAACTTCTCTAAAGCAAATTTCACACCCCTCATAACCAAGGTGGAATCCTTCAAAGCCCTCAGGCCTGTGGATAATATGGCCCAGACTGCAAAATCCTTTATAAACGCATTCTATGAACACCTTCAGGAATGCACGGATCATGCAATCCCAAATAAAGTCCAAAAAAGAATGGTAGGACACTGCTGAGATTTCTCCTTCTTTTATTAAAACACACAAAATTGCCAAGGATAAGCGCTTTCGGGTAAACAACCCTTCTTCAGATCAGTACCAAGAAGTAATTAGGGACCTGGGGACCCAAGTTGATAGCAATCTCTCATTTGACAACCACGTGGCCAAAGTGGTTAGAAAAACATTTTATATAGCCCACCTAATCATGAAGGGATTCACATCTAGATCAGGGGAGGTCATCGTGCCTCTTTACTCATCCCTCATCAGGCCCATAATTGAGTACAATGCCCCTTTTGGGATGTACCCTACCAGACACCTGCAGCAACTGGAAAGACCCCAAAAGTACCTCACCAAGAGGATCAAGGGGCTCAAACAGATGCCGTATGCTGTCCGGTTAAAGAAACTCCAGCTCTACTCAGTGGTATACCGCCTGCTCAGAGGCGATCTGTGCCTGACGTATAAAGTCATGTCCGGAATTAATGGACATGCTGCACCTCAGAAAATCCAAATCCCATCGAGCTACGCACTCGAGGGACTTGAACCTCAGCACTGAAATAAATAGGACATGCTGGAGGGACAGATTCATAAACCAGAGGCTCCCTTCACTCTGGATTAAAATCCCAGTCCTGGTTAGGCAGAGTCCCTCATTGACTCTCTTCAAGAGGAATCTTGACGAGTGGATGGGAGATCGTAGGTTTACCCTGGGTATCACTTCTGTGTCACTGTTAGACAGAGGCACAGTATACTAACCTTGAAAAAGGGCATAGCAAAATTAATTTAATATGGGTGGTGAAAGCCATACACACTCTGGCTAGGCTTATAAATGCCCTAGGGCAGATAGCCTAGTATGAACCTATGAACCTATGAACATACAGCAAGCACTCATCTTCCAAAATGCTGCACGGCTTAGTCACTCCCTCGTTTGAGCCTCAGACTTCATTCCCATGACAGGTAATACACATCCCTGGCAATACTTAAACCTAGGACCATGTGCATTCCAATCACACCAGCTCCCGCTACTCCACAGGAGCTGTCAGTTGCATAGCAACACAAAATGTGAGTCCAACACCTTTATAATTGTATAAAACAAAGTGCAAAATATGTCACTTTTATACAGAAATTATATGGTTAACTTCTTTAGACCTTAGACCCCCCCCATTATGTTCACATAGATTGCCTCAAGAAGTATCTTCTCCTTTTGGGTTTCTCAGTTAAGAGTCGCCACAGTGGAACAATGGTCTGCAAAACGATAGGGCCAATTTAAAATATCCAATCCACCTACCATGTCTTTGGGATGTGGGAGGAAACTGGAGCACCCAGAAGAAACCCACATGACCACAGAAAAGACATGCAGACTTCACACAGAAGCACCCCAGCTAAGAATCTAACCGGAAAGTCTCTTGCTGTGAGGCAACAATGATAGCCACTGTACCACCGGAGCCATCCAGATTGCCTCAAGAAGTATATAAAACTCAAAGTGTCTGACATTTACAATGCCGTCCTTCAATGATTTAACCATGATGAACCAATAACTACGAGTTATGAGAAGCTGACCAAAATATGATGCCAAGTCTAGGCCATTCTCCGAAATTTTGTGCCGGAAGGAGGTATGATAACACCTATCCACCCCATGCACATGGTAACTTTCACCTAACTATTTCTAAAATTCCCTCAGCTTCAAAAACTTTAAGTCAATCCTTGCAATCATAGAATGCTTAGCTAATGCAAAACTAACAACCTCAATTGCCCTGATCACTGTCTCTATGCATGCGTGGCAATGGCAGTCCCACAGACTTGCTCAAAGCCCACGAACCATTGCAGCTTCACTGAGGAAATACCTCAAATTTGGACACCCCCCATGATGGACTACCCCACTAGAGAAGCCAATATTTGAGTGAAAGCCCCAAAACCCCCACCACTAATGAGCTGAGAACCCCAAATGAATAACATAACATGAAACTGCATCCTCTCTAAATTAGGCCTTTTTTTTTTTTTTTTTTTTTATCAAGTGAAAGCCAAAGTAGACGGTGCATGCACACTGTACCCACTGTCACCATGAGGCCCTCATGCCTGTGAAAGTGATCAACGTGCATCACAGAAAGGACTGCACAGATCAGGACTAACAGGACAGCAGCTAAATGCTATTATTTAGTGACTTAGTTCCTCTGATCGACCCATTAATTTGGCAAAATTGCATATAACATAAGGAACCGGTCATATAAAGCAAATTCTAGACATACAGTGAACATCTGTACCATTGAGAGGTATACCTAATTGGACCATCCTAATCAACACAAAAGCCCCAACTCCAATGCGATGATGGCTATTGCCTCCGATTTTTACCACTTAAAAGCGTACTAACCAACTGGCCATGCTATCTCACATACCTCCCAACCTCTTAAAGCAAGAATTTGGTCAAAAGCCATACTTAAAGTGGGACAAATTGGAGCAACCCCTCACTATTGTCCCCACAAATCCAAAACAGGGTGAAAATAACAGATTCTGCACTAACACAATTTCTGAAAAGATCTGTAGTCTTAAACTCAACTGTTGGACATCATTTCTAACTGCAGTGTAAAGATGTGCCACTAACTTACCAGAAAACTATATAAAAAGGACTTAACTATAAGGCATAAATTCGGATGATATTCATAAAGATATGAAGTCTGAAACTTAAATGCACAGCCTTTCCATTTACTTCAGTCTCAGGGACCCGCCAGCACAAGCACAGCACCAGATCCGTGAGGAACAGATTGACATAAGAAAACCTGGACATTAGTTAGTCAAGGTTTGGGGGTGTTTTTTTTTTTTTTTGGTTTAACACAGTGTCGTTGTTGGTGGATTGCTAGATTGCCAGGGTCACAAAAGCTAACAGAAGCACCCCCCCCCCAAAAAAAACTTAAAAACCTCCAACCACAACCAGAATGAGCAACATCACCCCTACAAAGACCCTGACATGCCAAATCCAATGCACCACCAAATGCATCCCACCCCTGAAGCACTGGGCCCACCCCAAAGCACCAGGGCTGCCTCCACAAAAGGCACCAAGCCACCACCACCTCACTGCAATCACCACCCTGAAATTCTTTAATGGTGACGTGGAACAAGCTTTGGAAGTCTAGCTGAGGACTCTTCAATGCAACTGCTTGTTCAGCTCTGAAGTTCACTCTGTATCCCAGCAGCAAACAAAACCACCAATCTGTCATGGTGTTTTCCACACTCTGATGTAACTTGTCAGAAACCCAGCAACATTGACATTACAATATTTTGAAGGAAAGAAATTATCAAGATTAACAGTAAACTCTTCTTCTTCTTTCGGCTTTTCCCAGTTAGGGGTAGCCACAGTGGATCACCTGTTTCCATTTTTTCCTGACTTGTGCATCTTGCTCTGTCACGCCAACCACCTGCATGTCCTATCTAACCACATCCATAAACCTTATCTTAGGGCTTCCTCTTTTCCTCTTACCTGGCAGCTTCATCCTTATCATCCTTTTCCAAATATACCCAGCATTCCTCCTCAGCACATGTCCAAACCAATGCAATCTCACCTCTCTGGCTTTGTCTCCAAATTGTCCAACCTGGGCTGACCCTCTAATATATTTATTCCTAATCCTGCCTACCCTTGTCACACACAGTGCAAATCTTAACATCTTTAATTCTGTCACATCCAGCTCTGACTCTTTTTGTCAATGCCACTGTCTCCAACCCATATAACATAGGTGGCCTCACTACCATTTTGTAGACCTTCCCTTTCACTCTTACTGGTACTCGTCTGTCACAGATCACTCCTGACACTCTTCTCCACCCACTCCACCCTGCCTGTACTCTCTTCTTCAACTCTCTTCTACACTCACCATTACTCTGAACTGTTGATTCCAAGTATTTAAACTCATCCACCTTCGCCACCCCTACTCCCTGCATCCTCACCATTCCTCTATCCTCTCTTTCATTCACACACATATATTCCATCTTAGTCCGGCTGACCTTCATTCCTCTCCTCTTTAGAGCATATCTCCACATCTCCAGCATCTACTCAACCTGTTCCCTACTCTCACTACATATCACAATGTCATCTGCAAACATCATAGTCCACGGTGACTCCTGTCTGATCTTGTCTGTCAACCTGTCCATCACCAGTGCAGATAAGAAAGGGCTCCACCTTATATTGGATTTATTCTTGTGGTGAAGAATATTTGGCGTGTTCTTTTCATTGTGGTTATACAAAACTTGTATACCAGCTGATATATTTGCTGTATAACACATTGGACAATACATGTGTGCATTCCCATTGTACTAGGGAAAGGCTGGCGTAGCTATTGGCACACGCTGTGCCCATAGCCATGCCAACCCTCTGTAAATAGTGCTCTTTGCAAAATACAAAAACATTGTTGATCAATATAATGTCCAACAATGCACAAATCAGGTCGCATTTACTTCTTGTGCAATTTGCACCATTAAGTATCTCCCTTACATTGTCAATCCCCCAGTCATTAGAGATGACGGTGAACAATGACTCTATATCCATACAGATCATGCCAGAGAAATTAAGAGGGGGAAATTTGGTTAATTGACACTGAGGCCGCAGAACAAAAATGGATCATGTTATTCAATGCAGATAAACCTCCAAGCTTGAATAACATGGTGTCACTGAAACCTTTTTTTTAAAAGCCTGTCCACTTAAACATTGACAAGCTTAGTATCTTATTAGTTATATTCAGGGTCGAGATATTATATTGCACAGATTTTTTAGCTACATGGTTTAGAGTTGTTTATACATGTGCGCATATATATGTGTGTGCAAAATATATAAATGTGGATATTTATATTATATATATATATATATATATATATATATATATATATATATATATATATATATATATATATATATATATATATATATATATATATATATATATATATATATATATATATATATATATATATATATATATATATATATATATGTCTATATCCATTTATATATGAACTTTTTGTACATTTACATATAATTATATAATATATACAGTTTTAATATCATCTTTTAAATTCCATATGTTATTTATAATTAATATGTATTTACATGTTGTTAGTTATTAGATATATTGCACATTAATTTGATTATTTTTTATTTATTTTTATAGTACTAATTTTATAAGCGAAGAACGATTATCTTTTAACATGGTATTATTTTATCATTTTGTTAATACTGTGTCCTTAAAGTTTAATTTACATGAATCACATGTCCTTGTCAGTACTATATAATGAACAATGCACTTTTTGTAGATTGTCTGATGAAGGGGCATAGCCCTGAAAGCGCTCACCTGTGTTTTGTTACTAATAACCTACATAGCTGTGGTACAGCTTGTGTCTGCTTCATTTTTTGGATTTCATATTTTACACCAGCTGTTTCATTCGTTGTGAGTAGATTTGTGTGGTTTTTATACTTCTCAATAGGTCCATTCAAGAGTCTTATGTTCCCTCCATTTGGAAAAAAAGCATTTATCCTCCCACTCCACAAAGGGAGAAACAAAATAGACATCTCCAACTTTCAACTCATTGTCATTCTTTCTCCAATCTCAAAATTCCTTGAAAAATGTATTCACAGCCAATTCCTTAACTATTTAATTGACAATAACATACTGTCACCTACCCAACATGGGTTTAGACCAGGACACAGCACCACTACAGCTCTGATGACTCTATCAATTGGCCTTGTGATACCAGACAACTAGTCTCCTCCCTATTACTTGACCTTTCCAAAGCCTTTGATACTATCTCCCACCCTCTTCTTCTTAGTAAACTAGCCAACATAGGTATCTCTCCCTCTACCCTACACTAGTTTTCCAACTACCTCACAGACAGGCAGCAAGCTACAAAGTAGCAAACCTCCTTCTCCCCTTTTCTTAACACTACAGGTATTCCCCTAGGGTCCATCCTGGGGCCACTACTATTCAGCATTTTCATCAATGACTTCCACTCTAATCTCACTCAAGGGACAGTCATCCAGTACACAGATGACGCTACTATCATCTGCACTGCCAACTCCTCACACAAACGTCAGAAACTTACCCAGGCAGCCCTCAGCTCCACTGAAATATGGATGACCAACAACCATCTAGCATTGAATCCTAAAAAAACTAATCAAGTGTTATTCACCCCTAAGAAGGCCACCACCATAAACAAAGACACTTTCTCAATTCTCTCCAAAGGCAAAACCCCTACTGAGGTTGTCTCACATATTAAACTTCTAGGTGTCACCATAGATGCACATTCACAACAACATTAAAAAAAGCACACCAGAAACTGGATACTCCTCCAGACTAGCCCTTGCCTCGTCTTTCCTGCTCCCCTTGCTTCTTTATGGTGCTCCACTTTTCACCAATATACAGGTCTGTCTTAAATCCGAACTACAGTCATGCTATAACAAAATTGCAAAGATAATCACCAATGGGCATCACTTATCTCACCACTGCACCTCTCTTAAACTGCTAAACTGGTTAGAACTTCCTCATCATCTTACATATATTCAGCTAACTACTGCCCATAAACTAATATTCAACCCATCCAAATGCCCTGCCCTTTCTAATCTGCTTACACTATATCACCCAAATAGGTCTCTCTGCTCTGAAAATCAAATGCTCCTGCAGGTAGTCAAACTCAGCCTCTCTGCTGGACAAATGCTCCACTCTTTTCCACTGCTAAACTATGGAACTCTCTTCCACTCTCACTTAGATCTACTAACAACACATCTATCTTTAAAAAAATCTTTGAAACATCTCTCCTCCCACTAGCAATGCTCATGTGCTAACTCCTCGCAACCTATAACCTGACTTTGTTTCTCCCCTCCTTCAGACGTGACTTTGCCTCTCCCCCTTTTCTACTCCCACATTTCTGTCCTCCAACCTTACTAGCTCCTAAACCTTCTCCTTTATTCCTTGATTAAAAATCCACCTATGTACTCTTGTGCGAATGTATTGTCGAGTGATTTTGTATACACACAGTTGGATTGCCTCTCTCTGTATGTATTAATAAATATGTTTGTACAGTCAGTAATCGGAGATACTCTCAGGCACATAGCCTTTCTCCATTTGTCAAAACTCTTCATTTTCTCATATACTACATTTAAACTGTTAATATTGCTATTTGTGCTTTATCAAATCGTATGTATTGTATATATCACTGTGGAGCTTTTCTCCCTGGGCCTCCATTGAAAATGGGCTCTTTTTGACCCAGTGGACCTTCCCAGTAAACAAATGCAATAAATAAATAAATAAAATACAATTGTGGTATGTTTAGATAATACTCAGGTCTGTGTGTTTTTCTTGGGATAACATCAAAGTTCAAATTTAGATGTGTACCAAAGTATCCTTGAATGATTTGTATGACTCCTGTGGGTGTAATTGTTGGCTACACATTTTCTTAACAAAGCTTTATCCTGCTGCTGTATTAATGTGCCTGCTACCTGTTGTGAACACTGTCTTGTACAGATCTTGCCTGAATACTTATGATGATAAAGAAAACAGTAACACAGCACAAATATGTGCATAACAAAAGATAAACAAATCTCGCTGTGTATGTATATGTATTCCTGTCACCAAATGACCACCTCTTCCCACCTCTTCTGTGTCCTCAAATAACCTTCCTCAATTCAAAAATGATTCCATAACCATGATTCCACCAGCAATAACATGCATGATCCCTCATGTGTTTCAAAATATACCTATAGCATTCAGAACACCATACACTACTTCTTCTTTCAGCTTTTTCCCGGTTAAGGGTCGCCACAGTGGATCACCTGTCCACTCATGATTGGCAGTGGAGTTTTATGGTGTTGAGTTGCCAGCCCGGTGCCCAACCTTCCATGGAAGGCACACACACACACTCACGCCTAGGGCCAATTTAGAGTGCCCAATCCACCTACAGCATGTCTTTGGGATGTGGGAGGAAACCCAGACGACCACAGAGAGGACATGCAGACTCCACATAGAAGGCACCCCAGCAGAGGATCAAACCAGAGAACCTCTTGCTGTGAGGTGGCAATGCTAACCGCTGCACCACCAGGGCCACCCAGAGCACCATACACTACTGCTACTTCCTATTCTAAATTCCACATGTCATGAAATTATGACATATGCACTAATACTTTGTCATAAGCGGCACAAGTGAGCTTGTCATTGGTGCACTTTAGGCAGGGAGTAAAAACATATTTACAACAAACAATTATTTGTTTATGTTGTATAACTAATTGAATTTTAAAAGCAAAGGTATTTGGAAGTAAGAGTGATGTTGACTCAGTTGCATCAGTCTGTTAATATGAGGTTTGGAACAGACCATTTTGTCCTGGGACATCTTCAAATGGGGCCAGTTACATAGACTAGCAGGAATTAAGAGAATAAGGGGAGGATAGGATTAAATGGGATGGAGGGATGTTTAGGAGGAAATTAGGTAAGGGTAGGGATGGGCTTAGAGGGTTTTGTCAAGTGTAACTGGGTTAGGAGTCACATTTTGGGGTGAAATTGCTATGCTACTGCAAGTATCATGCCCCTGATGACCTGTAGGTACTGTTGCATGCAGGTAGACATTGGGGCTCTACTAGAGGGTATGGTGGTTCATTCTAGTACATTAAGATATGATGACAGGAAAGCAGAGTTTTGTTTTGTTTTTTTCATTCTTCCTTGGGATTGTGTGGTTTCGTTTCTGGGTTTTGTGACAGGTCAGGGAGGAATGGATTCATTTCATGACATTCAAATTTATCGCCACTGAAATATTTGCAGTTGTGCCAATATTTTAAATTTTTCAGTATTAGAGTTCACTGTTAATAACCCAGCCACTGGGGATGCACAAGCCAGTGCATTTCTTCATGCCGGTCCCAAGCCCGGATAAATGGGGAGGGTTGCATCAGGAAGGGCATCCGGCGTAAAACATCTGCCAAATGAGATATGCGGAAACCAATACAGATTTACATACCAGATCGGTCGAGGCCCACGTTAACAATGACCGCCACCAGTACTGTTAGCTGACAGGGTGTTGATGGAGATTGGGCTACTGCTGGCTGAAGGAGGAGAAGGACAAGAAGAGGGGGAAGGCATACCCGAAGGCAGGAAGAGAGGAGAAAGGTTAGGAGTGTGGTAGTGAAGGTAGGAACTTTGAATGTTAGCAGCATGACTGGTATAGGGAGAGAGCTATCTGATATGATGGACAGAAGGAAGGTTGATATATTGTGTGTACAAGAGACCAGATGGAAGGGAAGTAAGGCCAGGTGTATTGGAAGTGGGTTCAAATTGTTCTATCATGGTGGGGATGGAAGGAGAAATGGGGTAGGGGTTATCCTGAAGGAACACCAAGAGTGTTTTGGAGGCAAAAAGAGTGTCGGATAGAGTGATGTTTATGAAGCTGGAAATTGATAGTGTAATGATGAATGTTGTTAGTGCATATGCTCTGCAAGTTGGGTGTTTGATGGATGAGAAAGAAAAATTTTGGAGTGAGTTGGATGAAGTGGTGATGACTGTACCCAAGGGTGAGAGAGTGGTGATTGGAGCAGATTTCAGTGGGCATGTTGGTGAAGGGAACAGAGGGCATGAGGAAGTGATGGGTAGGTATGGTGTTATGGAAAGGAATGCAGAAGGTCAGATGGTAGTGGATTTTGCAAAAAGGATGGACAAGGCTGTGGTGAATACGTATTTTAACAAGAGGGAGGAGCATAGGGTGACATACAAGAGTGGAGGGAGATGCACACAGGTGGATTATATCCTATGCAGAAGGGCCAGCTTGAAGGAGATTGGAGACTGTAAAGTGGTGACAGGGGGAAAGTGTAGTTAGGCAGCATAGAATGGTGGTCTGTAAAATGACATTGGTGATCAAGAAGAGGAGGAGGAGTGTGAGAGCAGCTCCATGGATCATATGGTGGAAATTGAAAAAGGGTGATTGTGAGGTGGAGTTCAGGGAAGAGTTAATACAGGCACTGGGTGGCAGTGAAGTGTTACCAAATAGCTGGGTAACTACAGCAGAGTTAGTAAGAGAGACTGCTAGAAAGGTGCTTGGTGTGACATCTGGACAGAGGAAGGAGGACAAGGAGACCTGGTGGTGGAATGAGGAAGTACAGGAGAGTATATCGAGAAAGAGGTTTGCGAAGAAGAGGTGGGATTGTCAAAGAGATGAAGAAAGTAGACAGGAGTATAAGAAGATGAAGTGCATGGTAAAGAGAGAGGTGGCAAAGGCTAAGGATAAGTTGTATAGAGAGTTGTATGAAAGGTTGGACACTAAGGAGGGAGAAAAGGACCTGTACCGATTGGCTAGACAGAGGGACTGAGCTAAGAAAGATATGCAGCAGGTAAGGGTAATAAAGGATAATGAGGGAAATGTACTCACTAGTGAGGAGAGTGTGTTGAACAGATGGAAGGAGTACTTTCAGGGGCTGATGAATGAAGAGAATGAGAGAGAGAAGGCTGGATGATGTGAGGATAGTGAATCGGGAAGTGCAATGGATTAGCAAGGCGGAATTAAGGATAGCTTTGAAGAGGATGAAGAATGGAAAGGCTGTTGGTCCAGATAACATACCTATGGAAGCTTGGAGATGTTTAGGAGAAATGGCAGTGGAATTTTTAACCAGATTGTTTAATGAAATCTTGGAAAGTGAGAGGATTTCTGAGGAATGGAGATAAAATGTTTTGGTCCTGACTTTTAAGAATAAGTGTGATGTGCAGAGCTGTAGTAACTACAGAGGGATAAAACTGATCAGTCCCAGCATGAAATTATGGGAAAGAGTAGTGGAAGCTAGGTTAAGAAGGGAGGTGATGATTAGTGATCAGCAGTATGGTTTCATGCCAGGAAAGAGAACTACAGATGTGATGTTTGTTCTGAAAGTGTTGATGGAGAAGTACAGAGAAGGTCAGAAAGAGTTGCATTGTGTCTTTGTGGACTTAGAGAAAGCATATGACAGGGTGCCTTGAGAGGAGTTGTGGTATTGTATGAGGAAGTCGGGAGTGTCAGAGAAGTATGTAAGAGTGGTACAGGATATGTACAAGGGTAGTGTGACAGCAGTGAGATTTGCAGTGGGAGTGACAGATGTGTTTAAGGTGGAGCAATGGAACATTTAATTGTAAAACAGAGGGAGTTGTATATGGCATGAAATGTCTGTGTAATACATTTTATGTGGGAGAAACAAAGAGAACATTTGATTGTAGAATAAAAGAGCATGTTAGAGACATAAAAAATAATAAACAAACTAGTCTCATAGCTTTACATTTTAATAAATACCATAATGGTAATCCTGAGGGACTGTTAGTAACAGTGTTAGATAGTGTAAAAGGAAGTGAACATTTGAGTGAGCAACAAATTAAATATGTATTAAGGAAAAAAGAAACTTGTTTGATTTTAAAATTTAATACACTGAACCCTATAGGGCTAAATTATGATTGTTCATGGAAAAGTTTATTCTAATAATTTTGTGTTTAATAATGCATGGTTAGTATTGTATGTTTTGATGTATATAATACTGTTTCTTTATTTATTAATTAAGTGATTGAGTGGGTGTGTTCTGTTTTAGTATAAAAGTGAGTTTGTATGAATTAAACATTTCTTACTCTGTTAAAGGCAAGTTTGCCGAGGCGTTAGAGAATTTACTTGTGTTTCATGTTCTACATAGTGAGAATTCACTTGGCATTTTATGATTGAAAAAGTATTTTAAAATAAATCCTTGCATCACCTATAATTGGATTTATTCTTGTGGTGAAGAATATTTGGTATACAAGGTTTGTTGATGATATTTTTTGTTATGGCATGGCACTGAGATTGATTTACTTGATTTCATTTCCCATTTGAATAGTACTACAGAGTTTCTTAAATTTACATTTAAGTACTCAACTCAAGAGATTGATTTTCTAGACATTAAAATAAAGAAGGAAGATTTGAATCTTATTAAAACTAGTTTATATAGAAAACCAGTCAGGAAGAACAATTTTCTGCATAGTACTAGTATGCATCCCAATCACACTAAGCGAAACATCATTAAGGACCAAGTGTATAGAATTATGAGATTGTTTAATGATGACATAGAGTTAGACAGAGCACTACAACAACAGAAAGTAGAATTTCTGAAAAAGGGTACGATGCACACATCATAGATGGATGCATTGCAGATGGGTGGAGAAATAGAAGTGGACGGTGCAAACCTTATTTTAATGAACGCAATAGTACTGAACCTAATAGTCTAAACTATTACTAACAATGATAGGGTTGACCTTCCACACAGGGACATTGACAATACATGAAGAATGCCGTTAACATTTGCAAGCAATATCAGCTTGGTCTGTGATGTGATTACTAGAAATTGGGGGCATTATTTCGACAATTGATGATTTACATGGCAGCATTGGGCCTAAACCCAATTTCACATTTAGGAATAACAGAACATTGAAGAGCTATTTATGTTACAAAAACGATACATATGCTACTTTGAATAGCTCTTATAGACTTGGCCCTATTATGTGCAGAGATTGTGCAGCCCGTAAATATATCCACAGTAGTAGAAGCTTTGTACATCCATCTAAAGGTTTCAGTTTTAATAGTAGTCTGTATGCTGATTGCACCACATCTAATGTAGTTTATTTTGCTTATTGCACATTATGTTTTAGTTTCTACATTGGTAAGACCAATACGCGGTTAAAAGATAGAATATTAGAACATTACAGGGACATTAAAAATCATAAGAAGAGTAGTGCAATTGCGATGCACAACAAGGAAGAAGGACAAGACCATATTTTTAAGTTCTTGGTTCTACAGATTGTGCCAGAGAAATTAAGAGGGGGAAATTTGGTTAATGACATGGAGGCTGCAGAACAAAAATGGATCATATTATTCAATGCAGATAAACCTCCAGGCTTGAATAACATGATGTCACTGAAACCTTTTTTAAAAGCCCGTCCACTTAAACATTGACAAGCTTAGTATCTTGTTAGTTATATTCAGGCTCGAGATATTATATTGCACAGATTTTTTAGCTACATGGTTTAGAGTTGTTTATACATGCGTGCATATATATGCGTGTGCAAAATATATAAATGTAGATATTTATATTATATATATATATATATATATATATATATATATATATATATATTTATATAAAATGTTTATATTCATTTATATATGAACGTTTTGCACATTTACATATATTTATATAATATATACATTTTTAATATTATCTTTTAAATTCCATATGCTATTTATAATTAATATGTATTTACATGTTGTTAGTTATTAGATGTATTGCACATTAATTTGATTGTGTTAATGTTTTTATAGTACTAATTTTATAAGCGATGAACGATTATCTTTTAACATGGTATTATTTTATCATTTTGTTAATACTGTGTCCGTAAAGTTTAATTGACATGAATCTCATGTCCTTGTCAGTACTATATAATGAATGGTGCATTTGTTGTAGATTGTCTGATGAAGGGGGCATAGCCCTGAAAGCGCTCACCTGTGTTTTGTTAATAATAAACTCCATAGCTGTGGTACAGCTGGTGTCTGCTTCGTCTATTGAGAAGTATGCTGACTGGGTAGGCAGTGGAATTTGCTGCTTTTTGAAGGAATCCTAGAGGCAGGTTGTCAGGGGCATAAGTGCACGGTTTTAATGTCAGAAGCAGTTTCTTTACTATTGCTGTGGGAATAGGTGCTAGAAGTTGTGTGGGTGGGCAGGGGATATTATTAGCAGGGGGGGGTCTCGTCGGCTAAGTTGAGTTTGAGGGAAGTTGGTAGTGAGATTGGCTATTACATCAATAAAATGTGTTGAAAAGTGTGGCTATTTCTATGGAGTGTTTTCCTGGGTTTGGACAGGTTTGGTTAGGTTCTGATCCTGGGTGTAGTAGGTTGTTGATTGAGCTCCAGAAGTGTTTTGGATTATGTTTGTGTCGGTTTTGTAAAGTATGGTAGTACTCTTTTTTATCCTTAATGACTTGGCACTTTACTTGGTTGAGAAGGTTTCTGTAGGTTATGAGGTCAGAGGGTTTTTTGTGCTGTTGCCAAAACCTCCAGGCTTTATCCCCAGTGGCCATATTCTGTTTGGTACCTCTAGAGAGCCATGGGGTATGCAATGATTTTACACATTTTAGTCTGGGAGATGCAAGGCTATTTAAAATATTGAGGATTGTGGAATTATAAAATTCTACTGCATCATCTAGAGAGAGTATTTTTAAGGGATCCCAGTTAATGCTTTGTAGGGAATTGTTAAAGGTTGTGGGAGGAAATGTGATACATCTCTAGTATTCCTGTAGAAATGTTTGTGTAATCCTGTTGAAGTTTTGCGTATGATAAAGGCAGATAAGGGGTCACTGATGCTATTTGGAAGGGTTCCTGTGGTGGCAGTTTTATTAGGGTCGAAGACTATGATCCAATCTAAGATTGTTCCATGGCTTTTATCTTTGTTGGGTCTGGTAATATCAGTAATTAGCTGGCTGTAGTTATATAGGTTAATGTTGGTGGGGGGAGTGTTGCTCTGAGATTTCTAACCAATTAATATTAACATCATCCAGAATTATTGTTTCTATAGTTATGTTGTTGGAGGCCCAGGCTAGGACTTCTTCTAGTATGGGGATGTTATTGCCAGGAGGAATGTACAGGGCAATGGTACAGAGGTTTTTATTCTCATTATGGTACATAGGTTTTTATTGTTATTAATTTTTAGGAAGGTTATTCAGATTTCTGCTGTATAGAAGTTAGGTATGGGTGAGTTGTAAAGGACCATATTGAAGGTGCTATGGTAGATCAGAGCTACACTGCCACCTTTTGGGGGGGGGTCTGTCTTTCCATAGGAAGGCAAAGCCAGGGAGATGGAATTCTGAGCTTTTAATGTATGATTTTAGCAAAGTTTCTGTAGTGGCAGTAATGTCAGGCTTGTTATGTGTTATCCAGGCATGGAAGTCAGGGATTTTGTTTCTAATACTTTGCAGGTTAATTGTAGTTATGTTTAGAGACTTATAGGGGCTCTGTTGGTTGGGAGATGGGGAGAGAGAACTGGGATTGGGGTGGATATCCCCACTTAAGATTAGCTTGGAGTGTTTTAGTAGGACAGTGGTCGGCTCTTGTCTCTTTTTCGTGTTATGGCGAAGGTAGGTAGAAATGGCTTATGTTAACTTTGTCATTAATGGGGAGGATTTTTTGTTTAATGTAGAGGATGTTGCATGTAAGGTAAAGGTTAGGTAATATGTCAGAGAAGGTACTGAGAGGTAGTCTTTGAGTAGAGGTTGTCAGTGGGGGGGTATGTTGTGGATAGTGATAAATTATAATGAGGTAAGTTGTAGGAGGAGGGTTAGTGGTAATATAAGGAGGTAGGATGTTGGCTTATTTTTAATTGGCATTTTGTAGTGGTGGATTATTGAGGGGTGTAAATATCAGATGTAGTTAGTATAGAATGTATACAAAGAAGGGAGGGTGGAGAATAAAAAGAATAGGTGAGAGTGAAAGTATGTGGGAAGAGCAGTGGTTGGATGGGAGGTAATGGTTGGAGGATCTGAGGTGAGAATAAATGCAACTGAAGTGAGGTGGGTAGGAATGGGGTTAGGGTAGGGGAGCGGAGTGAGCCCGAATGTAGCGAGGGTGAAAGGAGCAGGGTTGAGCTGATGAAACTGCTAGCAAGCTACTGCAGGAAACAATCAGATAAAGCCCTCCAGATCAGTGAGTATATAACACTGTGGTCTAAGCAGGAGGATTAGAATTATGATTACAATTAGTCAGTAAGAGGCATTTGTCACTGAATAAATAGAGGGGAAAATATACTGCTGCTGGCCATAATTGCCGTAGCTGTAACTCGACTGATTTTATGGAGATAAACTGCAGTGTACTATTCTTACCTGGAGCTAATTGTTGTTAAACAGGGACTATGTCTACACTGATATGCAGATAAGGGGGGAATGGGAGGGGAAGAGCAGTGCTGACCCAAGAAGTTTATGCAACACACACTTGTACTATGCAGTGATACATTAATATGATAAGATGCAAGTACGCCGTTGAAATTAACATACACTTTCACTTTCAATAATGCTGCGTTTCACTGTCCACTTGGTTTTAAAGGGTCCGGGCTGGTATTCAGGCTGGGATTTGCTGCTGGTAGCTCAAAGGGATGGTGAGACTTTCACTTTCAATAATGCCGCATTTCACTGGCCACTTAGTTTTAAAGGGTCCGGGCTGGTATTTGCTGCTGGTGGCTCAAAGGGATGGTGAGACTTTCACTTTCAACGATGTACAAAGGACCTCCTACTTCACAACTTTCCCATATGACAACAGATTTCAGAAAATGAGAATGTATGTATTACTCTTCATTACCCTCTTGACAACTGTTTGCTGTACACTCCTCTACATTCAGATCTTCATCTTGATCAACAGAAGATTAGCTTGACTTTACATAGCTAAGCACAGAAGCATGAAGGGCACCAATGTAATAAGGCCAAAGGCAAAAATTCACATAATCTTGCCATAAGCTGTGTACTTCCATTCTGCCTGAGTTGCAATTGGTGGTCTGTACCAGACTTTGTGCATATGCAGAGAAGGAGGACTAATGACACAGAAGGGAGAAGATATATAGACACGGGAAGGGGGAGGCAGAGACCAAGAAACCTATGACAGAAGCAGGATAATGTTGGCTCATAACAATATGTAGGCAGCAGCTGCACAATAAAATAATGTACTAAAAACAGTCAGTAACTCTTAACTAATGCCTGGATTAGAACCCTTGAAAGTATCTAAAAATCTAAGCCTTATTTCATCACACCACAAAGGAACTCCTACTGCACACATGTTAAATCACACAACTGAAGGACAGTGACAACTTACTGAAGCTGGAGGGGTGAACAGACACAGAGAGAGATGGAGAGAGAAATAACAACAGTAATTTTTCTGGGACATGTAGGACCATCTGCATGGTTTGTTACTCTTACTTATTTCCTCATTATTAATTTCTCATACTCTGTACAATAAAGTGCTTACTATGGTCAGCAAGAAGGGGTAGGGGAGTACAACCAACATCAAGACATTAAAGGAATAAGGGTGGCTTACTAAGTCTCCCTGTTGGGGATGAAATATTTTTGCAAATGTTTTCTTGATGCATAATTCAAATGGTATGTCAATAAAATGTTGCAAATGGAGATAAATATAAATATTTGCAGTTAAACATATGACAGAAATCTAAAATGTCATGAAATAATAATTTGACATGGAGCTGTTATTGAACTTAAGACACTGTGTGAAAACATCAGTCTACAGATAGGGGGATTATCTCAACACATCACATAGGAACTTCTACATCTTTATATCCAGCAGCCTCAGGAATGTTAGAGGAACTGTTTCAAAGTGGTGTCTTTATTCTGTATTACGACAGAGCAGTGGATTTAAGCACATTTGCATGAAAGTAACCTGAATACTGCGGCTGAAGTTAAAATCCTCAGCTTTTGCAATAGGAAGTTAAATGGAATTCACCATCACTCAACACTGGTGCTTAATGCCTATCTCCCCACAAATGCTGAGGACAAAATGTAAAGGCTTTTCAAAGTACCACTTCTGGCCATATGTGTTGTGTGTGATTTTACTTTTGGACCAGTTTAAATGTGTGAAAATACGACAATGGTAAAAACTGAGGTGGCAAGCAAATGGTAAGACAAGGGAAAGAATAGAGGAATTTGCAGGAGGATAGTGGGAAAGCACCATAGCTACCTACTTCTTCATAACATAAATGTATTGTACACACAATTTCATAAGACTGGAGAGTCACCACACTGGGGATTGAATACTGCGGCTGAAGTTAAAATCCTCAGCTTTTGCAATAGGAAGTTAAATGGAATTCACCATCACTCAACACTGGTGCTTAATGCCTATCTCCCCACAAATGCTGAGGACAAAATGTAAAGGCTTTTCAAAGTACCACTTCTGGCCATATGTGTTGTGTGTGATTTTACTTTTGGACCAGTTTAAATGTGTGAAAATACGACAATGGTAAAAACTGAGGTGGCAAGCAAATGGTAAGACAAGGGAAAGAATAGAGGAATTTGCAGGAGGATAGTGGGAAAGCACCATAGCTACCTACTTCTTCATAACATAAATGTATTGTACACACAATTTCATAAGACTGGAGAGTCACCACACTGGGGATTGAATACTGCGGCTGAAGTTAAAATCCTCAGCTTTTGCAATAGGAAGTTAAATGGAATTCACCATCACTCAACACTGGTGCTTAATGCCTATCTCCCCACAAATGCTGAGGACAAAAAGTAAAGGCTTTTCAAAGTACCACTTCTGGCCATATGTGTTGTGTGTGATTTTACGTTTGGACCAGTTTAAATGTGTGAAAATACGACAATGGTGAAAACTGAGGTGGCAAGCAAATGGTAAGACAAGGGAAAGAAGAGGAATTTGCAGGAGGGTGGTGGGAAAGCACCATAGCTACCTACTTCTTCATAACATAAATGTATTGTACACACAATTTCATAAGACTGGAGAGTCACCACACTGGGGATGAGTGACACAGCATTTATTTATTTTTATTTATTGACATTTATTTACTGGGAAAGTCCAACTGGGCAGGAGCCCATTTTCAATAGAGGCCCAGAGAGAAAATCTTCAATGTATTACACAACATTTTAAGAACAATAATTTTACAATCTTCCAAAAAAAGATACAAAAAACATCTACAGATTAAATAATTATACAAAATTAAACATTGTTTAAATAGATGCAAGTTAAATGACAATGATTTAATATTTAGAGAAAGTTTATCCAGTTTATGGAGAAATTAAAGGTAAGTTAGGAAATTGCAAATAGGAATTGTAATATAAAGTGAGAGAAAAGCAGGATTATGTTATATTTAGAGAGAAAACCAGGGAGAAAAAATGATAGAAGTAAGGGAGCAAGTGAAGAAGGGAGAGTATGGAGGTGTAATGTATGAATCAATATTTATTGCCATTTGGGGATATAGTTTAATCCTGATGTGCAAGAGAAGAGACAGCTTTTGACTAGGGAGTCCTTCATAATGGTTTTGAAGCATGGGGCAGAGGGTATTGACCTGATGGATAGAGGAAATTGAGTTAAGTGCTATATAGTGTGGGGGTTCTGAAAGGGGTATTTGGTACAAATTTAGCAACTTTGTTATAGCATTGTTCAAGTTTTGATTTTTATGATACCTGGAGGTTAGTAAGGATGGGAGCACCATAAAGAAGTGTGGGGAGGAGATAAGTAGTGGTAAGTGTTGTTTTAGTTGTGTTGGTGAGAAAGTTTTTGGTGCTGTAACACATCCCTAGTTTTTGATGAGTTTTTCTTATGCAAGTTTGTATATGCAGGCCCATAATAATTTGCTATGGGAAGTGACTTCAATAGTTGTATTATCAAGAGAGAGGACTTTAAATTTTATTCTTTCCTGAGAGATGGATTTGGGGAAAAAAGTAATAGTTTAGTTTTATTTTTTTTAGGGTTGATTATGACTTGTGAAATATGAAGCCATGTTCAGCGTCTGTTAAAGCTTCCTAAGTAATGTTATGGAGGTCTGCCATGTTGTCAGATGTGCAAATTAGTGTGAAGTCATCTGCTAACTGTATTAGGGAGTCCTGTTTTTTTATTTTATTTCTCCAAATCTTTTGGATTTCTAATACCATGATGAGAGTGGACCCTATTCCTAAGTCAAAGTACGATTAAAGTTCATGAAATTAATATAGTTTCACTCCTTGATGTCAGCCAAAAGTGCTCTTCACAGCACCCACAATGTGTCCATTAGTGACTCCTTCTGCAAATCGTATGGAGTTACATGTACTGGTCGCATATTTAAAGAGGATTGTAGACTCTTTTTTTATAAGACCCATTGCTCCTACTACTATTGGAACTATCTAGGCATCTTTCTTCTACATTGCTCTCATTTCTGCTGGCAGATCCTAATATTTTATGACTTTGTGTCTCTCTGTCCACAGGACACTGTAGTCTCTGGGTATGGCAATTTCAATGATCAATGCTACTTTTGTCTTCTTTTCCTGGACCACTATATCTGGTTTTCTAGCATCTGTCTTTTGAACTGTTGGTAATGGGTGATCCCATGTGATGTAGACTTCATCATTTTCTATGATGCTTTGTGGCTCATATTTCCAATGTTTTTCAGCAATTTCAGTACCCTAATGTTTGCACAATCCCCAGTGCAACAGTATTGCCACATTATTATGGCTTTCAGTATACAGTCCTTCTGTCATTAGTATGTCACAACCAGCAATGAGGTGTGCAACTGTTTCCGATTCTGTTATACAAAACCTACATTTGTCTGTTTCTCCCACATGTTCAATGGACTTTATAAACCAATGTGTATGTAGCCTGCTATCTTGGGTCACCAATATTAACCTTTTATTTCTTGGTTTAAATTCACCTCTCCTTAACCATTCCTGCAGTTGGTCCAGACCAACATGAGGTTCTTCCAGAAGTTTTCTATACCTGTAACTATATTTATGCTTTTTCCACATTTCTTGCCTTCTCATCTGGTCCTTCACCTTATATTCTTTCTTTTGTTTTTTGGCTCATTCAGTTGCTGCCTGATTTTTATCAACTTGTGGTTTGATTTCCATCCCTGCTTGATGCTGATATGCTTCTGCTAGACTAAGCAGGGAAGTCATCTTAGATTTATTCTCCTCATGTTTCAAAACTTTCGCTATGTTTGGGTCTTGTGAGGTCAGCATATATGTGTGGAGACCCACAATTGCAGATCTATACATGTAATAAATTTCAAGGAGGCATCCTTCCTTCTGAATGGGGAATATATAATATTGGTATGCACTGATTTTTATAAACCATTTGGCAAGCATGAAGCATCTTTCTTGTTTTCCCATCTAATCTATCCAGCACATTTTGAGGCCAGTCGATCACTCCAAATCTGTAAGTTACGACAGGAAGAGCAAATTGGTTTATAGCTTGGATTTTGTTCCTAGATATAAAAGCTGTTTTCAGGATTAATTTAAGAGCTTCAGAAGACTTAAATTAATCCTGAAAACAGCTTTGACATCTAGGAACAAAATCCAAGTTATAAACCAATTTGCTCTTCCTGTTCTAGCTTACAGTTTTGGAGTGATTGACAGGCCCCTGTTCTGTGGATGTGCAGATGGTATTAGTGAGAATGTTAAAGAGATGGTTACTAAGGACAGAGCCTTGTGGTACACCAGTAATTACAGGCAGGTAGGGAGAGAGGGTGGAATGCCATTTTATAGACCGATACCTATATGATAGTTAGCTTTTGAATCACAGAGAGGTGGGCTGATGGAGACTTAATGATGGCATTTGAAGTAGAAGTTTACTGTGAAAAACTTTCAAAGTCTTTAGACAAGTCTAGAAATAAGGAGGAGACTAGTTTGCCATTATCTCTAGCTCTTAGGCCCATGTTTGTTTAGATTGTAGGGGGGATTCAGTAAAGCCTACAAGAATTTTTTTTCCATGTGCGTATTGCGGTGCGATGCATACATGGGTGCAACCAGTTTTAGATTCAGTAAACCCCATGTAGCGGCACACAAGCATGCACAAACAGGGAAACTTCTGTGTAATGCAAAGTTTGGCTTATGTAGTTGAATTTCATGCAAATTAGCTAGGTGGAGCAATCAAACAAGATGTAATGCATCTGTGTAGACTCTGTGTCTGTGTCAGTAGTATACACAGAAACTTTCCATGTACAGGAGTCTACACTGAAAGAAGGAGATGTAGATTTCCACAAATATGGACATAATTCTCCTGAAAAGGTAAGCTCACATACATAAATGTGCAAAACATACATTGCGGATGTCTGAAAACTGTATGGATTATGTGAAATTAATACTGTTTAAAAATAATTTCTGCATGTTTGCACTATGCGTGGTATTGCACAAACATGCTTAACATAAAAATAAAAAAATGTAAAAATAACACTTATAATGTACTTTAGATAAATGTACTGTAAGACCTTGTGTCTGTTCTGTACAGTGGTGCATTTGTGCTGTTACCCAGCTTACACTGCTAAGAACAGTGTAGTTTCCAGGCTGTAACCAAGAATATTATACAAATGAGGGGTAAATGCCCTGGATTTGTTGAATGGCTAAAGGGAGCAACCATGTCAACATATCCACATTGTGTAGGCTCCTACATGGTGTTTATATTCCCACTAGATGTGGATGACATCAGGGGTGTGTGTCATGTTACTTTTAGGATCTTATTGTGCTCAGTGTGCGTATTTGTGCAGAGTGCTGCTAGCTGCAAACGGTTTGGGTGTAGCTTGGTGTGTTCGCACGACTAGACTACCCACATGACAGTCATGACATAGTCAGCTATGAATAAAAACTGGATATATTCAATTAATAAAATATATTTTTGTATAAGCTGTGCTGTACAATGCTGCATATAGTGCCTTATCATGCAATAAAGTACCGCCTTTAAAATCATGTCAATTATATCTTAAGCAGGTGAACTGCATCATAATTAGCCAATCCCACATGGTGGACCTACACCACAACTGTACAAAGTATGCATACACCCTACATTATGATTTTCCCTCAATACTCTGAACCATTGGGGTAGTGACTTGGAAATTTTAACCGAGATAATGCTAGGTGCTGCTGCAGCTATTTTACATCTGTATGTGCTAGATGCTGAAGTCAATGCTGCTGGTGCTGCTGGCAATAGGTCTAGGCCATGAAGGAGAAGAGTGTTCAGGCCCAGGGTGACCTACCAGCAGCTACCTGAGATGGAGATTGTAGAGCACTACAGGGTGGGCAGAGACATATTACAAGAGCTCAGTGAATCCTGCCACCCTCAACACTGAGCCAGAGTTAGAGGGGGAGCCATCCCAGTGGAAACTAAGGTATGTGTAGCCCTTAGGATACTAGCTACAGGTACTTTTCAAAGAGCAACTGGGGACATGATGGGGTGAAACAGACATCTGCATCCAGGATACTCCACCAATTCCTGGATGCTATGCTCCCACATGCCAGTGAGCATATATATTTTCCCCTTTCGCCTGAAGTGATGGCCAGCAATATGTAACACTTCTACCATGTAGCACACCATCCTGAAGTACTGGGTGCCATAGATTGCACTCATGTACACATCAAGGCACCACCTGGTGAGCAGGGTAGAATCTACCCTAACTGCAAGGGATACCACTCCAGCAACTGCCAAGTCATGTGCAATGCTCAATGGATTATCATGAATGTAGGTGCAGGCAACCCTGTCAGTTATCATGACTTCCATACCTGGCACACATTACAGCTGTATCAGGTATTTGCTAGGGGGGACATCCCACAAGGCCATTTACTGAGGGATGCTGGCTACAACCTGGAACCATGGATAATGACACCCATCAGAAATGCACACACATTCATGGAAGAATGCCGTAATGAGGCACATGCACAAACTAGGAACATCATAGAGCATGTGTTTGGGATTCTAAAGTCACAGTTATGGTGCCTTGATATATCTGATGGATGCAGTATACTCCAGCCACATGTGCACAGATATTCACAGTATGTGCTATCCTACACAATTTGCTCCTGTGGAAACAGCTGCAGCAGAATCAGCAAAGGGAAGGGATACACAGCCCCACACCAGTGCCTAGGTCATCACTGCCACAGTCACAGGAGGAATCAGAGGAGGAACCCCCTGGTGATGTCCCTGTAGGCAGATGTAGGCATGCCCAGGCTTTGTCTAAGAGACAAAGCATAGCACATTCACTGACAACCTAGGGACCTGAGGACTAACACCTTACTCCTACTCACATACATATATTAAAATTGATGCCCGCCAACTCAGACTTCCTGCACCTATCAATGTATTGGCTGTGTACTCCTTGCATCAGACAGGGTCAGCCCTGAACTACAGTTGTGTCAACTGCTGTATTTGCAAGGTAATTCCATGAGCTACAAAGTAGTCTAGTGGATTATTACGATATGTCATTGTAGCTATGGACCGGGTACATTATACAGGTAACTATAGAGGGCTATTTGGACAGACATTGCATCCACATGGGACTACAGACACCCATTCCACTATCATGTTACCATTTGTAATTGGTATGTCTCATGCATGGAATATTCATGCAGTCCTACTGCAACAGATTACTGGTATATCATTCAAGGCACATGTTAGAAAGTGAGGTTAAATGATAGTCAGACTAGTGTGTATCCTAGCAGAACATAGGTTTTTCTTCCCCCACTTCTCAAAATAGCAGTGTCTGCTTGTAACTGCCGTAACAGTAGCTCATCTATGCTATATGAGCATTTCACACAGTTAGTATGCCACACAGTATCAGGACAGTAATGTACAATTTGAACTTACATTGTGTGTGTTAGGTAACTGAGGAATAGCAATCTACATATTTATGCAGGTGACTGTGTGACGAATTGTCCTTTTTCTGTCAAACAGCTTTTGTGGTTCAAAGAACTAAGGCAGCTAACTTCTATGATGGTGCTCAGGGTTCTGATCCCAGGATATCCAGATATTACACATGTGAAGTAGTAATGAGTAGTGATTTACAGACTGTGACTTCATGTGTACTATACTAGTATTAATCTAGTTTACATATTAATTACACATTTGTGTGCTACACCACATATCTAAGGCTTATTTAAAAAGTCTTAGCCAATTTGCGTGAAGTGCAATAGTGCAGAAAACAGGCTCAGAGGTCATACCATGTAACACACATAATCCCAGCCTGGAGTACAGCTAGGTGTGGGCTGGAGTCAGTTGATGTAACAGTCTCTGATGTAAGCAATGCGCTTCCCATTTGCACACTGCTTAGCAATGCACAAACAATCCAAAAATGCCACTATGCATGCCCATACACTTAGTTAAGCAGAGCACAAAACCATTACTCATCTCACAATTTATTTTAAAAAATGAGATACATATCTAAATGTGTATACATACACATATACATCTCTGTCTCTCCTATATATATATATATATATATATATATATATATATATATATATATATATATGTATTTATATATATATATATATATATATATACATATATATATATATATATAGATACACATGCATATCATAAACACACACGCATCTATATATCTATCTATATATTATATATATATATATATATATATATATATATATTATATATATATATATATATATATATATATATATATATATATATATATATATATATGTTCATAAGTTCATAGGTGTGTACTAGGCTAATGGTCCTGGAGACTTTACAAGCCTAGCCCATAGAAGTGCCCTGGCATCGTGCCGCCCATTAGTTCCCAGTGCCTCTATCAAGTAGAGCCACTGGAGTGATTCCTGGGGTGAACTTTCTATTTCCCAACCACTCATCAAGATTTCTCTTGAAGACAGCCAATGAGGTGCTCTGCTTGACATGTATGGGAAGTCAATTCCAGAGCATGGGCAGTCTCTGGGTTATGAACCTGTCCCTCCAGCATGTTCTGCTGATTGTGGCAATGAGGTTGAGGTCTTTGGAGCATGTGGTGCAGAGGGATTGGAATTTATTTAGATGTAGCATTTCTAACAGACCTGCGTCAAACATGGTTTTGTAAGTCAAGCAAAGATCGCCTCTTAGTAGATGATATGAGACAGGGAATAGCTGGAGTCTTTTGAGTCTGTCCATGTAAGATATATGTTGAAGGCCTAGGATCCTCTTCATGAGGTACTTTTGTGGATTTCCAGCTGTTGCATGTGTCTAGTGAGGTACATGCCAAATGGGGCATTATACTCAAAGATTGGCCTGTTGGGGGAAGGGTAGAGAGAGATGATGACCTCTTTCTTCCTGGATGCAACCCCTTTAGTAATGAGATGTGCCACACAGAAGGACTTTCTGACCACAGTGGCAATGTGGTGGTCGAAGGAGAGGTTGCTGTCAACCTGTGTCCGCAGATCTCTTATAACGCCCTCAGTGTTCAGTGGGCTCCCATCAATATGGTAATTAGAGGGAAATGAGTTTTTCCCAAAGGGGATGATGAATTTTTTGGCATTAAGCTTAAGGCCATGGTTTGGACACAAGTCATTGGTCTCAGTGAGGCCTTTCTTTAGGATGTCTACATCACTTGGGGATTTAATGGCTCCCAGCTTGCAGTCATCTGCAAACTTGGTCAGCCAGAGTCCCGCTGTGTTGGGCTGGACTTCTGAGAAGTAGATGGCTAACAGGAGAGGACCCAGGACTGATCCCTGTGGGACTCCACTCATGAGTGGTTGGCAGTCTGACTTGGAGTCTGCTACTTTTACACTGTGCATTCTATCTGTGAGCCAATTTGCAACCCACCTATTGATATAGGGTTTGATGCCTAGTTTGGTGAGTTTATCAATAATTCCTGAGTGGGGAATGGTATCAAAGGCCTTGGCCAGATAAAGGTAGGCTGTATGAACTGCCTTGCCCTCATCCACTGCTCTGGTGACTGACTCAAAGAAGTCAACCAGGTTGAGCATGCATGATCTACCTTTCATAAAACCAGATTGTGTGGGATCTAGAGTCTGGAAATTCCCTATATCCTTGTTAATTAGGTCCATGATGCTGGGCTCCATAGCCTAACATATCAGATGCATCAGGCTAATGGGGCGATCATTCCCAGGGTCTGTAGTCGCTCCCCCTTTATGGAGAGGGATGACTGTAGCAGTGTGCCATTCGGTAGGGACAAAGCCTAAGGTGAGGCTGTAATTGAACAGGGCACACAGATGTGGTACCAGTTCACTTTGTAGTTCATGTAGAATGCATCCAGGGATATTGTTGGGTCCCATGGAAGCTGTATTCTTGGCCTTGGACAATGCAGCATTAACCTGTGCTGCAGTAATGCTGGGTGCCTGGCATTCCTCTGCTATTGTGATTGGTCCTTTGGGGGGGAGTAAAGTTGGCACTGAATCTGCTGGCCAGTATGTTGTCAATATCTGTTGGCTCAATATAGGAGATACCATTGTGCAGTAACTCAGAGCAAACCTGGGTATTGCCATGGATATTCTTGCTATAACTATAGAAGGCTTTGTGGTTGTTTTTAGTGTCTGCAGCAACTCTGCCTTCATAGCTGGCTTTAGAGGTTTTGATGAGGGATCTCAACTTTTTGTTCAGGCTAGGCTAATAAGGGAGTTTTTCCAGTCTTGGGACTTCACCTTTTTCTACAAAAGTTTTTTCCTTCTGATGTAGAGTTTATTAATGGCAAGGGACCACCAGATTGTCTTCCTGTTTTTGGAGGCTGGCATCCTGGTTCTGTTGGGTATGGCTAGTTCCATGCATTTATGTACGTGTTTGTACAGTGGATCAGTGTATGATTTGGCAGTCATGCATCTATTTTCCATTGACATGAGTGCTGTGAAGTTAGCCACCTCCGCTTTTAGGAGCCCAAAGTCAGCTTTGGAGAGGTTTTTCATGGTGGTTACCTTTGCGTGGGTGTGTGGGTGATATGTGGATTTCCTTGTTGATTAGTTTGTCATCAGATCTACCAGGGAGGAGTTGACTATTGGTGAAGAGCAATGGTTGTCCATGTTAGTAATAACCAGGTCAAGGATGTTGCTTCCTCTAGTGGGGGTAAGAATGACCTGGTCCAGGGCATTGGAATTGATGAATTACAGGAAGTGTTGGGCCAGTGTATTGATGCATGAGTACTTAGTTGATGGAGGGGTAGTTGAAGACACCTAGTATGAGAGTGTTGGGTTGAACCCTAATAGTTTCTAGGGTGCTTAGGAATGTGGAGTGAGAGTCTTGGGACATGGTTGGGGACGTATAGCAGGCTACGATCTGAATTGCTGTCTTACCCAGTATTAGTTTTACCTGACGTATCTCAGATGCATTATGCTGGGCTAGTAGTCTGGAGGTGTGCATATCCTTTATGAATATGGAGAGATCACCCCCTTTGGAGCTTCGGTCCCTGTTCTGGGGCCGAAATGTGTGGAATGAGTTATAGCTTGTAGTACAGGGGTGCTTTCTGCTGCTTTAAGCCAGGTCTCCATTACAGCACAAATGTCAATGTTCTCCATTTTGAGGAGTGCTTCGAGCAAGTGCATCTTGAGATTTAGACTTCTAGCATTGAGCAGCATGACCCCAGATTGAATTTATTTATAGCTGTTATGGTGGTAATTTGGTCTTTGAAACATATAGCACTATAGGGCTGGCAAGAGCCTTAGCCAGTATTCAGAAACCCAGGGGTGACAGATGCAGGCCATCTCTGGCAAAGCATCGATATCTGTCAATCATGTCATCCCAAGCAGACAGATACTGGATCTCCTTAGAATGACACCAGAAAGTTAGCCAATTGTTGAAGTCAATTGTTTTCTGTTTGTACTGTGGTACCTGCCTGGGCCACATAATCCAAGCGCTCCTCCATGTCTCTTTTCATGTAGTCCAGGGAGGTGGATCTCAGGTCATTCACACCCACATGGACAGTGACAGAGTCATACTTGTACTTGTTGTGGAGTGACCTGAGTGTGTGTATTATGTGTCAGATTCTGGCACCTGATAGACAGCTGACTGTTACCTTTTCCTTATTCAACCTAGTGAGTGGGACATCAATGTGCCTCACTATTGAGTCACCTATGATTAGTGTACTGGGCAAGCTGTTTTGGCTTAGGGGCTTAGGTTGAGGGGCACACTGTGTATGTGTTCTATGTGTCTTGTGGTTTGTTCTGTGTTGTGGTGGTCGAGTGTATTTCTGCCTTGGAGGTCTCTGCTGTTTTGGTAGATTTCTATTGATAGCCTCCATGAAGGTGGGTGTGTGGTTTGTCTTTTTATGTGAGAGCTGTGATGGTGGGTGTTCTGGAGGGCTATATGTTGCATGTGGTGTGGTGCAGGTGTTGACCTCCTCTTGACAAGCTATTCCAGTCTTGGCTTGAGAGTGCATGGCTTCCAATTTGGACATATAAGTGCATCTCTCACAAGTCTGATTGTTGGGAGGTAAGAGGAGAGGGTTGTCTGTGTACATGAGGCAGTTGCTACACTACCTCAGAATGCCCAAGTTCACCAGGTTAATAGGAGAAAGAACAGGGAACTGACCTTTAGACATGTCAGGAGGGATGGTCATTATAACTAAGTACTGGTGCTGTTTCCCTATATATTCCTTTTACAGGAAAGAAATGTCACTCAAGGTGTCTGAGTCTGTACAGAGCACTGCCAAACACTTGAAACTAATATGTAGACCCTGAAAATTTAAGGATGAAATATTTAGGAAGATATTCTGAAATTGGAATGAAATCAAGCAGTACTTACTGAAAAATAAATAAGTAGCTTGTCAAGAATGATGAAAAGAGGGGAGTCACATGAATATCTACTGCCTGGATACTGCTAATGCTGGTCTCAGCACAGCTTCACTCTGTTGGGATACAGTACTCCTTTGCTTCTTCTCTCACCAGAAGCAAAATGTTAGCACCAATCACAAGAAGAGAAGCAGGTCATGGCCTGTTTGGTGATCCACAGTCTTGTCCCAGATGATAGAAGGGTCTGCAGGCTTGTAGCATTTTACTAGTAGATGCCTCAAATAGCAACCAGCCCAATCAGGTACATTAAGCACAGACACTCACTCTTCAACCAGAAAGAGTCAGGAATCAATGCACTCTGCTCCTACTCTCACCAGGATCAGAATATAAGCACGGATTCCAAGCTGTCACCTATAAAGCATTTATTAAGCTGTCTGGTGATCAGCAGTCTCCAGGAAATAAGGTAAATGCACTCCTTCTCTCACCAGGAGTAAACAGAAGCACTAATCCAAAGATGACTACTGAGAGGCAGAATGTGGGTTCTCCAGTAAATGGTGGTCTTGAAATAGATGCTTAAAGGTAAGATGAAAAAATGGTTTATCCTAAACACTGCAGTGTGCACTAGAGGAGTTAGATATGAAAGTAGGTAACTTAAGTTTTACCTGTCTAAAAAGTTAAGTTTTAGTGAAGAGTCACTATTTGTAAAACAGAAAGACTGAAAGGGGGTGGTCACTTTTGTATTTTAGTACTATAGAATACAGTAGGATGGCCAATAAGTTTAAATAGTTGAAGGGGAGTGATTTCACAAAATGATAATGTTGTGCTTACTCACACCAGCCAGTAAAAGCAGAGAGGAAATGAGATATATGGTCAAATTAACATAAGGAGCAGGCAACTAGAAAGACAGTGGTGTTTAAGAACACAACAGTAACTGGGTAAGAGGGTGGGAAAAATTTCTGTCTGACTTACAAGAGACAGAGCTGTGGTCTCTTTCCAAGTTTCAATATGCAGTTAAAAGCAGAATACAAGTAAAGTACAGTGTAAAAAACAAATGACAGTATACAAAATAGAAAAAGGCAATAAAGTAAATCAAAATACAACAAATAAAAAGCAAACTAACCTTTCCCTCACAGCAAATTGCAGCAGAGTCTGCGTGGGCCTTTCCAGTAAAGCTCTAAAATGTTTTATTTTATGCTTTAAATAGAAGCTTTAGTTCTTAGCTCCACCCCCTCAGTCCACAGATGATTAACCTTAACTGACCTGTTCTAAGTTATGTGTAACTCCTTAATTGAACTGTTCTAATTTCTGTCTGACTCACCAGAAACAGAGCTGTGGTCTCTTTTCAAGTTTTAATATGCAGTTAAAATCAGAATACAAGTAAAACACAGTGTAAAGAAAACAAATCACAGTATAAAAAAATAGACAGTATTGCCCTACATACCCAGATCATGGAGAGTAAAGCTGCACTATGACACATATAATGCTGGTCAAAGGACCAAAATTAAGGGCTCAACATTAAATAATGCAGTTACAAAAATGTGGAAGTGCATAGAATAACGTGCTGCATTTGGAGGACTACTGGAACATCTGAAGTTCAGATTTCTGGCAGTCTTCTCTCACATCATGTGTAAATGATACCTCATTTGAGAGAAAACCACAATTTAGTGTGAAACACACATCAGTATAAGTGAAACCTGTGTACTTGCTGCAAACATCTGGACAATGGTGAGTCATACTATGTCTCCTAAGAAGCATGTGGAAACCTTGAAAATGTATGGCATAGTATCTGAATATGTACACATATTGTGAAGCCATATGTTTGTATCTACTGCAGCAACAACACCCACATTCACTACAGCCCCTATGTCTGCTGGATTTCACCACACATACATCAACAACTGAACAAGTTGTGTAATGTATTATGTTGTGTGCTCACTCACTGACAGGACTAATTGAGTTTTGCCACAGGCTTGCCCACCCAAATGCAAACAGACACATATACCCAAAATGGGTATTATTGTCACATAGCTAGGCTATAAAACATTTTCCTTACTGCTAGGCTACTAGCTGCAGATGACAGTAAGAAGCAATGTGACTCTGCAGGCCTCCCAAGCTGTTAAACACAGGGTTTATTTATGCCCTCTAGGATTAGTTCACCTGCATCATTTTCAAAGCAGTCTTAAGCCATGGTGCATGCATTAAGCACTATGATCTGTAGTGTGTAAAACTAAATAGACAGGGGTTCTAATCTTACTCCAGCCCACATGCTGTGTATATGTGTGTATGTGTATATATCTCCCCAAAGAACAAGTGTGAATTCCAAACTGGCATTGGTTTGCACTTTTTGGCATTTGCAGTTGATGCGGACCTCCAAACTGTTGCCCTCCACAAGGACTGCTGAAGTCATCTTTCATAAGACTACCTAAAGCCATGTTAATGTTAGGCTTGAGCTGTGGCATGTACATTACGTACTGTGTTATGTAGTTTGTAAAACTAGATATGTAGGGGTTCTCCTCTAACTCCATCCTCCTTGATGTGTGTGTGTGTGTGTGTGTGTGTGTGTGTGTGTGTGTGTGTGTGTGTGTGTGTGTGTGTGTGTGCATCTTCTGTTTTTGGCCTTGCAGGTGATGCAGGTCTCCAAACTCTTGTCCTCTAGAAGACCTGCTGATGTCATCCACCATAAGATTACCTAAACTCAAGTTAATGTTAGACTTGAGTAGTGACTGTGTGATACAGTGTGTGCTCTGTAGTTTCTAAACTTAGATAGGTAAGGGTTTTATTCTCACTGCAGGCAACTTGGTGTGTGTGCACTGTGCAGTGTTTTATAAATGTAGATAGGGAGTGGTGCTATCGTCACTACAGCCAACTTGGTGTATGAGGACGTTATAGCATTTTACATCAGCCTATGGGATCATAGGATCATAGGAAGTTACTAGGCTAATAGACCTATAGCCCTTACAACCCTAGCCATGTTCCTACCCTTATTTCCGCAATCAGCAGCTATTGCCCCATCCAAGAGGGACACAGGTGGAATACCTGGGGTGAATTTACAGTCACCCATCCAATTGTTCAGATTGTGTTTGAAGAGGGCCAATGAGGTGTTCTGTTTGACATGAAGTATAAGTCTGTTCCACAGGTGTGGTAACCTCTGGGAGACAAATCTGTACCTCCAGTAGGTTTTTTTAATGTCACATACCAGGTTAAGGTCTTTAGAGCAAGTAACCTGTGTACCATTTGACTTACAAATATATAGAATTTCCAATAAAGAAGGGTCAGAGGTTACCTTGCATGCAAGGCAGAGATCACCTCTAAATAGTCTGTATGAAACAGAGCAAAGTGACAGTGATTTCAAATGATTCCCATAGGACAGATGCTAAAGACCTTGAATTTTCATTGGGGGGAACCTTTGTGGTCTCTCCAATTGTTGCAACTTTTTGGAAAGGTACATATCAAAAGGGGCAGTGTACTTAATTATTGGCCTGATGAGGGAAGAATACAGGGAGGTTATAACTTATTTTTTTCTAGAAACAATGCCCTTACCTATGACATGAGCAAGATAGACTGTCCTTCTTACCACTGTGGAGACATGGTGGTCAAAGATAATGTAGTTGTCAACCTGTATGCCTAGGTCTCTCACCACTGAGTGCATTCTTAAGGTGTTGCTATTGATGTGGTAGTTAGCAGGAACATCGCTTTTACCAAAAGGAATGATAATGCATTTTTTGCATTGATTTTAAGGCCATGACTTTGGCACCAATCATTTGTTTGTGTAAGACCCTCTTGCATGATGTTGACATCATTTGGGGATTCTATGACGACTCCCAATTTGCAGTCATCAGCAAACTTTGCCAACCACAGATCTTTAGTTTTTGCTTGTATTTCTAAGACATAGATTCCAAACAGTGAAGGCCAAGTGTTTGGAGATTGCATATGTCTGTCGATAAGGTCCATCATGATTTGCTCTATGGCCTTGCAGATAAGGCTAGTCAGGCTAATAGGCCTATAGTTCCCAGTGTAACTGGATGCACCACTTTTGTGCAAGGGAATAGCAGTGGTTGTTTTCCATTCAGCTGGTGCAAAGCTGGTGCTTAGACTATGATTGAAAATAGTACTCAATGGTGTTGCTAATTTGTTAGTTGGAGCCCATGTAGGACGCAGTGTGGGATGTTATCAGGTCATATAGATGCTGTGTTTTTGGCCTTAGAGAGGGGATTTATAGATTGCTGTTTACAGATGCAAAGTAGGGAACAGGTGGTAGGGATGTCATGGGGGTATGCATGGTGGGGATAGGGGAGTGAAAATTTCAAACATGCTGTCAGCCAACAGGTTAGCTATGTCCACAGGCTCGATATATGTGGTATCATTAACTACCAGTTTGGCACAAATCTGGGCCTTTCCTTTTAGATTGTGGATGTAACTATAGAAGGCCTAGTGGTTGTCCTTTGTTGCGGAAAATAATTTGGACACACAGTTTGCTTTGGAGGACTTCACAATTCTTCTTATTGGCTTGTTTAAGCTGAGGAGAGAGTGTTTCCAGTTTAGGGTCCCTCTTAGTCTTAGACAGCAATTTCTTCCTCTTATTGTAAAACCTGTTAATGACAGTTGTCCACCAGCCAGGTTTGTTCTTCCTTGAGGAGCTTGTTTTGGTCCTATCAGGAATGGCAGAGTCAATGCAGTTATACAGGTGTTTGTATAAAACATTGGTGTAGAGCTTGGCATATTTGCCCGTTCCATCTGAGGGAGCAGGTGCAGTGAAGCTATTTATTCCAAAACATAACCACAATGGCCAAAGAATCCAGTATATTCACAGTTTAATAAGACTTGGCACCTCCGCAAAAGAGCCTTCCGAGAGTAAAATACATCAAGCACACAACAGATTAAATAATCATACCAATATCAATTAAACAATTAAAAAGACAATTAAACAATTAAATTATAATCACTAAATTACATACCTCCAGTTACATTCTTTACTAAGCCCTAAGGGCTCTAAAGTACTATATTTCAAAATAAAAAGAGTTTCTTTCTTTAAAAGTTTATACTTTAAATTAACACATTCCCCCAAACTTAACTCGACTTTTTCCAAGACACAGCTTTGCAAATCTTCAGGACTGGAGTATCTAAAGATAGAAAATGACCCCCAAAGGACTATCCAATTTTTTATTTATGATGTCTCTAACATGCTCTTGAAGGTGTACCTTAAAACTTCTTACTGTCTCACCAATATAATAAAAATTACAAGTATACCTAAGAGCATATATAACTCCTTCCATGTCACATGTATAGGTCCCATTAATTGCAAACCATACATTATTAATAAAAGAAAAAAGTAGGGACCACCTTCTTACAAATAGAACAGTTATTGCAAGGTATTGTGCCCTTACTTACTAGACTATCCCTCCCAATACTGACATCTGGTGGAACAAAAACAATATGCACCATCATGTCAGACAAACATCTGGCTCTTCTATAAGACACGTTTACATGGACAGATAAAACTTAAGTCTTTATCCCTTAATAACATGGGCCAAAACTCACGTACCTTCCTAACCACTTCATCCGTTATCACATTAAAAGTGGTAACAATATAAATTTCCTTTTTATCTTGCATCTTTTGTGCTTCATTTATATTATTCCTGTTTCTTTTCCCGTAGAACATCTCTGAATCCCTATTATTTCCTTTTAAAAATATAGTATTACTATTAGCAAATCTCTTGTCTATAATTTTAGATTTTGCCTCACTCACTATATTAACATCATATCCTCTCTTAATAAACATTTTTTCCGTCTCTAAGATTTCATTATTAAAAACCTCATCCCTACTACATAACCTATCAATTCTTAAAAAATCATTATATGGCAGTACTGAAATTAAATGACGTGGGTGACAACTACTCACAAAAAGAAACACATTTCTCTGATCTAACTTTTTTTAAGCTATTTATTCCATTCTAAGAAGTTATAATCTGAATTTTTTTTAGTTTAGCTGCTGCTAGGGGGGGCAGGTGAGGCAGTTACTTCAAATGAGACTGATTTGTGGTCAGATCTCACCAGGGAGGACCTCACAGTGGGTGTGCTACAGTGGTCCCCATATTGGTAAGCACCAGATCCAGGATGTTGGCTTCCCTTCTGTCTGTGTTAACCAACTGGTCCAGGGCATTGCAGTTAATGAAGTTGAGGAACTTTTGCGCAAGTGAGTGTGAGCACGAGTGATCTACCCAGTCAGTGGATGGATAGTTAAGTTCACCCAAAACCATGGTTTTTGATGTATCTCGATAAAATCAAGTACATACAAATGAGCAGAGTGGGTGTCCTGATTCATGAAGGGGATCCTGTAGCTGGCAATGACTTGAGTAGGTGCCCTACAAACAGTTAACTGCAACTGAAGTGTCTCCAGGAAGTCATACTGCTTAACCAATCTGGATGTGTATTTATCTTTAATGAATAGTGATACACTGCCTCCTTTATTTTTCACAGCTTCGGTTTGAGGTCTGAACATGTGGAAGGAGGTGTAACCCAATATGGTTGGGGTGCTCTCCACAGTCTTGAACCAGGGCTTTGTGACTGCGCAAAAGTTTGCATCTTGTAAGGTGAGGACAGCTTCCATTGAGTGCAGTTTCATGTTGAGACGCCTAGCATTTAGCTAAATAACCTTGAATTTGTTTTTAGATGAGGATTTTACATCAGGAATTTTGTTCTTGAGACACCACCTAAAAAGGGTACTATGGGGGTGGCAAGAGCCTTGGCCAATAGACAAAATCCCAGGGGTGACAGATTAAGACCATCTTTGGCAAAGCATCAAGGTTTTTTGATGATGTCATCCCAAGCTGACATATGCTGTATCCCCTTTGAATGACACCAGAAACTAAGCTAATTATGGAGGGCAATCATTTTCTGTTTGTATTGAGGCATCATCATAAGTGAAGGTGAAATGCTACTTCAGGATCATAGGATCATAGGAAGTTACTAGGCTATTGGTCCCAAGGCTCTTATAAGCCATTTAGACAACTCAGCATCCAAAGCCCCTGTCCATCAGGGACACAGGTGGAATCCTAGGGGCGTATTTTCTGTTTATTATGCAGTTATCCAGGTTTAGCTTAAAAAGGGATAATGAGGTACTCTGCTTGACATGGAGATGGAGTCTATTCCACAGATGGGGGAGTCTCTGGGACACAAATATGTACTGCCAACAAGTTCTATTGCTATCACAGACCAAGTTGCAGTCATGCGTACTGGTTATTCAAGTGGAGCTTGACTTGCAGATATGCAGCAGTCCCATCAAGGCGGGGTCTGAGATTGCTTTGTATGCCTGACAGAAGTCACCTCTGAGGAGTCTGTATGAAACTGAGTAGAAGGACAGGGTTTTTAACCTATCTGTGTAGAGTAGATGTTTGAGGCCCTTGATTCTCCTGGTGAGGAACTTCTGTGGTCTCTCCAGTTGCCACATGTGCTTTGTGAGGTACATGCCGAAGGGGGCGTTATACTCAATATTTGGCCTTATAAGAGAAGAATACAGGGATGTTATGACCTCTTTGTCCCTGGATGAAATACCCTTAATTATGAGGTGGGCCATGTAGAAAGCTTTCCATACAATGGAAGCAACATGGTGGTCAAAAGTCAGGTTGCTGTTAACCTGGGTCCCCAAATCCCTCACTACTGATTGTATACTTAGGATGTTGTTATTAATGTGACAATATGTGGGGATATCACTCTCCCCAAAGGGGATGATGATGCATTTTTTGACATCTAGCTTGAGGCCATGTTTCTGGCACCAGTCATTTGTTTTGGTGAGACCCTCTTGGAGGATGTCCACATAACTTGGGGAATTGATGACCACATCCAGCTTGCAGTCATCTGCAAACTTGGTCCACCATAGGCTACTGGTTTTGGCCTGCACCTCAGAGAAACATATCCTAAATAACAGAGGCCCTAGGACTGATCCCTGGGTTAAGCCACTCATTACAGGTCTACCACTTGAGGTGGCTTCCTATTTTGAATAGGTGGGTTCTATCAGTGAGCCAGCTTGCTACCCATCTGGTAACATATGCACTGATGCCTAGTTGAGAGAGTTTATCTATTATGCCCAAGTGGGGGATAGTGTCGAAGGCCTTCGCCAGGTCAAGGTAGGCAGTGTGTACCATCTTCCTTCATCCATGGCTTTGTTGACTGTCTCAAAGAAGTCAACGAGATTTAACAGACGTGATCCCCCCTTGACAAAGCCAAACTATGTGGGGTCGAGTGTTTGGAGGTTGCCAATGTCCATGTTAATGAGGTCCGTGATAATCTGCTCCATGGCCTTGCAGATCAGGCTAGTTAGGCTGATTGGACTGTAATTTCTGGGATTGGTGTATGCTCCACCTTTGTGTAAAGGCATAACAGTGGCTGTCCTCCACTTGTCTGGGACAAAGCTGGTACTCAGGCTTTGGTTGAATAGAGTGCCTAATGGTGCTGCAAGTTCATGCCTGAGTTCATGTAGGATGCAGCCTGGGATGTTATTGGGCCCCATGGAGGCTGTATTTTTTTGCCGTTGAGAGGGCAGTGATGACCTCCTCCCTAGAGATAAGGGATGGGGGGCAGATACTGGATATGTCCTGATTTACTGATTGGGGGGACAGACGGGTGAATTTTTCACTGAATCTGTCAGCCAGTAGATTGGCTATATCGACAACATTTGTGAATGTGGTGTCCTTGACCACCATTTCTGAACAGATCTGTGTGCTTCCTTTGAGATTGCAGACATATGTGAAGATGGCCTTATGATTTGCTCTAGAAGATATGGCCAATTTGAACCCGAAGTTTGCTTTGGAATATTTCACTAGTGCTCTTATTTGCTTGTTCAGGCTAAGGAGAGATTGCTTCCAATTGAGCACCTGCTTCTTCTTGGTCCCGGACAGCAATTTTTTCCTTTTGTTATAGAGTTTATTTATTGCAGATGTCCACCAGACAGATTTACTCTTCCTTGCAGAAGATGATTCTGTCCTGTCAGGTATTCCTGATTCCATGCATCTATATAAATGCTTGTATAATACTTTGATGTAGATTTGGACATTGATGCCAGTTCCTACAGAGGGGAAGAGGGCTGTGAAGCTGTTTATACTATCCCTCAGGAGGTTGTAATCATCTTTAGAGAAGTTTTTTTGTTTGACCCTAGCTGTGGGGGGGCATCAGGGGAGATGGTAACTTTGAAAGTGACCGCTTTATGATCGAATCTTACCAGGGAAGATGATATTGTAGGGGTGCTGCAGTGATTACTCATATTGGTTAATACCAAGTCCAAGATATTATCACCTCTTGTGGGGGTATCGACTAGCTGTTCCAAGACGTTTGCATTGATAAAATCGAGAAATCTCTGGGCATTTGTATTCTGGCATGAGTAGTTTTTACTATGTATGGTTGGGTAATTAAAGTCACCCAGGATCAGGGTAAAGGGTTGAATCTTGATAGGCTCAAAGAGGTCCAGATAGGTGAACTGGGCATCTTGAGTCAAATTTGGGGGCCTGTAGCTAGCTATGATTTGAATAAGGGCCTTGTCAATGGTTAACTGCACCTGGAGTGTCTCCTGTGCATCTTACTGTTTGACCAGCCTGGAGGTGTGTGTGTCTTTAATATATATTGAAACTCCACCTACTTTGGCTTTGCTGCCCACAGTTTGGGGTCTGAATGTATGATAGGATGTGTAACTGGGTAAGGCTGGGGTGCTGTCTGCAGCTTTGAACCAGGTTTCTGTGGCAGCACAAATGTTAGCATCTTCCAGGATTAAGAATGCTTCCAATGAGTGCAGTTTCATGTTTCGACTCCTAGCATTTAGCAGTATGACCTTTAATTTGCGTTTTGTTGAAATGTTTATGTTGGTAGAATCAACCTCATGACTTTTTCTAAAAAAGGCACTATGGGGGAGGCAAGGGCCTTTGCCAGAAGCCTGAAGCCCAAGTGAGATAGATGCAGGTCATCTCTAGCAAAGCATCATGGTCTGTCAATCATATCTTCCCAGGCAGTCAGGTACTGGATCTCCCTGGAATGACACCAGAAACTGTCTATTGTTAAAGTCAATCATTTTCTGTTTGTATTGAGGCATCATTGTGGGTGACAGTAGAATGCTGCTTAAGGCTAGGGACATGCCTGCCTGGGACACATATTCAGTGAGCTCAATCATGTCTCTGTTCATATAGTCCAGGGAGGTACGCCTCAAGTCAATCATGCCAACATGGACTATGACAGAGTCATAACAGTACCTGTTATTGTGAGACTTGATTGCATGTGTGATATGGCATATCCTGGCACCTGAGGGAAAGATGACCATGACCTTTTCCTTATCCAGTCTGGTGAGATATCAGTGTGTCTCATGATGATATCACCTATGACTAATATGTTTGATTTTGTGTTTTGCCTTAGGTGTTTAACTGGAGAGACACTGGTGCATGAGCTATTATGTGTAATGTCTTCTGCAGAGGAAATATTATGTGTAGCATGCTTGTGTTTGTGTTCTGTAGGTCTCTGTTGTTTAAGTATGTTTCTGGTATTGACCTCTACATATGTAGGTATGTGTGATGTGGGTTTGGGTGGAGTAGGAGGTGAGGTGTGCATGCTGGTAACCCACTCATTGTCATATATACTGACTGGTGTGTAAGACAGCGTGGATTTAAGGTTCTTAATAGAGTTGCATCTCTCCCACATTATATTTGTGTGGACTAGGAGTAGAGAGTTAGGGACACTATCCACATCTCTTCAACAGACACTGCTAATACCATTAGCAATAGATCATTGCTTGTGCATACATCACAACAGGCCATGGTTAGGCAGTGGCCTGACAGATGCTTAAATGTCAGATGTTATTACCTTTATGATGTCATGCTAAGGTAAAATAGTCCCTGACAGTGTGGGATAACATGGTGTATTGAGTATGCTGCTTTGCCAGGCATATGGCACTTTCCTGAGCCATAATCCTATTATTAGGCAGGATCACAATAGCAGATTTACAAATGTGGCAATGTACAACTTCAGCAAAGTAAGGGTCATGCTGCTACACCCTTGGGGATCACTGCCTCAAACACTCTCTCTGTAGGCACTCTTTGCAGTGAAGATGTGGATGTCTGTGCATGCACAGAAAACTTGTTCAACTTTGCAGTAAATACTTTGGCCTTGCAAGGCTACAAAGCCTGTCAAACAACCAGACAGCAAATGAATGTTGTGTGAAATAATGTGGGACTACAGTTTGGTATTCTGGGAACCTAAATGTACATTATGACATACCTAGGACATGCTGGAGGGACAGGAACATCTCCAAAGTTGGCCACTCCTCTGCAGTAGGCCTGACTCAGATCACCTCCATTATGCTGTTGGAGGGGGGTCTATATCACATTGTCGAATGCACACATGTTTGAACGATGTAATATCGAATCGGAAAGTTCAAAATGCAAGAGGTACGAACACACAGAACAGCGATTTTTTTCCCCAGGGAAAAAAATTGCTGTTCCGGTACAAAAACAAAAAAAATACACGTACACTTTTAACTCATACTAATGTGGGGAGCTGTGCCCCCCACACCCCCCTACTTAAATATACCAACTCCGAGATTGCACCGCAGTGGAGTAAATAGCAAAGCCGCGAAAATGGCCCACTGATTTTTTTTCTCTGGGAAAAAATTTGGTGTTCCACGGCTTCGCTATTTTCACATTTTGGACATATGGGTTTGATATTACACATTCGAACACCTGTGCATTCGATGTAATATAGACCCATTGAGGGGCAGGCTGCAAGAATTGCTGTGAAACTGTTACCTAACATGGATCACTGCCACTGTGGACCTAGCTAGACCAACCTTGGACATCTATGTCACCTGACATTTAACATTATATTGTGATGCAGCAGCTATGCTCCTAAGCACCATTAGACCAGTAGCCTAGTCAAATCCTAGGAACCTCAGAACCCAAGGCATAATCCATGCAAAACTGAACATATTGGTCTGTTTGCTATTCAAGGCATGTACCTAGAAAAGACTACAACAAGCCTACAGGCCCTTGCATCATCTGGGACAAGTGTGTGGATCAACAAACAGGTTGTGGCCTGCTTCTTATCTTTGAAGTGGTGCTAACGTATTGTTTCTGGTGAGAGGAAAAGAAAAGGAACAATGTATGCCAGCAGAGTATTCCATGATGAGACCAGCAATAGTAGTAGCCAGGCAGTAGCCATTCATGCAACTCCCCTCTTTTCAGCATTCTTCACAAGGTAATTCTTTATTTTCAGTAAGCACTGCTTGATTTGTGTCTAACTTCAGAATAACTTCCTAAATACTCCATCCTTAACTTTTCAGGGTATATGTATCAGTTATCCCTTCAGTGCTTGTCATTGTTCTGTACAGACTCAGACAACTTAAGTGACATTTCTCCTGGGAAAGCATGATGGAACTTACTCCAATACCAAGTTGCAAACAGAACAACTAGCCTGCAGTGACAAGCACTGTCCCTATAGTTGCAAAACAGATACTCGTGACATTGATTGATATTCTAAATACAACAGTTTAATGAATAAAAAAGGGTCTGTTCCCATGGATATGACCTTTCCCACTGTTACCATTACCACCTTGGTGGATATGGGCATCCTATGGCAATGTAGAAATCACCTCATGTTTACCAACAACCAGTTCATTCTCAAACAAACTGATATGGTATGTGAGAGATGTATTTACACAATGTCACTGGAGGCAAAGCTCTCACATGATAGTACTCAATTAAGTAAGTAGTACATACACTGCACCCATCACACACAATTCAAAGCAGACATATGCTGAGGCATTGAACTGTAACCTTCATAAATCATTAAGACCTCATAGACAAAGTGCAGATAACACCCTCAGCAGCCCTGAATGTACTCTGTAAAAACAACATACATATCGACACATACAGCTACATCTCATGGAGGCTCAACTGATAAGCCCATAAGGCAAGCCAACACACAATCCAACATTCTAGTCATTGCAGACTCCACTGTGAGACACACTGATGTCTCTCTCACCAAGTTGAGTAAGGAGAAAGATACAGTCAGTTGCTTATCAGGGGCTAGGATCCACCTCATTATGCACGCACTCATTTCATTGGACCACAAGTAACACAAACTCAACATGTCAGAGATACAACTGTATCAGTGGTCTAGAATACATGCTGTCTCTCACACCAGTCAGTGCATATGACAATGGGCAGGTTGTCACCCTGCAAACCTCACTTCCCACTTCACCCAAATCCACATCACACATACCTACATATGTGGAGGTCCTCAACAGAAATATACATAAACTTCAGAGACCTCCCAAACACAAACATAAGCGTGCTACACATAATACATCCACTGCACAAGACAACACACATAATAGTTCTTGCACCAGTGTCTCAACTGTCAAAACACTAAAAAAAATAGTAGTCACAGGCGATTCCATTCTGAGAAACACGGATGTCCCTCTCATCAGGCTGGATAAGGAAAAGGTCACGGTCAGCTGTCTTTCAGGTGTCAGGATCTGCCATATCACACATTCACTCATGTATCCCAAACACAGGTACTGTTGTAACTCTGTCATATTCCATGTTGGTGAGAATGACTTGAGACGTACCTCTCTGGACTAGAGAAACATGACTGAACTCTCATATGTGTCTCAGCCAGGTATGTCCCTAGCCTTAAGCAGCGTTTTACCTTTACCTAGGATGCTGCCTCAATACAAACAGAAAATGATTGACCTCAATAATTACCTTAATTTCTGGTGTCATTCTAAGGGGATACAGTATCTGTCAACCTGGGATGACATGATCGACAGACCTTGATGCTTCGACAGAGATGGTCTTCATCTGTCACCCCTGGGATTTTGGCTACTGGCTAAGACTCTTGCCACCCCTATACTTCACTTTTTAGGCAGTGTCTCAAGGACAAAAGTACAGATGTGAAAACCCCATATAAAGAAAAAAAAAGTGAAGGATATGCTGTTAAACGCTAGGTGTCTTAACATGAAACTGCACTCACTGGAAGCAGTCCTCATCTTGGAAAACTTACACAATTGTGCAGTCACAGAGAGCTGGTTCATGCCTGTAGAGAGCACCCCAACCATATTGGTCTGCACCTCCTTCCACACATTCAGACCACAAACTGAAGGAGTGAAATCTAAAGGAGGCAGTGTATCCATATTCATTACAGATAAATCCACCTCCAGATTAGTTAAACAGTAGGATCCCCTGGAGGTACTTCAGAGTGCAATTAACTGTTGGTAAGACACCTATTCAAGTCATTGCCAGCTACAGGATCCCATCTGTGAATCAGGACACCAGTCTGCCTATTTGGATCTACTTGAGTCTATCAAGATGCATCCAAACACCCTGGCTTTGGGCAACTTTAACTTACCATCCATTGACTGGGTAAATTACTCATGCTGTATCTCACTTTCCCAAAGGTTCCTCAACTTCGTTAACTCCAAGGCACTGGACCTGCTGGTTGACACTCCTGCAAGGGGTGGCAACATCCTCTATCTGGTGCTTACCAAAATGGGGGGGGGGGTGCTCCAGAAACACAACTGTGAGGCCTTCATTAGTGTTATCTGACCACAAATCAATCTCATTCAAAATAACTACTACACTGCCCCTTAACAGCAAAGAAACTAAAACACTTCTCCAAAGCACATTATTACCTCTAACAGGATGGTATAAATGGCTGTACTGCACCTCCCCCCTCAGATGGAACTGGCAACTATGTTGAGTTCTACACCAATGCTTTATATAAACAGCTGTTTCACTGCATTGAGTTGACCATACCCTATAGGACCAAAACAAGCTCCACAAGGAAAAGCAAACCTGCCTGGTGGACAACTGCCATTAACAGGTTTTACAGTAACAGGAAGAAATTTCTGTCTAAGAGTAAGAGGGAAGGGACCTTAAACTGGAAACACTCAGCTTAAACAAACCAATAAGACTTCTTGTGAGGTCCTCAAATACAAACTATGAATCCAAATTAGATTCCTCAACTAAGGACAACCATAAGGCATTCTTTAGTTACATCTGTTACTTAAAAGGACAGGCCAAGATTTGTGCCAAACTGGTAGTTAATGATACCATGTATATTGAGTCTCTAGACATAGCTAACCTGTAAGCTGACAGGTTCTGTGAAAACTTCACTTCACTGTCTCTCCCACATGTACCTCATGACATCCTTACCACCTGTACCCTACCTTGTATCTCTAAAAAGCAATTGTAAACATCCTCGCTAAGGCCAAAAACACAGCATCTATGGGACCTGATAACATCCCAGGCTGCATCCTACATGGGCTCCAACAAGAATAAGCAACAGCATTGGTTACTCTTTTCAATCATAGTCTAAACACAGGCTTCTTCCCAGATGAATGGAAAATGGCCACTATTATTCACCTGGACAAAGGTGATGCTTCCACTGACCCCAGGAACTGTAGACCTTTTAGCCTGACTAGCCTTATCTGCAAAGCCATGGAGCAAATCATCATGGACATTATCAACAAAGATATAGGTAAGCTCAAAACACTTGTCCTGCTCAGTTTGGATTTGTCAAAGTGAGATAATTCCTGTGAAGCATTGTGGACTTCTTCAGGACAGTCACTAAGGCCCTGGATGAGGGGAAATCTATGTGTACAGCCTACCTAGACTTAGCCAAGGCATTTGACACTATTTCCTACTCAAGCATCATTGACAAACTCACCCAGCTAGGTATCAACCCTTATATCAGTAGATGGGTTGCTAAAAGGCTCACCGATAGAACCCATATAGTCAAAATAGGGAAACCCACCTCCAACAGCACACCTGTAACCAGTCGTGTTCCACATCATCTGTCCTGGCACCTCTAGTGTTTGCAACCTAGTTCTCCACAGTACAAGCTAAAACTAAACTAAAGGTCTATGGCTGACAAAAATTTGCTGATGACTGCAAACTGGGAGTGGTCATAGAATCTCCAAATGATGTCAACATCCTACAAGAAGGTCTTGCACACACAAATGGTTGATGTCAAAGTCATGGCTTTAACCTCAATGCAAAAAAATGTATTATCATCCCTCTCAGTACATGCAAAGTTCTTGCTAATGATCACATCAATAACAAAACGCTAAGTATGCACTTGCTGGTGAGAGACCTAGGCACACAGGTTGACAGTAACCTTACCTTTGATCAGCACGTCTCCACAGAGGTAGGCAGGGCATTCTATATTGCCCATCTCATAGGTAAGGCCATTGCATCCAGAAAATGAAAGAAATTAGAACCTCTCTTTACTTTCCCCTCATCAGGCCAATAATGGAATACAATGGCTGTTTTGGTATGCACCTTTACAAGCACCTGCAGCAATTGGAGAGATCACAAAAGTTCCTCACACGATTAATTCAAGGTCTTCAGCATCTGTCCTATGTGGATCACCTGAGATCACTGTCACTTCATTCTGTTTCATATGGACTACTCTTAGGTGACCTGTGTCTTGCATATAAGGCAATCTTTGTCCATGCTTTATTTAAAATGCTGCATGTCCGCAAATCAAATGGTGCATGGGTTACTCAGTCTAAGGAAATTAACCTTGTATGTGACAGTAACAGAACATGCTGGAGGGTTAGATTTGTCTCTGAGAGGTTACCAGACCTTTGGAATGAACTCCCATGTCATATCAAGCAGAGCACCTCATTGGTCCTATTCAAATGCAGTGTGGATGAGTGGATGTGTAATCATAAATTCACACCGGGGGTTCCACCTATGTCCCTCTTGGACTGGGGCAATTGGTGCTGATCATGGAAATAAGGGTAGAAATTGGCTAGGCTTGTAAGGGCCCTAGGGCCATTAGCATAGTAACTTCCTATGGCATGACTCAGTTATAGTTCATGTGGGAGTACATGACCTATAACATACCTCCCTGGACTATACTTAGATATACTTATCTGAGCTCTTGGAAGACTGTGCAGTCACTGACACATGACTTAAAGCTGCAAAGAGCACACGAATAGTTGAAGGTTATTATGCCTTCCACACATTTAGATCAGCTAATTCACAGGCAGGGACAAAAGGTGGAGGTGTCTCTATGTACATCAAAACTAAGGATACTTCAAGGCTGGTCAAACAGGACGATGCACTTGAGCTGCTCCAGGTGCAATTCACAATAGGCAACATCCAATACTACTTGCATGCAAACTATAGGCCCCACTCTATAACCCAGGACACCCATACCATGTATATAAACTTATTAGAAACACTAACCATCCAACCCAATACCATATTCATGGGTGACTTCCATTATCCCACCCTTACCTGGGAATCCTATATGACAACAAGCATACAGGGACAGAGATTCCTGGCTTTTGTAAACACAAACTCCCTGGATCAGATAGCTAATACACCAACCAGGGGTGAAACCATACTGGATCTGGTCCTCACCAATATGGGTGAGTCATGCACAACCCCGTATTATATCTTCCCTGGTAAAGTCCAAACATAAATTGGTCTCCTTTGAAGTAAAAATGAAACATGGACCCCCATCAGGAAATGGATTATTCAGGAACTACTCTAAGGCCAACCTCCAGCTTTTAGGTGATAAACTGGTTAAATCTCAAGCCTCTAAACACTGAGATAACTGCGGCCTATGCAGCAGTGTTCACAGAAATCTTGTATGAGCATGTTAATAGCTGCATAGAGGCAGCCGTACCCACCAGGGTGAAGTACAGAACTAACTGAAAAGCAAACCACACTGGTAGAATCAGAGGATCAATAGGCTGTATAACAGAAGGAAGACACTCATGGCAAAATGTAGGAGGTGCAGCACACAGCAGGATAAAAGCACTCTCAGGAAAGTGAACAAAAAAAAATCAGAGAACAAATGAAGTCTACCAAAGCCAGATTTGAGGTATGTTTGGGTTCCCAGGCCATGGACAAGCAGAAAGCGTACTTTAGGTATGTCTGCAACCTCAAAGGCAAGACACAATTGTGTGCACATCTCATTGTAAATAGTCCCAACTATAATGAGGCAGAAGATAGAGTAGACTTCCTGGCTGATGAATTGAGGCCCAACTTTACCCCTCTCTCCCTGTCAACCTTCCCTTAGGAAATAACATCAAATATAAGTACAAACAGTAGATGAATAACTAGTAAAATAATAGAAAATACTGGTGATACCAAGGTAAAAACCACCTAGACTTTATTTAAATAAAACAAATGACTGACTAAGCGCTTTCACCCTTATAGGGCATCTGCAGTCAGTTTTTCACATCTAAACACAGCCTTTAAGTACACATTTCAATTAACACATAATTAATTGCAATAAAGCTGTCCTTTAAACTTTTTTGTTTTAACCCTTAACCGTCATTAGTATAGTTGTAAAAAACACCAAGTATTCAATAACAAACAAATGTTGTTTCAATACCTAAACTCAAAACATACATTTAAAATGTTTAAATTGAATTATATATCTATGAATGTATAAAAAAAAAAAATATATATATATACATGTATATTTAAAGTAAATAAAAATGCATCAAATATAAGTACCCCTACTAGCATAAGGGAACAGCTCCTTAATGCTCTCTATAAGAACAAACAGACTGAATCAATTTGCCCAGACAATATCCCAGCATGCCTTCTAAATAACATGAAACATGACATTTCAGGGCCTCTGGAATTACTATTTCACTGTTGCCATCAAACAGGATTTGTGCCTTATGAATGGAGAACAGCAACAATCATCCCTCTGCACAAAGGTGGGCTATCTACAGACCCTGTTGACTACAGACCCAGAAGTCTCACTAGTCTGATATGTAAAACCATGAAAAGAATTATCATGGAAATGATCAACAGAGATGTAGCACACCTACAGACACTGGACTAAACGCAGTTTGGTTTTGTTAAGGGCAAATTATGCCTATCCAACAGGAATGGCTACGGTGGTGCAGCGGTTAGCATTGCCACCTCACAGCAAGAGGTTCTCCAGTTCGATTCTCGGCTTGGGTGCTTTATGTGCGGAGTCTGCATGTCCTCCCTGTGGTTGTGTTGGTTTCCTCCGGGTGCTCCGGTTTTCTCCCATGTCCCAAAGACATGCAGTAGGTGGATTGGACACTCTAAATTGGCCCTAGGTGTGAGTGTGTGTGTGTGTGTGTGTGTGTGTGTGCATTCTTTGGAAGGGTGGGTGCTGGGCTGGCAACTCGACACTGTAAAACTCCACTGCCAGTCATGAGTGGACAGATGATCCACTGTGGTGACCCCTAACCGGGAAAAGCTGAAAGAAGTAGAAGATTATGCCTATCCAACCTGGTGGACCTATTTGAGAAGGTAACCAAAACAATGGATGAGGGAAAAATGGTTCACACTGCCTACCATGGCCTGACAAGGCATGTGACACTATATCTCCATCAGGCGTTGTTGACAAAATCAAGAGGTTAGGTTCAAACTAATATGTCAGCTGGTGGATAGCCAAGTAGCTCACAGACAGGACCCAGGAAGTTAGCATAAGGGAGTCCACTTCTAAAAACAGGCCAGTCTAGAATCATTCATCAGAGCACTCTTTTTAAGCATTTACTTGTCTGAAGTCAATGCCACTGTTGGTGGCCTCTGGCTGACTAGATTTGCAGATGACTGCAAATTAGGAGCTGTCATTGAATCCCACACTGACACAAATGTTTTCCAGGAGGGCCTGACACAGACATACAACTGGTGTCAGAGCCATGGAATAACACTATATGCCAAGAAATGCACAATACTATTCTTTGGAAAGTCATCCACCCCTGGTAACTATCCTATTGATAGCACACCTCTAACAGTTAACCCAGTAGTCAGAGACATAGGGAAATACATAGATAGTAATCTAGCCTTTGACTGTCACTTGTCTACAGTATTGGGGCAATCATTCTATGTTGCACAACTTATTAACAAAGCTATGGAATGTAAGTCCAAGGAAGTTATTGTTCCCCTGTATTCGGCATTCATCTAAGCTATCGATTGCAATGTCACCTTTGGTATGTACCTAACCAGGCATATATGACAATTGGAACATCCTCAGAGATTCCTCACTAAACCAATACAGGGCATACATAAAATGTCCTATGCAGACTGCATCAAGGCCCTATCCCTTTATTCTGTGTCCTACAGCCTTTGGAGGTGAGATGTATGCCTGCCATATAGGGTATTGTCAGACCCCACTGTGGACCTCCAGCATATCCAAGAAACAACTACCACCAGGATTACCCATTCTACAGACCTACACTTTGCCTGTGGTATATATAGGACATGCTGGAGAAACAGGTATGTATCCCAGAGACTACACCCTATATGGAACAAGCTCTCCATCCATGTGGAGCAGAGTTTCACCCTAATGCAAATCAAGTGCAAATTATACAATTGGATGGAGAACAACAGTATCAGACCTTGTCAGAGATTTGGAATGCATGGCTGGGCTTAAAGAAGCCCTTGTGTTCGTTAGCCCAGTGAATACCTATGAACCTATGAAACCATGAAGCTATACTGTATTACCTTTCTGATGACATTTCTCTCTTGTGCTGACATTCAATCCTATGGTCTGACATCGATGAGTTGATTGTAGATGTGTAACCATAGATGTGTTCAACACAATCATGAAAGTGAAATGTAAACATTTCCATGAGACACATTTCATTGTGTGACTCCACAGCCCTTACAACAGCATCAGTAGTAACATACACACATTATGCTATACACATTTTAAATGGCAAAATACAATAACTGTAAATGTCCAGTACAAGTAGCATGTCTACAGCAACAATGGATGAAAAAAATTTCTATTAATGTAGATAGTCACCCTGTGCATCAGACACATAGCTTTATTTCCCTGCATCCATGAGAGAGATGATATCATCACTTGCACAGGGTGTTGTGTGGGAGTGCAGGAGGCCTAGACTGACCCAATAGGTTGCCAAGCATGTATGAGTCAGGAAGGGAAGCAGACGAGATGGACTATGGAAATGTTGCGTGTGTGTCTGTAGGTGCCCTCAATGGGACAGTGGTGTGCAAGTGTCTACATGAACACAGCCAAGCTCAATGCTAACCCTAAATGTCTGTATGATGGACAGCTGTGAGCCATGCATGGTAGAGCTGACAGTTCAGCATCTACTCCCCAGAACATGAGAACTGGCTCTGCCAGGAGTTGCACTGGCACCTCCACACCCAAGGTCAGATGATGTGCTACTACCCGAGGGTGATTGATGTCTGCTGAGAATGTGTCCTCCATGGGAATGCCCAGGACCATGATCCCACAGCCTGCTACATCTTGGTGTGGACAGTACACTTCCCTTTGGAGCACTGGATGTGCTGCCACTATGGGAATGTGATTGTACACAGCCACATTGACTCTCAGAAGATGTAGTTGCTGGCCTACTCCCATGAGGCTGATGCTCAACTCCAATTAGACATTCCATTACAGACAACATCCATTCCAAGACAGATAGTGCGCAATCTGTCTCAGACCTACCTTTTTCCACTGTGCCAGTCAACTGTTCCAGAGTATCAGCAACTCAATAGAGACAGTCAGGGATGTCAGACTGTGTTGTATCAATAACCCTGAGCATTCATCAGGAGTTCCTTTCTGAATGTGCCTGTGCCTCTATGATGACCCTAAATATATGCTGAGTGACATGTGAAGAGACACCTGTGACAGGTGGTGGAGGGAAAACAGGCTTCCTATGAGCACCCCTATTAATCTGCCTGTATGGAACCTCGACAACTGTTTGGCTATGGCCAGTGTTGACAGTCACCGAAACCACAGTAGCCACACTTTCCTGTTCAATGTCTCCACCCTTCAACTGTTCATTATCTGTTGCCTCAGGGGACTGGGTATGCATAGGCATAATGGCTGTGTATGGTGTTAATGAGGGTGGATAAGGGATGTCAACCTCTGTGCCTGATTTAGCCTCTGTAACCCCCAGCTGTGCTTCAATTTGGCCACCATCATCATCAGAGTCTAGAGAAACATTGACATCAGGTTGTGAAGGGGACGAAAACCAAACTTCCTATCACCTGTGACAAAAAGGAAAAAAGCAATACATTAATACCTGCACTTATATGCTCTGCAGTACTGTGGTGCTATATATGTCAAGCTGTATACACTGCTATCACTATTACAGACTTGTATAACTCCCAACCTCACATAGTAGGACAGGAGGACATTATTTTCTAACCCCAATCTTTAATTATTTGGAAATAATTATTCATTAAACAAGAATCTCATGAGCAAAACATAAATTATGTACACTGTTTACATTCTGCAAAAATCTGCACAGGCGATAGTTATGGCAATCTGTAATATCCTGACAATACTGTCAAGTCAATCACTATGTCACACCTACAAGGCAGAGGTATGACTGTAAACTGTGGAGATTCAGAAAATATCTGTTCATTTGGCAATCATTCAGACAGCACATCAATCCAGCCAGCAGGCCTGGGGTGACACTTTAGCGAATACATTGAACTATATCTACATCTCTGACAAAACAGTTTTGTGATTACCAGCAGCAGGAGGATGGCCTCTTCCAATTCTTGACAGTCCTGAAAAAATTTCAGGGAGAGGTAATGGCAACAGCACCACGTTACAGTAAAACAGGGGTAATATGTCCAAATATCTCACATTTACAGTAGCTGCTATGTTAACAGGTATGTGCATCTCACAGGAGACACTCTAGGTGTAGTTAACCATTGACAAGACCCCTATTCAAATCATCGCTAGCTACCAGCCTGAAAATCTGACTCAAGATGCCCAATCCACCTATTTAGAAATGTTTGAATCTATCAAGATTCAACCCTTTACCCTGATCCTGGGTGACTTTAACTTCCCAAACATAGATTGGAAGAACTACTCATGCCAGAACACAAATGCCCAGAAATTCCTTGATTTTGTCAATGCAAATGCCTTAGAACAGCTAGGCAATACCCCCACAAGAGGTGATAATATCTTGGACTTGGAATTAACCAACATGAGTAACGACTGCAGCATATCTATAATATCATCCTCCCTGGTAAGATCTGACCAGAAAGTGGTCACTTTTGAAGTCACCATCTCCCCCAACCCCCATCTAGCTAGGATCAGACATAAAAACTTCTCCAAAGCTGATTACAGCCTCCTGAGGGATAGTATAAACAGTTTCACAGCCCCCTCCCCCTCTATAGGAACTGGCATCAATATCTAAAACTATACCAAAGCACTATACAAGCATTTATATAGATGCATGGAATGAGGAATACCCGGCAGGACTAAGTCATCCTCTGCAAGGAAGAGTAAACCTGTCTGGTGGACATCTGCAATAAATAAACTCTATAACAAAAGGAAAAAATTGCTCTCCAAGATCAAGAAGGAGCAGGTGCCCAATTGGAAGCAATGTCTCCTTAGCCTGAACAAGCAAACAAGAGCACTAGTGAAATACTTCAAAGCAAACTTCGAGTCCAAATTGGCCACATCTACTAGAGAAAATCATAAGGCTTTCTTTACATATGTCTGCAACCTCAAAGGAAGCACCTAGATCTGTTCAGAACTGGTGGTCAAGGACACCACATATACAAATGCCATAGATATAGCAAACTTGCTGGCTGACAGATTCAGCAAAATCTTTACACCTCTGTCCCCTCATCAGTAAATCAGGACATCTCCAGTACCTGCCCCTGTCCCCTTATATCTAAGGAACAGGTCATCACTGCTCTCTCAAAGTCAAACAATACAGCCTCCATTGGACCCGATAACATCCCAAGCTGCATCCTACATAAACTCAGGAAGGAACTTGCAGCACCATTAGGCACCCTATTCAACCAAAGCCTGAGTACTGGCTTCATCCCAGCTGAGTGGAGGACAGCCACTGTCATGCCTTTACACAAAGGTAGAGCATCCACCGATCTGGAAAATTATAGACCCATCAGCCTAACTTGCCTGATCTGCAAGACCATGGAACAGGTTATCATGGACCTCATTAACATGGACATTGGCAACCTCCAAACACTTGATCCCACACAGTTTGGCTTCATGAAGGGGAGGTCATGACTGCTAAATTTGGTCAACTTCTTTGGGACAGTCTCCAAAGTCATGGATGAGGGGAAGACGGTGCACACCACCTACCTAGACCTGGCCAAAGTCTTTGACAATATTCTCCACTCGGGCATAATAGAAAAACTCTCTCAACTAGGCACCAATCCATATGTTCCCAGATGGGTAGCAAACTGGCTCACTGATAGAACCCACATACTCAAAATAGGGGAAGCCACCTCAAGCAGTAGACCCATAACAAGTGGTGTACCCCAGAGTTCGGTTTTGGGGACTCTGTTATTTGGGATATACTTTTCTAAGGTACACGCCAAAACCAGTGGGCGATGGCTGACCAGGTTTGCAGATGACTGCAAGCTGGATGCTGTCATCAATTCCCCTAGTGATGTGGACATCCTCCAAGAGGGTCTCACTCAGACAAATGACTGGTGCCAGAAACATGACCTTAAGCTGAATACTAAAAAAATGCATCATTATCCCCTATGGGAAGAGTGACATCCCCACAAATGATCACATTAATAACAATGTCCTAAGCATGCAATCAGTCATGAGGGATTTGGGCACCCAGGTTACTAGCAACCTGACTTTTGACCACCATGTTGCTTCCATTGTATGGAAAGCCTTCTACATGGCCCACCTCATAAGTAAGGGTATCTCATACAGGGACAAGGAGGTCATAACATCCCTGTATTCTTCCCTTATAAGGCCCATTATTGAGTACAATGCCCCTTTCGGCATGTACCTCACAAAGCACATGCAGCAGCTGGAGAGACCACAGAGGTTCCTCACCAGGAGAATCCAGGGTCGCAACATCTACCATACACAGATAGGCAAAAAGCCCCATCCCTCTACTCAGTTTCATACAGACTACTCAGAGGTGACCTCTGTCTGGCATACAAGGCAATCACAGACTGCACCTTGATGGGACTGCTGCATATCCACAAGTCAGGCTCCACTGGAGTAAGCCGCATGCACAGCCTCAACCTGGTCTGTGACATCAACAAGACTTGTTGGCAGGACAGATTTCTGTCCCAGAGACTCCCCCATCTATGGAATACACTCCCTCTCCACATCAAGCAGAGTACCTCTTTACCCCTTTTTAAGTGCAACCTGGATAACTGGATGGGAAACAGAAAATATACCCCTGGGATTCCACCTGTGTCCCTGCTGGACAGGGCATCAGGTGCTGACTTGTGTAAACATGGGATAAACTCTTGGCGAGGTGTATAAGGGCCTCAGGGCCAATAGCCTAGTAATCTCCTATGATCTTATGATCCTATGATCAAATCTCTACATGAGCTTAAAACTGCAGCTAACCTCCTCAGAGTTTACCATATCTGTGGCATGGTGCCATACCTGCTCATAGGTACTATTCTGGTGACCCACAACATTGATGTTATGCACCAGTTCATCCCATATGGCTGCATGCGGTGGCCTATTTGCCCTCCCTCCAGACAGCAGAACTTGGTAATGTTGGCACAAAGCCTCAATGATGACATTGTTTTCTGCCTCAGTAAATGGTGCCTTGCATCATGCATGCATGATATTTCCTGAAATACAAAATAATGAGAACATATGTCAGAATCACATATGTTGGAGTACAGTTTGTAGAGATACAGCAATAAAGAACGGCTATCAGTATTCCCTGCTTGATTACACATCTCATATTCAACAGTGTGCCAAACATACAAAGGGTGTGGATTCAACTAGAATAGTAGCAATAGTGACCTATTCCTGTTTGTGGCATGGCAGATAAGTATGATTACACACCTAACGCAGGAGTCCATTGTAGTGTGCCCCATAGCATGAAAAATCCCCTCCCCCATATAATATGTATAAACAACAGTGCCAACAAAATAGCAGTGTACTATTACAACTGTTATCAAAGAAAGTATCCAGGAGACCTGTGTAGCTTGTTATCACACAGCATTATACCCTTGCTGTACTCTACATCCTCTGTTGGTGTAACACAGCTGGAGATCAATGTCATGTCATCAGTACAGTTCTAACAAAGGCTTACTGATGTAATCCCCATTTTCCAGAAGTATATTCAAATATATGCATCATGTTGGAATCAAAACGGTTGCATTCCTGATGGACATGGCTGGCCTTAGGCATAGGTGAACTAGGCGACTGCCTAGGGCACCATACAGGCCAGCTATGTAAAGGGCACATTATCTATTTATTTATTTTAATTAATATAATGTTTGCACTCTTCTTGGTGCTGCAACCAGAAGGTGGAGGGTGAAGTGTGGAGGATGGAGGTTGGGAGGTGAGCACCCTCCCACTTACAGCTGCAGCTGCAAGTTAGCCAGGAAAGTTAAAAAAATGTTTAGTTTGCATTCCAAGAGTCTTCTCCTTTAAGGAGAAACTTGCATGCGTCATAATGCCAATGTCATCCAAATGCATTCTGCAGTTCTGCGCGGAATTTAACCCAGCAGTTCAAGAGAACAGTTAAGCCTGTGTCTCCGCGTGTTTGGCTTAAGAAGGTAAGTGTATGTGTGTCTCTATGTGTAATTTAAACTGTTCATTTTTGTATGAGAGAGAATGTGTGTGGGTATCTATGTATGTGTTTGGAATTTTTTTTTCCAAAATCTCTTTATTTCAATTTTCTTTTTTTCCAAGTAATAACAACAATACAATAACTCAAAAACACAAATAAACAATACAAATACATATCTAAAGAAAACAGACAACAATCTTGTTCCGAAAAAATTATATATATATATATATATATATATATATATATATATATATATATATATATATACACACACACACACACACACACACACACACAATATATACACTAGACGTCACTACATTGTCAAGTAGAGTATGAGAATTCTTATGTTCATTTGGTCTCATAAGGGATAGTGGAATGGGGATAGTCTATATAGAAAGTAAAGATAGAAATTCAACCATTTATAGTATGGTTAGGGAAAATATCTAGATACACATATAATAAGAGAAGGGGAAGATGCAAGAAAACTGGTTATACTACATTCATTTCTTATTAAAAGGTTAGCTTTCCATGTCAATTTGTGGGCAAATTTTATTTGTCAAGAATTGTATCTAGTAAGTAACCCCAATTTTTGAATAAACTAATTTGTGAGATGAGATATATTTGATAGCTAGATTGCTGAAATTTTCCCATGTAATTGGTGACATGAACTTCCAATTCTTTGTAATAAAGAATTTAATAAGGGCACACATCATAATAAAGACATGTTTTAATATTTTTGGAAGCTGATTGATGTTGATGTGCAATATAGCTGTCTCCCATGTAAGAGTTGATTTTTCATATCTCATCTTCTCTAATCTTACTCTCAAGGAGCACCATAAGTTGTGTATCTTAGTACAGTTCCACATGACATGCAAAATATCAGCTGTTTGATCTGGACAATGGGGACATATAGACGAAAAGTTAGGATTGAATTTATTTAATTTAGATAAGGTATAATATAGATTATTATTTACCATAATTTGTGTATATAACAGCTTCTTGAAAGGAATGAATTTGATTGTATTTTCAATGGCTAGTTTCTTATTTTCTTCAGTCAGTGATTGATTTTTTGTTTGCCAATAGTTTGAAAATAATAAAGAATTCTGATGTTTTACGCTCATTACAATTTTATAAGTCCTAGAAATTGTTTTCCCTTTAATGGTAAGATTTTCAAGTATTAATTAACTAAATTTATGTTCTGTAAGTCAATCCCCGGGATTCATGCCGGCGGTGCATGGAATATCCGGCGCAGTAGCGCCATATACATATTAATGAGAGTGCACCGGAATCACAGACACGTGCGTGGTGTACATGAGCGAGCCCAGGTAGGATGCGTCTGGAGGCGTGTCTAAGCCGGCATGAGGTGAGCAACCTAATGTGCTGACAGCCACGGTCCGCCCACAATAGTAATGGCAGCAGCCAGGTCCTGTGCAGAATGAAACGCACGTACAGTATGCAATATGCCTAAAAAAGGCCAGCTAAAGGGGAGTCGTG
>NC_056735.1:906722322-906759822 GCF_019279795.1 Protopterus annectens
TACGCTCGGTGCACCTGCACCCGGTTGTCTCTGCCACATACCTATGCATCACGGCCACGGCGGCACCCAGCATATACATATTAAAAGTTCCCAGTCTGTTTACACCCTACGGTGCGGCGCTTGGGAAATCGCGCTGTGTGTTGTGTGCATTCACATTTAATACTGTTGTGCTGTATACCCGGTGATGTCATTGGGTGTGTCTATGCGTATCCACGGATTATTTCCGTGGTTTTACGCTTGTAACTGCAACGGTACTGCCTGTAGTGTTACATTACAGTTGCCTGCATTGCCTTCGCCTGGCATCTTACATTACTGCATCCTGCAGGCACATGGCATATGATGCATTTTATCTGCAGCCGCAGTTATGCTACCTCTGTACTTGGCTGTGCTATTTCGGTTCTTTGCTCTTTGCATTTCTACTACATCCCCTACTATCTTTGCACTCATATGCCTCCCCTTTCCCGTTATGCAGGGGTCTGCATGCAGAGTTATCAGCTGCCGGCGTTTGCCCTTCCTGCATTGATTGGTGTTAATTGCTCATTACGGATCCATTTACACTGCTTCCGCATTTCCTCGTATTCTCCGCATTACCTTCCTATATCCGTGGTTGTTGACGGTGAGGCCGTCACATGACTGGTTTAGGGAACGTAGTCATCCTCGTGCACATGCATTTGTACGCGCATTCTGTACTCTCAGCGCATCTATTTCCTAACACGCCAGTCCTGATGCTGTGATGTGCATTGTACAGCCCAGATTTGCTGACCTCCAATATCCTTCCTCCTACAGTGGCACACCTCTGTGGTTGACATGTATCTCATGTAGGCCACTCCTCGGTGTAGTACCGCTCGCTTGCTCCATCCTTACGCGGCCGCTTTTGCGATTCACTATTATCTGCCTCATTTGCATGGAATTGACTACTAATACATGGTTACGGCGGACACCGCCACCACTCCTTGACAACCATTGCGCTGGGGTTGCAGCTTTACATACATACTATGGTGTGTGGTGGCTGTGCAGCTGATTTGTGTTCTACTGCTCTTTTAGGACATTGTCATATTATTTCATTGCTTTGCAACTTCTGTGCACATATCCCGGGGGTCTGCTGTTCTTTCTACATACGTGCCATTTATGTCATTTTTTACATTTTGTGCATATTTTCTTTGGACATTCTCGGTGCCTTTCACATTGGCATATTGCACCTATATGATACCTGACTTTGGCAGCCTTCCGTTACTCCTCCGGTATGTTTGGGTAAATGTAAACCGTTTTTTTTGGTTTACATTGCCGTGCCCTTACGCTACGCCTGCGCCACTTCGTGGATCGCTATTTGCCCTCATTTGCATGGTGCAATACTGCACACAGTGTGTTTTGCATACCTACGCCGGGGGCGGGGACGGTCCGGCGCACGCCGGTAGTGCACGTGGAATTCATTCATACCTGAATCGCTAAGCAGCCATATTTGGCGTTATAACACCAACGCTATGCTGGCGCCTGGCGCAAGGTTCATGAATCCCGGGGAATGTGTATTTGTGAGAATTTAGCATTTATAAGATGATGAAGTTGGTTAAGGATAATACTATATTTCTTAGGAAGTTTGAGTTCAAGTCTCATTTGCCCCGTGTTAGAGTCTTTCCATTGGTATATATCCCATATTGTGTAGTCTTTTATCAAGGGGTAGTTTGTTAGATTTACGGGTTTATTATTTATTAGTAGATTAGAATTTAGGTGTAATGGTTGTATAAGGGCAAAAGCGTCAGCTAATTGCAATGATTTAAACAGTTTCTGTGTTGTAAGAATCATGTTTTTAATTAGTGTGTGTAGATTCTTCGTGCATATGCTAGTCTGATTTAAATTCAAGAATGGTAGGGATTTGATATTACAGCCAAGGGATTTTAACTGTTCATACCAGATTTTGGTCCACTGGGGTGACCAAGTATTTATATATGAGTCATAGTTTATTATTTGTATTAGTCTGTATACAGTAATTATACTATAATAAAGCTTAACATCAGGCAACCCCAATTCCCCCTTATCTTTGGCGAGTACAAGTTTTCCATATTTAATTCTGGTAGATTTGGGATACCATAAGAATCTTGATATAGCTTTTTCCATGGCAAGGAAGAAGTTTTGGGGAATATTTGAAAAAGTAGCATTTAATTGAAAGAGTATTCTTGGTAGAAAATTCATTTTGACAACACTAGCTTTTGACAGTAGAGACATATTGATGTTCTTCCATCTATCAATATCGTTTTGAATACTAGTCCATGTACTTAGTAGGTTATTGTTTATAATATCTTTGAAGTGCAAAGTAAATAGTATTCCTAGATATTTTATCTGATAGTTTATTTTGATCTCACTCATGGGAAAGTACAATTCTTTATGACCTATAGGATTGAGGGGAAATATGTGTGACTTGTTTAAATTTAAGTTATAGTTTGAAACTAGTGATAACTCATCAATAGCTTTAAGTATTTTTGGGAGGTCAGTAGTGGGGAGTTGGAAGTATATATTTAAGTCATTGGCAAAGGTTGAGTATATAAGATTTGTATTGTGGATTCTGAAAATATGATGAAAGTTTTTTTGTGAAATAAACAGGTTTAAATTCGCTGTTCTTTTTGTATGAGATATAAAGTGTGTGTGTGTGTGTGTGTGTGTGTGTGTGTGTGTGTGTTACTGTGTGAGAGTAGGTGTGTGTATGGAATTTAAACTAGCCATTCATTCCTTTGAATGAGACAGTCTTTGGGTTGCTGTGCAAGAGAGTTGGTGTGTGTACATGTGTGTGTTGCTTTGTAAGAGAGTCACTGTATGCATGTGCTGGTGATGCTGTGGCAAAACAGAGAGAAGGTTGGTGTGTGTGCATAATTTAAACTAGTGGTTTTGCTCATTTCTGTATGAGAGAGAAAAGTGCGTGTCTGTGTGTTGTATGAGAGCAGAGATGGAGTGTGTGGAATTTAAACTAGTCGTTAGTTGCTGTATGAAAGATAAAATATGTATTGCTGTGTGAGAGACTCTGTGTGTGTGTGTGTGTGTGTGTGTGTGTGTGTGTGTATGTCATACCTGATACCTCTCAACCTCTTGAGCAAGAAATCTGGACAAAGCCATACATAAGCGGGATAAAGGCCCTAAAATAGGGACACTTTTTAAATATTGCTCTTAAAAACTTAGAAAGTTGATAGAATAAGAGGGTTTGCATTAGTGCTGAATTTTCTGAAGGGTATGAAGTCTGAAACTCAAATCTCTGTCATTATTTTCTAACTTCAGTCTTGAAAGCTTTACCAGTAATTTGCCAGAAAAGCAAAACAGACCAAAAATATGAGGTCCCTCTCAAGTGTCCATATTTAGCATTATAGTTTGTTTATCATAATTTGTGTTTTTCTGGCAAATCAGGGAGGACTGAAGTCACTAAATAGCACTGCACGCCATGAAGGCATGTGTTGTTAATTTCAGCTCCATAAGTGTATCAATATCTAGTCTGTATATGCTTCACAATGTTTTATTGTGTCTATAAAATTTGCCACGTGCTGTGCTTTTAAAGGGCAGTCAAAATTTTACAAAACAATACATATTTCAGTAAACTAATAATAATGAGTTTTTTTTTAATAAGTGTAATTCTAGCAACTTTCTAAGTTAAAAAGAACAATGCTTAAAACTATCCCTATTTTTTTGGCCATTGCATCCACATTATTTTAGGCTTTACCCAGATTTTTTGCACTAATAGGTTGAGAGGTATACATACCTCTCAACTGTCCAGATTTTTGCCTCATATTTTTGGCCTATTTCTCATACAATGGATGGTTTTCTGGCAAATCACTGAGGATTGAAATAACTAAATGTCATATATTTGAGTTTCAGCCTTCATTTCCTTCAGGAAATGCATGCTAAGACAAATGCTGCTGTTCTAAGTCTTTAAGAGCAATATTTTAATTTGTCCCTCTTTTTGAGGCCTGTGTCCCCCCCCCCCACTATTTTAAGCTTTGTCCAGCTTTCTTGTGCTAAGACTTTGAGAAGTATGCAAGCATGGTATGTAATTCCTTAGTTGCCAATTATTTGGTGCATTTTAAGGGGGGATAGGGGTTCTGCATTCCTGAGTGTCCTCTTTTGTATAAGATGCCTAGTTGTCTGACATCTTGTTTTTTCTAAAATGAAAGTTTTAAACAGAAGTTTTAAATGAATGATTTTATTTTGATGACATGAGCTTTTTTAACACAAGACAAAGGTTTTTGATGCAGATCACTTTTAATTATTTAACTTAGTATTTAATTAGTTAATTGAATGGTGGCTGAATTCAATTACTGTGCTTTGCTTTGGCGCCTTTTTTATTTTAAAACTGTGGATGGAGTTTTTTTCTTTTGTCTGATGAAGTCTTCCAAAGGTGGAAGATGAAAAGCGCTTCACATTAAACGTTTCTGGAGTTATTCTAGCCAGATCAGAGCCTGTGTTGTTTTTTTTTCATTTTGGAGAGTTTGTTGTTCCCATTTATTTCAATATGTAATCATAGTAGAAATACCTAACAGTATACACACTGATAGGTTTGAACAGTGTTCATGGTAACTGGGGAGCAACAGCCAAGTAACAGAACACTGGTATGGCTGGGGAGGGGGCTGCTGCAAGAGGGGCTGCTCGGGAGGCCTCAATCCATTACCCTGCCTAGGGTCCCATTTCACCATGATTCAGCTCGGCTCTACTAATAAAGTATGAGAGTAGTTTACATGGCCTCTTTAAATCCCGGAAAAACACTCCATGGTGCCAGCATCCTCTCTTTTAAGGAGGACTATGAGTGCTACACATGCTGACGTGAGTACTGGGTCATGAAAATTACCATTTTCAAAAGTGGGTCTTGGTCCATAAATGTTTGGGAACCACTGCTCTACACCACCTACCAGAATGCTGACAAAAATGAGTTTGTGTTTCAGTACATTTTCAGGGAATTAAGAGTTTTCAGTGTATTTTCAAGGGATTATGAGTTTCTGTGTATTTTCAAGGGATTGAGTTTCAAAGGAAGAAAGTTTACTGCTGCTCATGTTATCTGTTTTCAATCTGCAACTGTTTTATCAAATGGCACATTGTTGTAGAATTTGAAAGCAGTGTTAGTAGCATAATTGCCTTTGGTGCAGAAGGCTGTGGATTCTACTCCCACGCCATGTAGATTAAGTGCTGATATCGAGGTACCCATATGATTGCAGATTATTTGGTGTATTATAGGGATGAGGAGTGTTTCCTCCTTTGTATAAGATGCCTAGTAACTATGAACTTGTCAATTTTAGCCTTTTCCTATTGCAATATTACCGTTTACCAAATGTTTTAATGTAATATAGATTAATTCAAGGGCAACAGTTACTGAATTTGTAGATGAAACATTGAGGTGTAAAGTTGTTTGCCAGTAGCAACCTCTTCATTAGTTACAGATTTCTTTTAATGTGGAATTATTCCGATTTTACTTCTGTAGAGATTGTGTATCACTATCAAGTGATATTGGTGGATTGTAATGACAAAAATCTGGGTTGCATTTTATGGTTGAAATTTTCTGAAATGGGTAGTTTTGTCATTGATTTATACTTTGTTTCATTGCTTATTGAAAGAATGTTTAAAACTACAAATTTAAAACACATTCTAACAAGTACTATACAAGGAATATAATTTAATACAATCAGGAAGGTGAATAAAAGAACAAATGTATGCATTGCCCTAAAATGTGTGCAAGGAGTTTATTTTGAAAACAGCCCAAAGATAAACTTAATCCTCCACTGGCCAGATGCATTTGCTATACACGTGAGTTTTGATGCCATTTCAATGGCAGAGAAGTTTACTGCTCATGCTAAGTCTGTTTTCATTGCTAGACTGTATAATTTCGCAAATGGCTATCTGTATTTCTGCTGTTCTAGCTTAAGCTACTGTACACAGGGAGGAGAGAGGTTGCTATTCTTCTTTCACTGAGCTGCAAGGCTCGCTCGCCTACCCAAAGTAAATTAAACTGTTTAGATTAACTTAAGCATCTCTTTGAAAAAAGGCACATAGGCTTCTATTTTCTGAGGACATGACTTTTACAGTAAAATGTGTGAAGGAGCAACAGATACAGCAGGTTTATTAAAAAAAAATTCCACCATTCTTCACTAGCAGTTTAACTATATTACAAGGTATCTTTTCTTCCTGTGCATTTAAATAATTGAAGGAAGTACTGGAGTGGCTTTCTTGGAGTGACCTATGTGTGGGTGTGGCTTATAGGGGTGTTTCATGAGTATGGTGTGGGTGGGGCTTACTTCACCTAGGGCATCATTTCAGCTAAGGCCGGCCCTGCTGATGGAGTGCAATACTCCCCTCTTGAAAGATACTGCTATATAAGTACTGTGTCAATGAGTTAACCATACAAACTAATTGTCATACACACTGGTTCCCCTAGCTAGGAGTTTGCCTTTTAAGATGGTTCTCATTAGCAGGTGATTGCCTCAGAACTAGTCTGTGGTTCAGAAAGGCTACATGCAGCTTTCACAGCTGATTCGCTGTATAATCAGTCAATCCCATTCAACTTCTTAACAAGATATAAGGCCTCAATGTAGATTCCAACCCCTTTCTCATGTGTTGGGGTGGATATTACAGGGGGTAAATATACTACATCAGCACAGAGAGAATGTTTGTAGCAGCTACTTTTTACATACAGATGTGTGTGCTACAGGCTTAAGCTGATGCTGCAGCTGCAGGAAATAGGCATAGACAGAGAGGCTGAAGACTGTGCAGGACAACAACACTTAAGAGTAACTGTGGGACCTGTGGTAGACTTGGTGAACAGCCAGAGCCAGATTGAGGGAACTCATCCCACTAGAAATTAAGGGAAGAATGTTAGCCAAAGTTATCCTTAACAGAGTAAAAGGCAACATGCTTGGTGTGCCCTAGAACAAGGTAGGGGTACATTAACCATTATGTCAACCAGTTGGACAACTTGCCAAGTCATGTGTTATGACATAGTAGTCATCTGGAACATATGTGCTGGCAATCCTTGTGTCTAAAACAACCTCCATATATTTGTGCAGCTGTGGTTGTCTGTAATATCACTAGCAAATCATTGTGGGCTGCAGTCTGATATTACTGGGCCACATTTGAATTACATATGTCAAAATCCTCTGGGAATTCATACTAATGCATAACCTGACATTCTATACACTTTCTATGGTAGTAATAGGAATAGGTAAAATGTGGTTCTGTCTGTAGACCTCTCAATTCCATTATTTTGAAGCAGACATTACAGCTGCACTGCTTTGGGTGGAGAAATAGGTGATGAGATACTTATACATATCACAATTTATAATGGTGATGTACCCATACATGTATTTTAAATGATAGACACAGCTGGATATGAACCCAGGACCATGTGAACCAAACATTAATGTTTTAAAGCATTTAACAGCTTGAATTACAGAGTCACTATTGTAGCAGGTGTATTTTTACATATTGTAGATATAATTGCACAGTTACCTGCTGTTACATACCTCACTTACATTTATTAATATGTGTATGGCTTTATAGTAATGTATTTCTTTACCAGAGTCCCAATTAAATTCTTATTTTCCAATAATATTTTAGCAGATTTGCTGGGTGATGTGGTACGATGTGCAGCATTGCATAAACATGCTTAATGATGAGAAAATAACAATTACTATGTTTTGCTTAACACAGCTGTGCTAATTAACTGGCTGTGTGACTTGGCAGTTTAATGAACTGCTGTTCAAGAGAAATGGTACTGGATTTGAAATAGGGTGCAGGTGTACATTTTGAACATGATTATTATGCTTTCAAATACATATAGTATTATACCACCATTAAGCATAGCTGAACAATGCTGTGCATAGCGCAACATCGCACAATGATTCTTTAAAGAAAATAATATTTTGGAAATAGAACAGTGGTGAAATGGGGTGCAAGTAGGGGAAAAACATAGTGAAAGGCAGGTTAGTATTTGCAGGAAGGGTGTAGGAAAGAATCATAGCTATCTATTTCTTCAACAGCAACAACTGGGCATTTGGAAAGATTTTTAGCTGAATTTGGACTGTCATCCTCAGGGGGAGGCGTGACAACAACATAAGTGCATTGTTAAGCCAATTGTACCAAATTAAGTGTGTCCAGTGGACATGTGTGAAAAATGGAGAGCTATGTATGGGACAATATTTTTTTGTAGGTCAGGTGCCCTTTTTTTTAAGTTGAGAGTGGAATGTTGGGGAATGGAGATAGGTATGTGTGGAGGAGGTAAGTTGGGAAGGTGAGGAAGCATTTGTAGAAAGACAAGGCAGACAAGACAGCACACAGGGATGGTGTGGGACACAAGATGGGGTGAACACCTTGGTTGGGGAGGGTGTTGTGGGATCCCGGTCCCGTGGATGTCTGACACAGTAGCAGTGTGACTCAAGTCCTCAACCATGGGACTGTCAGCACTGCACCTGTCAGCAGTGCACCTTCACTGTTCCTATGGAGGCAGTGGTTGATGCCGGTTTCTAGGGATAGACTGCCCCACCAGGATGAACAGCATGCTCTTCATCCGGCGTAGGCATGCACCAACAGTTTGGCACACATGCTTACACATCATGCATGGCATTGTTCTTGGGTATCAAATGGATCCCATCCACCTCCACTCTCAGAGGGAGGAACACCCTCAGCCTGTGGGCAGAACTACCTGATGGAGCAGGTAGTGCAGGGTCAGCAGTGGGGGTGTCACCAGGCTGCAGCCCAGATATGCTGGGCTCCAGTACTTTGGCCAGGGCAGCCAAGGTAGGTGGATCACTGGAAACTGCACTACCTTGTCACACTGTGGTAAATAAAATATAAACATAAAGGAAAAATAAACATAACTCAAACAAATATAATTAATAGCATAAGAGAAAACAATAATGAGTAATGTAATGAAAACACATTAAAAATAATATAATGAGAAGCACAACAATAACTAATGTAAATGAAAGTAGTTTTTTAACAGCAAAGCAATATTAAATTATACATAAGGCCAACATGCGAGGTAATAACAAATAATACAATAATATCAAATGATAATAATAAATATATTGATTAAATAAATAAAAAAGAGAAGGGGTGGGGTGAGAGAAAATAACTTCACAGATAATATAAACAGACTACAACTATATACTTCTAGATATGTTAGATTTTACTTGTGAGACCACTGACTGCTATGTTATTTATTATTTGAAATACTACCTTGTTCGTTACACACACACACACACACACACACACACACACACACACACACACACACACACACACACACACACACACACACACTATAGCACAGATCATAATGCATCCAGCAATCATTCAATGTTGCTTTTATTATATATATGATGCTCCATGTACATACCGTTCAACCTCTTATCATGGGACATTCTGGAACAAGCCATACATAATGGTAGTACAAAGGCACAATGACACAAAACATTCTTACATAGTGTCCTCATACAATAGTAGCAAGGTGTTCTGATAACAGAGATGCCATTAAATTGCATTTTGAGTGATGTTACATATCTGAAAATCAGAGGAATGACATTTATTTTCTGACATTGATCCCCAACAATGTGACAGAGGCTGGCCAGTAAAACAAGATCATATACCAAACAGACCAGACATATGGGGAAATATTCAGTACATTCTGTAAAAATCATGACAGTTGAGAGGTATGTTCATATACACTGATTACACTTGACAGCTGGACAGTCATGGCACAGGTCTATGGGTGTGCACTTCACATGCAAGTATGGTTATGTTTTATTTATGACACGCCAATACAGTATTGAATACTTCACAATTTCTGAGTTAGCTGGTGTGAGATTAGAACTTACAAGCAATGACTACAGTAATACTGAACATTTTATTTGAGGCAATAAATTATCAGAACACCATCTCCTTTTATACTTTATTGATTCATGTTGCTTCATATCTTGCGTTTGCACACATGGATAGCTGTGTAGGACTTCTTTTAACTTAAATGTTTACCCTTCATTTATTGACTGCAACCTACAACATATTTCATACAAAATGAGCAGAACACAGTGCTGACTCTTAATCGGGGTATTGCACCACATTTATTTATGACATGCTAAAACAGTACTGAATACTGCACAATTTCTCAATTGGCTGGTATGGGATTGCAACCCACAAGCAGTGACTATGGCAATACTGAACATTTTATTTGAAACAATAAATTATCAGAGCACGGTCTTCTTTTACAATTTATTAATTTGTGTTGTTTCAAATCTTGCATTTACACACATGTATAGCTGTATAGGACATCTGCTAACTTACATGTTTCCCCTGTTCATGTATTGACTGCAACCTACAGTATATTTCAGACAAAATGAGCAGAACACAACATTGACTCTTAATTTGAGTATTGCACAACATTTATTTATGACATGCTAAAACAGTATTGCATACTGTACAATTTCTTATTTGGCTGGTGTGGGATTAGAACCCACAAGCAGTGACTATAGTAACACAACATTTTATCTGAAAAAAATAAATTATCAGAGCATCATCTCCTTTTACACTTTATTGATTCATATTATTTCAAATCTTGCATTTGCACACATGGATAGCTGTCTAGGACTTCTGTTAACTTACATATTTACACTATTCATTTATTGAGTGCAATCTACAACATATTTCAGACAATAGTACAAAATTGCTTCAGGAAGGCAACAGGATAACCAAAAAACGTATTGTGAAAGTATTTTATTAGACCAAAAACGTAAGTGTTTTCACGGTTGTAAAACCCGCTTCATCAGACGTATTCCATTAATAAAATAAAACCATATATATACTCTCCCAAGTTTCAATCAACCAATAAGAGGAATGCGAATCATTCAATTAACACAGTGCTTAAGTTACACTATAAAACAAAACAAAACAAAATATAATATAAATAAATTAATCATATATTATCTTAATATATAATAAGAAGTATATACATATAAATATATATTAATAATAATAACTAGATAATTCTAAAAAATTCTAAAAATAAAAAATGTATTATTTAAAACTTCTGGCCTTAAGTAAAGGTTTCAAGGAGATGATGTCATTTAAGCCCCAACCCCTATGTGCACCTAACCTAAGACTCCATTTAACTTCTAAAGTTTCAGTAGCATTAGCTATATCTCCTAATCTAATATTTTCATCCTGCTTTTGTAGAACTTGAAAAATAAATGTATGATTATCACCAAAATTCATTGTATGTTTGGATAAGGCACTACACATAACCTTTATTAGTACAGTATACATGGTCCCTTATCCGCTCTCTCAATGTACGATTAGTCTTGCCAACATAGAATGAATAACATTCTATGCAGTGAGCAATATAGACTCAATTTTTTGTAGTACATGTACTAGAGTGTCTCAGCTCCCATAGATAACCCGTATCAGGGTGTTTAAAAAATCTGGATTCATCTATCAAGGGACATTGTGTACATTTCCCACATCTTTTAGTACCTAGCCATTCTTTATTAATCAAATTTCCTTTACTATTATATACTGGGTAGCAAAGTTGACATTTCAAACACTTTTTGTTCTTATATACATACGTGGGATAATCCCCCACAATGTTCTTTGTCACTTCATCTATTGACAATATATGCCAATTTTGGGCTATAATTTCTTGTAGCTTACAGATATTCATGGCATAAGGTAAGACTACTGGAAGTTTAAGTTCAGATGTCTTAGACTTACTCATGCTGTTGCCTCAGTATATTTGTAGAAAGAGTGATCTCAATGGGCATGAAAAAGTCAATTAATAGTTGTATATACGCTCTGCTTGTGTTTAAATTAATTTGCTGCCATTTAACTAAAAGGTCTGGGTATGTATTGCCGTAAGTCGGCATAGTTAAAGTTCTTAGACCTCGCGGAATTACATTAAGGTTCAAGCAGGCTTCCAGGTGATATCTCTGACATTGGAGCCACTTGAACTTAAAAAAGTCATTCTCTATGTCTCTCTTCAGATTACGTACCTGCATATCATCAGTTAAAGTGTCCGATGCAGTTTGTTGAAATTTCAAAAGCTCAACTTGTAATAACGGATTCAGTGGCCTAATAAAATACTTTCACAATACGTTTTTTGGTTATCCTGTTGCCTTCCTGAAGCGATTTTGTACTATATCTGCTGGGTTATTGGTTTTCTGCTTTTGTGGCATATTTCAGACAATGAGCAGACCACAACACTGACACTTAATCTGGGTGAAGCACAACATTAACTAATGGTTGGAAGCTATGCTGTACAGTACTGCATGCTTATTTGCTTTAACTTGCTTTACCAGTTCAGATATGCACTGGCACATTAATAACAGTCTATGGATTCCCAGGTATTCCATACATGACTGTTAAGACTGCAATATCTGTATCTACTTTATTTTATTATTAAGTTAAGCATTAAGCTATTACTTTATTGAATTTCTTACATACCACATGCTTGCCTCATCCTGGCCAAACACCTTGCGTAGGACTGGACATTGTAAGCCCTCTCCTCTGCAGCTGTGTAAGAGAAGGAAACCATTATGCATATTATGTATATAATGCACGCATTATGCATTGGACAGTGCAGTGGTACAGCGGTGGTATCACAGCAAGAGGTTCTCCAGTTTGATTTTTGACTGGAGTGCCTTCTGTGTGTAGTGTGCATGTCCCCCCTGCATTCATGTGGGTTTCCTCTGGGTGCTTCAGTTTCCTCCCACATTACAAAGACATGCATCTAGAGCATTTTTCTCTGGGGGTCCATTAAAAATTGGCTTTGTTCCAAGCTGGACTTTCACAGTAAACAAATGTTAAATAAATAAAACAAAATACCAGTTCTGCACAGATTCAGCTTATATTTTTATAAATTACTAGAAGACATACTTATATATCTGTTGGGTCTGCCCATCCTGTGCTTCTTGGATCCAGGTATCGAAGGTTCCCTTCTTCCTTCGATACAGGCTATCATAATGGTGACAACACTGCTCACCAGCACAGGGATACCAGTTGCACTGGTCAAGTCCTTGGTTACACTATCCCAGCCCTCAGACTTACACTCTGAGCCCTGATAGTTGGCCTGCAGCAGCTGGGGTCAATAGAAGTCTACCAGGATTCCAATGAACACCCTGGACTCCTGTACACTCCACTGTGTTCCTTAAAGTGCACACCTTCCCCCACAACAGCTATACCAACAGTCAAGGTCTGGCTCCAAGGAATAATGTGAAATTCCTGTCTATTGCCCTTTAAATAGGCTGCATTCCTGTCATTGCACATCATACTGTGACTTTCAAAAATGAGCTGCATTGCTTATAATTGCACAAACTCACAAACCCCATGTTTAAGAGAAGCTTAGCAATGCACAAACAGGGAAAAAAATCATTGATCATGTTTAAGTGATTCTTCGCATTGCAAACCTTTTCTGAATGTAACATTTATTGAATTTAAAGTCAACCAATGTTTCAGTCACCTGACACAGTTTCACAGCAGTATATGTAAAATGTATTCTTGCCTAGGACTCAAACCCAGGACCTACTACACTGTAGGTCATGACTCAACTTATCTAACCACAGGGATAGTGAAGGGAACTCATAATGCCTTCAGATATACTGCGAAGGTGCCTGTAAGTGTAGTGCAGCATCGCTGCTTGGGTTTCAGTTTTGCTAAGCACTGCAGAACTACACCAATTAAATGTATCCAGTTGAAATTTTTAGCTGTCTATCATATGTCTAATGCATAAGCATGCAGAGCTACCTATAGCTAAATAATGCGGTGCATCACGCAAACAAAAACATAAAAAAAAAAAATAGAATGCATCCGGTTTTTAGATGTCTGGCACATGTCTGATGTATGGTTGCACAGAGCTAAGCAAAGCTAAATAACATGGTATATCACACAAACAAGCACACAGAAAAAAAATTAAACCTATCCAATTTCTATTTTTATGTCTGGAACATGTCTGATATATGGCTGCACAGAGCTAAGCATAGCTAAATAATGCAGCACATCATGCAAACAAATACATAAAGTAAAAAAAAAATTAAATAAATCCAACTTAGTGAAATAAAGTGTCTTGTAGACCTTTCAGTCAAGGTTAATGGGCTGAAAAGAATGTGGGTGTGCCATCAGTCTTACACAGATTCAGTATCCATGTTGCTCTAATCTGCCTTAGGTATGCACCATAATTTATATGCATGGAGTGCTTCTGAGGGAGAATCGTGGCTATGTACAAAGATACTTTCCATGTAGGCTCTACATAGAGCCTACATGGACTTTATTGAATCCTGGGGTGTATTTTTCAGACCTACCTTTTTCATCGGAGATGTTCTACAGTCTGTATGCAGATGACTTGAAATTGGACAAACTGATTATATTATAAGAAAACAAGCATGAGTAAAATGGAATGAGTATAGGGTAAATATACTAAAGACATCTAGGGATGTGAAATTTTAAGTTATTATGAAAGACTAAAATATCTGAACTTGTACAGTGTCTCATATAAATATTTAAGAGGAGATATTATTCTGGTATATAAAGCATTTAAAGACTACTACCTCTGGGATTGTTAGGGTTATCAATAATAGTACAAAATCATCAGGCACCCTTTGCAGAAAATTCTATAGCAGGAGAAGTGTACAAATTGGAGAGAGCAGCTGATGCATGGAACAGATTATCGAATTACGTTAAAGCAAGCACTAGTTCACATATGTTTAAGAACAGCCTGGACACTTATTATGAGAACAACTGTTTTGGTATGTTGACAGGCTAGAAGGGCATGAATGCCTGTGCTTGAAATATTGGCATGTATGGATATATGTAGAGAGGAGATAATGAGCCCTGTAAAATTGAGCACAGCCTCTCATATTACATGTGATAGACTGGAAAAAGTTCTGCAATAAAGCTTTCATACTTGGCTGAAAGGAATATGAGCCCCACTGATGCAAACACAGCCTCTCATATTATGTGTGTTACAAAACAGACTAATAAAGTCTGGTGATAGCATCATAAAAGCAGTTCAAATGTTCAAAGTATAAACCACTGTATTAGATAGAACTGATGAAGCACAGGCAAACGTGTTTTCTTAAATATAGTTCTATAGTTGTAGCTCATAATGTGTTGTCATGGTTTTGTTAGACGTTAAAAATAAAAATAAAACATTTTAATTAATAATGAGGTTCCACAGGCTGCTGAGCTGGTAAACCCTTATGGTTATTTCAGGAATATTCAAATAATGGAGTAACCTCTAAGCTTTGTGATTGGCTCCTTCTTTTTCCATCTCCCAGATTTTCATCCAATCAGCTCCCATTGGCCCTCCCATCATTGTTTGTAACTGCCTTTAAATAAGTGACCTGTTTAATCTACTGTATTAGAACAAGAACACTTGTCCATCTACCTACTTAACTGAATAAACTACTGGAAACATCAACAAGGTGTATTTATTCCTCCCCAGGGAGGGTATCAGAGAGAGAGAGATAGAGAGAGTCTCCTAGATCTGCTAGCTAAAGTGACTTTATCTGGACCTATCTTTTATACTCTGTTTCCACCTTCAAATACCTAGGATTCTAGCTTAATAGGTCACTAAACTTTAATTTCCACATAGACAAATTGATAGTCAAAATAAACTGCCTCTTCTTCTGGGCCAAAAACATCTCCCCTTTTCTATTCCAACTATCCAGAGCAGACACTGATAAAGGAGTTCTCCTTTCTCAGTTTGAATATGGACTCCCAAGTTTCGCTTCTGATTCCAAGAAAAACATTAGCACACTCCTGACTATCTCTATCATCATTTCTGATTCCTGTCAAACTCACCTCTCTGCGAACATCAATGTATTGCCATAGAAAAAGTCAAATGGCTACCCATAAAACAAAGATCTAACCTACTTTTTGAATCCCAACTCTACATACTACTCCATCTCCATACATTTACTCCCCTTTCAGCTAGTGAAAAAAAACTCCTTATACAACCTGATACACTAATCACAATCCAACCCAACTCTCATTACCCGTAGAACCAAACTCCACAGTACTGCACATGCTGTCTCCTCTTAGGCATCTATGCTTTGGCAAGCTATCCACATTGACATTACGGAAAGTAACATTTATTCCAAATACAGAATGCAACTCAGAAAGCACATCTTCATCCAAGTCAAATGTTCCTGCTTCAACACAGGACATATCACTTAACCAATATCCTTTCCAAGTCTGTTCTCCCTCAAAATTCACTGAAGATTGACCTACTTTAGAAACTAATGTAAATATTGTACATTACACTCTGCTTGATTGTACATTGCACTGTGCTTGTTCACTGGAATGTAAATACACAGCTTTTATGTAATTAATCTGTACTATTCTGTTATTGCTTGCATTTTTGTATTTTGTTTGTGAAATGCTTTGTATTTCACCTGGGCTGAGCCTGAAACTGGTTAATATTGATCAATGGACTACCCTGGTGAACAAATATAAATAAATAAATAAATAAATAGATTTGTCTGTGACTTTACTTTGTCATGGGACTGCATTTCTATATAAAAGGCATTATTTCTGTATGTAACTACATTTTAGATGCATGTAGCTGCATGACTTGAGTAATACTTGGTGGGTTAGGATACATACATACATCACAAGACATACTGTCATAAACATGTTCTTATGATATGTAATAACTCATAAGAATTATTACAAAATTACTGTGCACAACACAGCTATGCATTTGCATTCTACACTAAATGTCACCATTGCCATGTTTAACCAAATTTACACACATTATATTGGGCCTTTCTAGCAAGCAGTAATGATGCATTTGTTGTGATAAACATAGTCATGCTACTTATGTGCATTTACTCTGACATTCCTAATCAAAATGTTGTGGCAAATGGCATTCAAACCCCCTCTGTGAAAGTATCTGTCAACTGCATTTGAACCCTGAATCAGCCACCCTATTTTTTCAGTTCACTTCACTTGCACCTTGTGCCCCAGGCATAGTTAGGTGACAGCTGGAATTTGTTCACTAAATACTATCCAGACTGCTGATGGCCATGCACCAGCACTGGGCTTGTCTGTGCTTCAGAAGGCTGCCTAAATTATTTTTTTTTCACTTTTTTTCTTGGGTGATGAACTACATGTCTGAGCTGCTAACTAGAGCAGCTCAGACATGTGAGCTGCTAACTAGAGCATAAATACATAAGCCATTATAAAAAAGTAATAAATAAAAATAAAAATAAAAAAGGACCAATTTAGCACATTCATTGGATATATGTAGCAATCAACAAAGCTGTTATACCATTAGCTTGACACAGTCATAGGTTCATAGGTTCATACTAGGCTATCTGCCCTAGGGCATTTATAAGCCTAGCCAGAGTGTGTTTGGCTTTCGCCACCCATTTTAAATGAATTTTGCTATGCCCTTTTTCGAGGTTAGTATACTGTGCCTCTGTCTAACAGTGACACAGAAGTGATAGCCAGGGTAAACCTACGATCTCCCATCCACTCATCAATATTCCTCTTGAAGAGAGTCAATGAGGGACTCTGCCTAACCTGGACTGGGATTTTATTCCAGAGTGAAGGGAGCCTCTGGGTTATGAATCTGTCCCTCCAGCATGTCCTATTTATTTCACTGCTGAGGTTCAAGTCTCTTGAGCGCATAGCTCGATGGGATTTGGATTTTCTGAGGTGCAGCATGTCCATTAATTCCGGGTTGGACATGGCTTTATACGTCAGGCACAGATCGCCTCTGAGCAGGCGGTATGCCACTGAGTAGAGCTGGAGTTTCTTTAACCGGGCAGCATATGGCATCTGTTTGAGCCCTTTGATCCTCTTGGTGAGGTACTTTTGGGGTCTTTCCAGTTGCTGCAGGTGTCTGATAAGGTACATCCCAAAAGGGGCATTGTACTCAATTATGGGCCTGATGAGGGATGAGTAAAGAGGCACAATGACCTCCCCTGATCTAGATGTGAATCCCTTCATGATTAGGTGGGCTATATAAAATGTTTTTCTAACCACTTTGGCCACGTGGTTGTCAAATGAGAGATTGCTATCAACTTGGGTCCCCAGGTCCCTAATTAATTCTTCTGTACTTAATGGATTACCACCTATGTGGTAATTTGTGGGCACTTTGTTTTGCCAAAGGGATAACTATACACATTTGGCATTTAGCTTGAGGCCATGGCTTTGGCACCAGTTGTCTGTTTCTATGAGGCCCTTTTGGAGGATGCTTGTGTCGGCTGGAGAGTCGATTATGGCACCCAGTTTGCAGTCATCTGTGAACTTGGTCAGCCACAGTCCTTCCATGTTGGCCTGTACCTCCGAGAAATATATACCGAACAAGAGAGGTCCCAGGACTGAGCCTTGTGGGACACCACTTGTAACTGGTTTGGAGTCTGACATGGCTCCAGCAATTCTAACCATGTGGGTTCTGTCCTTGAGCCAGTTTGCAACCCATCTAGTGACATAGCGGTTTATATTTAAGCTGGTGAGCTTATCTATAATGCCCGAGTGGGGTATTGTATCGAAGGCTTTTGCGAGGTCCAGGTAGGCTGTGTGGATTACCTTCCCCTCATCAATGGCCTTGGTGACTGTTTCAAAGAAATCGACCAGGATTAAGAGGCAGGATCTGCCCTTAACAAAGCCGAACTGGGTAGGATCCAGTGTCTGTAGGTCCCCAATATCTTTATTTATGAGGTCCATGATGATCCTTTTCATAGCTTTGCAGACCAAGCTAGTCAGGCTTATGGGGCGATAGTTTCCAGGATCCGTTGAGGCACTACCTTTGTGGAGAGGGACCACTGTTGCTGTACGCCACTCTTTGGTTACATATCCTGTAGTAAGGCTGAGATTGAACAGTAGTTTTATGTTTGGGTTTAGCTCTTCTTGGAGTTCATGTAGGACGCAGCCTGGGACACCGTCTGGTCCCATTGATGCTGTTTTTTGCTTTGGAGAGGGCGGCTCTTACCAGAGCATCTGAGATGTCAGGGGCAGCACTCTGCTGGGATAGATATTTGCCCTTTCGTGGGAGGGTGGAGAAGTTTGCGCTGAACCTGTCAGCTAGGATGTTGGCAATGTTTGTGAGTTCGGTGTATTTTTGTCATTTTGGACTAATTCTGAGCATATCTGGGAATTCCCACCCAGGTTCCTAACATAACTAAAGAAAGCCTTGTGATTATCCTTAGTGTCCTGTGCAATTTTTCTCTCGAAGCTGGCCTTAGACGATTTTATGAGTGCCCATAGTTTTTGCTAATACTGATCAGAGATGCCTTCCCTTTTTGGGATTTTGCTCTATCATGTAGTAGCTTCCTCCTTCTATTGTATAGTTTGTTTATGGCTGGGGTCCACCAGACAGGACGTCTGCCTTTGGAGGATTGGGTCTTGGTTTTATTTGGGATTGCATGATCCATGCATTCCTGAAGGTGTTCATAGAATGCGTTTATAAAGGATTCTGTGGTCTGGGCCGTATTTTCCACAGGCCCGGGGGCTTTGAAGGATTCCACCTCGGTTTTGAGGAGTGTGAAATTTGCTATAGAGAAGTTTTTCACTGTGGTTTTCTGGACGGGGGTGGGGTCGGGATGTGAATATCCAGTGAGATTAGTTTATGGTCTGATCTTACCAGTGAGGGATACACTTCTGGTCTGGAGCATAGAGTCCCCATGTTGGTGATAATCAGGTCCAGTATGTTTTCCCCTCTTGTGGGAGTGGTAACAAGTTTTCCATAGCATTTGAGTTTATAAATTCTAGGAACCTTTGGGCTAGGGTGTTGGAGCTAGAGTAATGCTCCCAGTCTATGTTTGGGTAGTTGAAGTCGCCCAATATAATGGTGTTTGGAGAGACCTTCATATTTTCCAGTGTTCTCAGGAAGGCCGAGTGGGGTTCCTGGGTTTGGGAGGGTGGTCAGTAGCAGACTATAAACTAGAAGGCAGTTTTATCCACTGTTAGTTGCACATGGATAGTCTCTGATGCTTCGTGCTGTGCCACCAACCTGGAGGTGTGGGTATCTTTGGCGAATATTGATACTCTCCCTCCTTTTGTGGTTCAGTCCAAGTTTTGGGGCCAAAAAGCATGGTATGAGGTATAAGCTGGTAGTGCTGGGGTGCTCTCAGGAGCCTTGAACCAGGTTTCTGTTACTGCACAGATATCGATGTTCTCCATGCTAAGGAGAGTTTCGAGTGCGTGCATCTTGAGGTTTAGACTTCTGGTGTTGAGTAGCATTACTCTTAGTTTCTTATCCCTTGTGATACCTGTGGAGGTGGGTTTGTCTTTTGAGCCTTGCCTAAAAAAGGCACTATGTGGGTAGCAAGAGCCTTTGCCAATATCCGAAAGCCCAGGGGTGACAGGTGCAAGCCGTCCCTAGCGAAGCATCGTGGCTTGTCGAGCATGTCATCGCAGGCTGACAGGCATTGGATCCCCTTTGAATGACACCAATACTTAAGTCAATTGTTGAAATTGATCATCTTGTCTTCATATTGTGGCATCATTCTTGGTGAGGGTAAGATGCTACTCAAGGTCAGGGTCATACTGGCCTGGGCTACATGCTCAGAGAGCTCTTCTATGTCTCTTTTCATGTAGTCCAGGGAGGTATGTCTCAGGTCATTCACACCAGAATGGACAATGACTGAGTTATATTTGTACTTGCCTTGGAGTGACCTGAGTGCTTGTGTTATGTGGCGGATTCTAGCGCCCGACAGGCAGCTCACTGTGACCTTCTCCTTGTTCAGCCTGGTGAGCGGGACGTCAGTGTGCCTGCCGATAGAGTCACCTATTACAAGTGTATCAGGTGTGCTGTTTAGCCTTAAGGGCTGTGACTGTTTGGCACACTGGCTTTGTGAGCTATGTGTTGCACATGTTTTGTTTTGGGGTAGTGGTTGCTTGGGTGTCTGCTTTGGAGGTCTCTGCTGCTTAGGCAGATTTTTATTTAGAGCCTCCGAGTATGTTTTTGTGTGTTTATGTGTTTGGTTTGCTGTCGTGGTAGGTCTATGTGAGACTGGAATTGTAGTGAGTGTGGTTTCCTACTCCTCCTGACTGGTTACACCAGTACTGAGTTGAGAGAGCTTAGCCTCCAGTTTGGCTATATGGTTGCATCTCTCACATGTGTTGGAATTTGTTGGGAGGAGGAGAGGGTTGTCTGTGTACATGAGGCAGTTGTAACATTGCCTCAAGATTCCCAGATTAACTAGCTGGACCGGAGAGGAGATTGACAACTGACCTTTGGACATGCTAGAATAGTATTGGGAATTCCTTTATAATTGAAAAAAAGGGCCAGTGGGGAACAAGGTACTCAAGGGGAGTTTGTGAGGGTGTAGTGCTTTTAATTTTTTAGTGCTGACTTATATAATTGCTTTAGTGAGCAAGTGCCAGGTAACTTAAATGCAATGTGTTACAGGTAACTTAAATGCAAAAATGACAAACAGTAACTTTCTTTCAAGTGAAACAAGGAAATAAGTATGGTAAGCAGTGCAGATATCACTAGGGATCCACAGAAGCGCTGAAAAGCCGTGTTTAGGTGGAATTAGCATTTCAGGGAAATAACAAGCAAACAAACAACAAGCATGCAAACAAAGCTAGATTCAGCAGGCCTGGATCTAGTCTATGCTACAGCAAACAAGGTGTACCAATTTCAGTAAGAAACAGTTCAGATATGCAGGCACTATAAGCCTTTAACCAGAAATTCCCAGCTCAGAAGGGCAGAGTCCAGCCTCTCCTCCCACAAGAGTGCAGACCACGAACCTTCTTAATGTAAAATAACATCCTTTCAAATCTGCTTGCACTATCACAAGTAGCATTTAGGTTGCACACAACCAAGATTTCATGTAATGGCCATGCTTAGAAAGGGGGCACAGAAACAATGACAGGAGGCTATTCTTGCCACAGTACATACAATTACTCATGACATCAACTTTTACAATATATTGTATTAGTGTCATGATGACAAATTGTAGCATATGGATAATTTCTCCACATGTATGACACATATGTCCACATTACTCATGATACTACTTTTGTGTTAGCACAATATAAAAAATAAATATCTTACAAATCCACAAACACGTATTATTATTAATAATGATAAGAGGTGAGTTTACAACAAACATACCTATGTATCATATATTCACATAGACTACAGGTAAGATATTTTGCATGTATCACAGACTTTAGCCTGTTCATTTCATACACAGCCTTGGGTGTCAATAGCTGTTCTGAATTAAGTGATAAAAACATTTCTGTAAACTGGATTCAAACCCTGGATCACGTGCTTTATGTCTCTACAATCACATCATGTAGACCTTGTGCCACAGAGATGCTTACTTAAGAGGTGGAATTAATTCATTTAATACTATCCAGAGTGTTGCCATCTGTACACCAGCACAAGACTTATTTGTACCACAGAAGGCAGACCAAATTAAATTTTTCACTTTTTTACTTAGGAAGTGAATTGTACTTCACTACTAGGGACCACTGCCAGTCCAGAGCATCAGTGCCAAATGGCAAACAAATGATGAAGAGAAAATAAAAAAATACTAAAATAACGGAAACATTATGAATCAAGGAGTTAAAAGCCAGTCTATTATTTACTCAACTTTAAACACTAAAAGAAAGTGAAACATGCAGATGTTCTCCTTTTCCAAAACTTTATTCCGTAAGTGCTTTCATAAGGACTAGTATCCAAACTTCCTCAGACAAAGTTACACAAGCAGTCAATGACTTATATACTTACGCAATTAATAAATAAAACAAAAAAAACAATTATATAAAAAAATTGAATTTTGTGTCTTTTGGCTTTTCCCGGTTAGGGGTTGCCACAGCGGAACTCCGGTCCTCTAATGATTGGTAGTTGATTTTTATGTGCCGAGTTACCAGCCCTGACGCACAACCTTTAACGAAGGTACGCCCATTCACACGTCTCCATGCAGAAGACGCTCAAGCTGAGAATCGAAACGGACAGCGTCTTACTGTGAGGCGACAACGCTACCGCAGCACCACCACCGTGGTATAATTTGAATAATTAAATAAAAAATTCAATTCTTTTTCTCCTATGGAAAACTATTTACTTTGTATTTCCATATATAATCCATGATTTTATTACTAAATACCTAGACACTAAATCAGTGACTTAAATTAATATAAAATACAAATGTATTAAGTAGAAAAAAAATATATATATATATATATATAAATATTTGTGGTATAATTGGATAAATGAAATACCTGGGGCTGTCTTTTTTGTGTTAACCCCCCCCCCACACACACACACACACACTCTACCTGTCTAGCTGTTTAAATTTCAAAATGCATTTAATGGAAGCATATTCATTAAGGCCAGGGTGTGTGTGTGCAAAAGTTCTAATTTGCCACAACAATTCCTTTTCTTCTATTGGTGGCATATAGCAGCTTAAACAATGCCCTTTGACTCACAATTAAATTTACCTAATATATTGTATTCAACATCTCTAATGGTTATTTTAGTGCCCACATGAATATGCTGACACTGAATGCAGTGACCACATTTGTACATACCCATGTTCTTTTTTATAATTCTGCTTGGAAGTTCTAAGATGTCCTTTAAATTTTGACCACGCCGATAAATAATGTGTGGCAATTTTTCAAACTTTTTGTTGATGTGTGTATCTTCTGCCAGCAGTGCCCAATTCTTATAGATGATATTTGAAACAATTTTTGCATCCTTTGAAAAAGTTGTGATAAGTGTGGGACCACCCATGTCTAATATACCTTTAGTATGGGAATTTGTTTGCGCATAACAATTTCTATCACCGCCCGACTCATGAATAAAATCATGGTATACATTAAACAGGATAAGTCTAAAATGTCCCATGTTTCTGTTGTTAACCACTTCTTGCCTTATTTTATCAAATAGTCTGGGTGGATAACCTCTACTACTGAACATGGATCTAAGTAAACTACATTCTACTTGGAAATCATCCTCGAAAGGAATCATCCTTGATGCCCTGACCAATTGGTCTTTCATAACAGCCTTCTTTTGATGGAAGGGGTGGCTGCTAGAAAAATGCAAGAAAGTATTGGAATATGTGGGTTTCCTATATATAGTCATTATAAATCTGTTATGGGCTGTATATTTTGATATGTACACATCCAGATAGTTGATAGCTTCTGTTTCAAATTGAAAAGTGAAATCCAAAACGTTAGTAAAACATTTAATCTCTTCTATAAAAATTGGAACTGTGGTATCATCGCCTTTCCAAATGAAAAACATATCGTCCTGGTATCTAGTATATCAGGCAGCATGTTGTTGGAACAAATTGTTTTTAAATAAAAATTCATGTTCCCAATATGTTAAAACACAATTGGTGAAGCTACCACCACAGGGTGCACCCATAGCAACACCTGTAGTTTGTTTATATGCTTGACCATCAACTAACATGAAATTGTTGTGGAGAACTAGTTGTAAGAGTATTTCCAAGACATGTATTTTATCATTATCCATGCCTTTGGCATACAATAGATGCTAAACCCAATCTATGCCTTGATCTTGTGGGATAACAGTGTATAAATCTTTTATATCAACTGTTAAAAAATTATAGTTGGCATTAAATTCTAATTTATTTATGCCTTCTAAAAATCCCCATGAATCTGGGCAAATATGTTCTTCCCCTTTTATGATTGGTTGTAGTTTTCCATCAACATATTTGGCACAAGCATATACAATAGAGCCTTGTCCATCAACTATAGGTCTAAAAAGCGGATCAGAGACTTTCTTGTGTACTTTAGGACACCCAAAAATGACCGGTGTCTTTGGTGTTGCCATGGTTAAGTAGTGAAGTGTATCCAAATTGATGCTACCTTCCAAAAACAGATTGTTAATATGGTTATAAATTTGCTTATATGCAATGTTAATTTCATTAATACTAATCAACTCATAACAGTCATCTTCCAAAATGTCATGCATCTTTTATATATAATCATGCTCATGCATAAATATAAGCCCCCCTCCCTTATCGGGTTTCATTACCCGAATTCTGTGTAACTTCAGGGACACCAAAAAGTCCAGCTCATCTGGAGTTATATTACTAGTATTTTTCTTAGAAATGTTACTGCGTATACCATCTTTCAAATCCATTTCACAAATGCGTTTGAATAATACTATAGTAGAGTGTAGTGATGTGTTGAACAAACTCGAAACTTTCAAATCATGTGTTAAGCAAGGTGTATTGCCCATTAACACTGTTAAATTAAGTTTCTAAGTGAAAATTTTCAAATCCAAAATGGCTTTTGCAAAATCAGCCCTTTTGTCGGGCACAAAAGAAAGCCCCCTAGATAAAAATTCAACAAAACACATATCCAACTGAAAATTGGTATAGTTAAAAACTTTAAAGTCACCTTGGGAGTTCAATGTAATCAAAGGGCTAGCAAGTGAGCCATGGGCTACCTCCTCCGGCGATTCTGCTTCTTCCGTTGCTGCCCCTGATGGCTGGAATTCTGTTGTGCCAAAGTGGAATGGGTTATGTCCCATGCACACACACTGAACTCCCCATTGCCCTACTATGGCAAGCCTACTGATGTCTTCACCTTGAAATACACCTTTGGGGAATTAGTAGCCCAGTAATCTCCTTGATGCATCCTATAACTGTGTAATGTTCTAGTGTGATGTACTAGTTAGGTAGGAGTTATAATTCCAGACATGGTGTGTGTGTGTGTGTGTGTGTGTGTGTGTGTGTGTGTGTGTGTGTGTGTGTGTGTGTGTATGTGTGTTTGTCTGTGTAGGGATCAATACTTTTTAGACCAGTCACACTCACTACAATTTCAAATGCCCTACTTTGGCAGGGCTGCTGATGTAATTCACTTTGAAATACACCTTTGGGGAAAGAGTAGCCCAGTAATCTCCATGGCGTGTCCTATAACTGCATAATGCTGTAGTGTGATAAACTAATTAGGTAAGATATCTATTCCCAGACATGGCAAGTGTAGATGTTTGTGTTTTTGTGTGTATGTTTGTCTGTGTAGGGAGCAATGCTTTTGAGGCCATTCACAGTCACTACAACCTCCATTGCCCTGCTTTGGCAAGCCTGCTGATGTCATTCACTTTGAAATACACCTTTGGGGAAAGAGTAGCCCAGTAATCTCCATGGCACATCCTATAACTGCGTAATGCTGTAGTGTGATAAACTAGATAGGTAGGAGTTCAATTCCCCAACATGGCAAGTGTAGATGTGTGTGCGTTTGTTTGTGTGTGTAGAGAGCAATGCTTTTGAGGCCATTCACAGTCACTACAACCTCCATAGCCCTGCTTTGGCAAGCCTGCTAATGTCCGTCACTTTGAAATACAACTTTGGGGAAAGAGTCGCCCAGTAATCTCCATGACACGTCCTATAACTGCGTAATGCTGTAGTGTGATAAACTAGATATGTAGGAGTTTAATTCCGCAACAGGGCAAATGTGGATGTGTGTGTGTTTGTTTGTCTGTGCAGGGAGCAATGCATTTGAGGCCATTCACAGTCACTACAACCTCCATTGCCCTTCTTTGGCAAGCCTGCTGATGTCATTCATTTTGAAATACACCTTTGGGGAAAGAGTAACTCAGTAATCTCCATGGCGCATTCTATAACTGCTTAATGCTGTATTGTGATGTACTAGTTAGGAAGGAGTTCCAATCCCAGACATGGCAACTGTGAGACTTGTGTGTGTGTGTGTGTGTGTGTGTGTGTGTGTGTGTGTGTGTGTGTGTGTGTGTGTGTGTTTGCTATTCGTATCCTGTGTTGAGGTGGCTGTGAGTGTGTAACAACTGGACTCATTGTGGAGCGGGTTATGCAAATTTCTTATATGGTGGGCCTATTATATGTCACAATGTCTACAAGGATAACAGCTGTCAAACAGCAGAGAGGCTGGGGTTGACAATCCATACCTCTACATGTGACATCAAGGCCTGGCGAACAATTTAGGCAACCCTTGTATTAGCCAGAGAACACTCTCAATCCATGTCTCATACACAATCACACTCGGCTTGGCAACAACCACTATGTTGGAATTTTCCTGCATATTCCACACAGACAGTAACCATGGTGTGATTGCAGTGGACTACAGAGGTCATGGCACCCTGTCCCATCCCTACAATAGACACATAATTGCATACAGTGCTCCTTCACTATGTTCCCCACTGGACGCCTGCAACAACTGTAGTGCCAGCAAATGTAACCCACAAAGGACATACCATGCCTTATACACATGCCCTGTATGGACAGATGTCACTGACACCAGGGAATACCTGCATCATCCTGTCAATGTAGGTGCAGGGTCAACCTGGTGCCCATTGCCAGTTCTTACCACATGAGGCCAGGGATGACACGTGATGATAACAGTCTGTATACAAAACATGCCCCAGACACCCCAGGTACACTTCCACATGTCACAGAACATGCATGTTGGATGTGTGCACATCCCAGACACCATCCATGTCATGGACTATAGAACACATACAATGCATGCATTGCACAGCATTGGCCACTCACAATAGTAACCCAGATGACTGGATGGTGAATACAATACCCACCTGTGTGGGCCAATCCAGACACTACACCCCTGAGCCACACTGCAGACCATTTTCATGTGGCCTGATGCCAAGGTATACCCTTTACCTAGCCTCATAGAGCCTTCTGGCCAGTCAACCACTACACACCTGTGAAGCAATGCACCCATGCATGTCAGTACTGGTAACCTGTGTGTGTGTGTGTGTGTGTGTGTGTGTGTGTGTGTGTGTGTGTGTGTGTGTGTGTGTGTGTGTGTGTGTGTGTGTGTGTGTGTGTGTGTGTGTGTGTGGAGTATAATGATTTGGATGCCATTCACACTCACTACACCTCCCTTTGGCCTACTGAAGCATGCCTTCTGATGTCAGATACCTTGACATACCCCTTGCCCATATATCATCCTGATAACACCTGTGGTGCATGTGATACCTGTGTATTACTGTACTGTGGCAAACTAGCTAGTTAGGAAGTCTAATCCTGACCCTGTCAAATGTGATAATTGTGTGAATCCCTGAGAGAGTGTGGCTGTGATGACGTTGACACCTGTTCATGTGGACAGGCACGTGTACTACACCTACCTTATCCCTCCTTTATCACTGTTGCAGATGTCACTCACCATGAAATATACCTTTAGACAGCTCCCCAACATGTAAGCTCTGTGGCACATGCAATAACTGCATAGACATGTGATAGCAATACATAGTCAGGCAGAGGTTTGAAACCCTGTACTGGTAATTGTGTGACACAAACATGCTTAGATTTTACTCTCCCAACCCCTCCCTGTCTTACTTTGTCTGTGTCTGTCTCGCTCACTCCCTCTCTGGTGGATGTGGAGAAGTACACCTGCTTTGCCTAGGCAGCAGCTTGTGTTTTGTAAGTGATGCTCATGATCAGCTGATGGCCTTTGCATGAATTGCAGTCCCCTACTAGCTGATTGCATGTGGAACAGCTGTGGCAACATTCCCATAGCCAATTGCATGGAAACACTCCTATAACTAGGAACATCATGTGGGTGTTGGCCCCTTTCATTCACTGTGAGCAGGACCTCATGTCAGTGTTTGGCAAACAGCATCACAGAAGGTAGTGGGATATACCTCTAACAACATACACTGTGGAGACAGGCCAACAAACAGGAGGAGGATGTTCCAGACATAACTACAGAATTTAAGTGTTGCTCTTCTGCATTTGGAGTAATGTTGGTTTAACAGGGTTTGTGTGGATATGGCTGGTCTGCATGATTTAATACCTGTCATGACAGTGTTATGTGTTTGAGGAAACTCCTACCTGTAGGGTTATCTGCAGACTAGCCAGTGTTTGTAGTCTATGTTTCTTGTGTTACACACAGATCCCCTATCTTAGAACTGCAGAAGTACAGTCTGAGGATTGCAGTCAGTACATGGTGACAGCCATGAGAATTACTGACTTCATACCCCTCATAGGACATATGTCACAACACACCCTGTTACAACAGTAAATGCATGAGGGTATCACAGCAACATACCAATATTGGCCCAGTGTTTGTGGCTCCAGCCACAAGTCTGTCAACCTTTGTAGATATGTCATTCAGTAAGAGGTGCATATGTTCTGTACACCATTATTTATTGACATCATACCTGATAACAAGCCAGTCAGATATCAGACTGCTAGACATGTTATTTATAGTAGGGGTTATTTCTGAGGACATAACCTGGGCATTCTGTGGTTGTTTGTACACTAGTGGGGTCTGTGTACTTATGGTGATTGTTGACAGTATGTGTATTGTAAATACGTACTTTGGCCTGTGTACAGACTGTGGTAGATGTCATTGTTCTTGGTCCTGTTCTATCTGATGTTACATGCTACTCCAGTGTATGGTACCCTATCAGCTTACATGTTTGTAGGGCCAAACACACACGTGTCCCATACCACAGACAGGCATTGGACCACACTGTGTCATAACTGGGTATATGTAGGGTTAGTGTGTGAGTGGCACATATGAGGATGGTGTTGATCAGACAGTCTGTAAAGTGTAATATTATGCTTGCATGCCATATGTGGCTGTGGCTACGCTCACATTTGTTGTGGGTATGCACTTTCACACAGGTGTCTGTTAGTCTGTGCTGTGACATGCCTGTAGAGCCTGCTATATTTGCAGGTATATGTGTATTCCCCCATACGAAATGAAGGCCAGTGGTGTGCCATTCTGCCTGGAGTTTGCACAGTGCTTTGTTACATGCCTAGCAGCTTAGTGTAATTACCCAGCATGATGTTATGTCCAGATATTTGCAAGAAGTACTGCTGCTGGACCACCATAACTCTTGTGTATTTCTGACAAAGCAGTGGGATGCTGTACAGATTTATGCCACTAACTACTTGGTAGTATGTGGCCATGTGAACTCTGCACCACCAGTTTTTATGTGTCAGGACAGACAGGAGTGTGTGAATGCATAAACTGTGTGGGCATATGTAGTCCAGTATTTATGTGATATACCCATGTACATGGCTGTTAACATCCACATTGTCAAGGTTGGTCCACATGTCTCAGACTAAGGGGATCTGTGTATACCTTGGACTGACAAGAGAGTGCCAGACTGTCCACATATATTGGTTATATCTCTGCTGTAGTCCAGAGGATCATTACTGTGCTATCAGTGGTACTGTACTATGATGTCCTTTGGATGTCTGTCAGTAACCGATGGCATACATGTCAATAGCAGATGTGACCTCCCACACACTACATGTCTGTTAAGACAACCCCTGTTACAGTAGCAACAGTCCACATATATACCTGCAATACATACATGACATCCTCTTGCATGAAGACGAGAGGTTGAGACTATTGGTGCTGAGGTAGGTCTCCACTCCATATTCTGGACCTATGGTAAACATATATATATATATATATATATATATTTATATATATATATATATATATATATATATATATATATATATCCATATATCCATATATATATATATATATATATATATATATAGATATATAGACATATCTATCTAGATATATAGACATATGCATATCTACATACATATATGGATATATATATATATATATATATATATATGTACATATATACATACGCATATATACATACACACACACAAAGTCTGCTCTTCACTTTTTCCCTTAGAACTGCTCCATCTCTCAAATTAAACACCATATTCTCATTCTAAGGCCCTTCACTGGTCCAAATAAGTAATCTTACAAGTTAGCACTATTAAACCATAAGCACTACTTACTCTTATACTCTCTACGATTACCTTGACCCCTATTGGTCCGTCTTAATTCAGTTTCCCTATATTACTCTAGCATGTCCAAAGGTCAGTCAATGGTTTCCTCTAAAGTCCAGCTGGTGAATCTGGGAATTTTGAGGCAATGTTACAACTGTCTCATGTACACGGACAACCCACTCCTCCTCCAAACAGGTTCAAATATATGTGAGAGATGCAACCATATAGCCAAACTTGAGGCTGAGCTCTCTCATCTCAAAACTGGTGAAACCAGTCAGGAGGAGAAGGTAACCTCACACAACACAATTCCAGTATCACATAGTCCCACCACATCAGCGAACCAAACACATAAATACACAAAAACATACTCAGAGGCTCTAAATAAAAATCTACCTAAGCAACAGAGACCTCCAAAGCAGACATCCAAGCAAATGCTACCCCAAAACAAAACACGCACAACACATAGCCCACAAAGTCAGTGTGCCAAGCAGCCACAGCCCTTAAGGCTGAATAACACACCTGATACTCTTGTAATAGGTGACTCTATTGTCAGACACACTGACGTCCCGCTCACCAGGCTGAACAAAGAGAAGGTTACAGTGAGCTGCCTGTCGGGCGCTAGAATCTGCAACATAACGCAAGCACTCAGGTCACTCCAAAGCAAATACAAATATGACTCAGTCATTGTACATGCTGGTGTGAATGACCTGAGACATACCTCCCTGGACTACATGAAAAGAGTCATAGAGGAGCTCTCTGATCATGTAGCCCAGGCCGGTATGACCCTGACCTTGAGCAGCATCTTACCCTCACCTAGAATGATGCCACAGTACAAAGACAAAATGATCGATTTTAACAATTGGCTAAAATTTTGGTGTCATTCAAAGGGGATCCACTGTCTGTCAGGGACGGCTTGCACCTGTCACCACTGGGCTTTCAGATATTGGCAAAGGCTCTTGCCACCCCCATAGTGCCTTTTTTAGGCAAGGCTCAAAAGTCAAACCCACCTCTATAGACAGCACAAGGAACAAGAAACTAAGGGTAATGCTGCTAAACGCCAGAAGTCTTAACCTCAAGATGCACTTTTCGAAGCTCTCCTCAATATGGAGAACATCGATATCTGTGCAGTGACAGAAACCTGGTTCAAGGCTCCAGAGAGCACTCCAGCACTACCAGGTTATACCTCATATCATGCTTTTCGGCCCCAAAACCCGGACCGAACCACAAAAGGAGGGGGAGTTTCCATATTTATCAAGGATATCCACACCTCCAGGTTAGTGGCATTGCACGTATCGGAGATCATCCATGTGCAACTAACAGTGGGCAAGACTGCTTTTCAGTTTATAGCATCCTACAGACCACCCTCTCAAAGTCAGGAATCCCACTCGGCTTTCCTGAAAACATTGGAGAACACGAAGATCTCTCCGAACACCATTATATTGGGTGACTTCAACTACCCAAACATAGACTGGGAGCACTACTCAAGCCCCAGCACCTTAGCCCAAAGGTTCCTGGAAATTATAAACTCAAATGCTATGGAACAACTAGTCACCACTCCCACAAGAGGGGATAACATACCAGACCTGATCATTACCAACATGGGTACTCTATGCTCCATACCAGAAGTATATCCCTCATTGGTAAGATCAGACCATAAATTAATTTCACTGGATATCCACATCCCGACCCCACCCCCAACCCAGAAAACCACAGTGAAAAACTTCTCAAAAGTGAACTTCTCACTTCTCAAAACTGAAGTGGAATCCTTCAAGGCCCCAGGGCCAGTGGAAACTACGGCCCAAACTGCAGAATCCTATATAAACGCATTCTACGGACATCTCCAGGAATGCATGGATCATGCTATCCCAAACAAAACCAAGACCCAATCATCCAAAGGCAGGTGTCCAGTCTGGTGGACCCCAGCCATAAATAAACTGTACAACAGACGGAGGAAGCTACTGCATGATAGAGCAAAATCCCTAATAGGGAAGGCAGCTCTGATCAGTACCAGCAAAAAATTACGATCCCTCATAAAATCCTCCAAGGCCAGCTTCGAGAGAAAAATTGCACAGGACACTAAAGACAATCATAAGGCTTTTTTCAGTTATGTTAGGAACCTGGGATGCAGCTCCCAGACTTGTTCTGAGTTGATTCTAAACGACAAAAAATACACTGAACTCACAGACATCGCCAATATCCTGGCAGACAGGTTCAGTGCAAACTTCTCCACCCCTTCCCCCCCAAAAGAGCAAGTATCTATCCCGGCAGAGGGCTGCCTCCCAAACATCTCTGATGCTCAGGTGAAGGCTGCCCTCTCCAAAGCAAAAACACTGCTTCCATGGGACCAGATGGTGTCCCGGGTTGCGTCCTACATGAACTCCAAGAGGAACTAATCCCTCAAATAAAACAGCTGTACAATCTCAGCCTCACTACAGGATATGTGCCCACAGAATGGCGTACAGCAACAGTGGTCCCACTCCACAAAGGTGGAGCCTCTACGGACCCTGGAAACTATCTCCCCATAAGCCTGACTAGCCTAGTCTGCAAGGCTATGGAGAGGATCATCATGGAGCTCATAAACAAAGACATTGGGGACCTACAGACACTATATCCTACCCAATTTGGCTTTGTCAAGGGCAGATCCTGCCTTTTGAACCTGGTTGACTTCTTTGAAACAGTCACCAAAGCCATAGATGAAGGGAAGGTAGTCCACACAGCCTATCTGGACCTAGCAAAGGCATTTGACACAATACCCCACTCGGGCATCATAGATAAGCCATCCAGCTTAAATATAAACCCCTATGTCACAAGATGGGTCGCAAACTGGCTCAAAGACAGAACCCACAGAGTGAGAGTTGCTGGAGCCATGTCAGACTCGAAACCGGTCACAAGTGGCATTCCACAAGGTTCTGTCCTGGGACCGCTCTTGTTCGGTATATACTTTTCTGAGGTACAGGCCAACGTGGGAGGACTATGGCTCACCAAGTTCGCAGATGACTGCAAACTGGGCGCCATAATTGACTCTCCAGCTGACACAAACATCCTTCAAAAAGGTCTCACAGAGACGGATAACTGGTGCCAGAGCCATGGTCTAAAGCTAAATGCCAAAAAGTGTATAGTCATACCCTTTGGCAAAAATAATGTGCCCACAAATTACCACATAGGCGGTAACCCATTAAGTACAGAGAAAGTAATTAGGGATCTGGGGACCCAAGTTGATAGCAATCTCTCCTTTGACAACCACATTGCCAAAGTGGTTAGAAAGACCTTCTACATAGCCCACCTCATCATGAAAGGATTCACATCTAGATCAAGAGAGGTAATCGTGCCCCTTTATTCATCCCTCATCAGGCCCATCATAGAATACAATGCCCCTTTTGGTATGTACCTTACCCGACACCTGCAGCAATTAGAAAGACCCCAAAAGTACCTCACCAAGAGGATCAAGGGACTCAAGCAGATGCCATATGCTGCTCGGTTAAAAAAACTCCAGCTCTACTCAGTTGCATACCGCTTACTTCGAGGCGATCTATGCCTGACACATAAAGCTATGTCCAATCCAGAATTAATGGACATGCTCAACCTCAGTAAATCTAAATTCCTTAGAGCCACACGCTCGAGGGACTTGAATCTCAGCACAGAAATAAATAGAACTTCCTGGCGGGACAGATTCATAACCCAGAGGCTCACTTCACTCTGGAATAGAATTCCAATTCATGTTAGGCAGAGCACCTCACTGAATCTCTTCAAGAAGAATCTTGATGAGTGGATGGGGGATCGTAGGTTTGTCCCGGGGATTACTTCCGTGTCACTATTAGCAGAGGCACAGTAAACTAAACCTTAAAAAGGGCACAGTATACTCAAATCAAGGGGTGGCGTAAGCCAAACAAAATCGGGCTAGGCTTGTAATTGCCCCAGGGCAGATAGCCTAGTATGAACCTATGAACCTATGAACCTATATATATATATATATATATATATATATATATATACACACATCTATATATGTCTACACATATACATATATAGATATAAATGCACATATAGTTATAGACATCTACATATATATACACACACACACACACACACACATATATATATATATATATATATATATACATATATATATATATATATATATATATATATATATATATATATATATATATACACATACAGAGAAATCTATAAGTGGCCATATATATGATGCAGTATACAGATGTGTATAAATATATATATATATATATATATATATATATATATATATATATATATATATATATATATATATATATATATATATATATATATACATGTACGTGTAGACATATAGCTACATATATATATGTGTATATCCATATCCTTGTCATGTATAAACATTACTGTTGTGTATGTATCTGATATGTGTATATTTAGATATAACAACATATGTGATGCAACAGTAATATCACTAACATGTACTATACAATTGTAGAAGTTACAGCAATTGTTTAATACTATTGAATATGTCTACTGACAGATGTACTGGAAAAGCAACAACTGTCTTCACAGCTGTTATGGTGTAGTAGTTAACTGTTGTGACTGTGGTGTACAGGGTCCTGGGTTCAAGACCTGCAAGGGCTGTTTATTTTGTTGCTGGGCAGAACAAGGGCTGTTGGATACAGATTGGTTAAGGCAGTTTTGAGCAGCTTTAAGAACATTTGCATGAGTTTGTGTGAAGCTAAGCTGTGCTAAGCTACAGTTAAACGTACGGGCACTTACACTATGTAGGCTTCACTTACCAGTGTGCAAATCTGCTTAGCTGTTATATTGCAGCAATGCTGACACCTGCTAAGCATGGCTCACCCCTAGTAACCTGTGCTCATATCTCAGTCTGATAACATAGCAGGGTAATGACATCTGTAATAGGTGTATGTAATGCCATGTACATAACATGCGTCTATGTGCTGTCAGTACAGTAACAAGGGGTGTGAGTCTCATGTCTGGGACACTTGAGTATATATGACCTGTACAACACTCTTATCCATTTGAATATGTTACATACAAGGGTAGTATCCCAGGTTATTTGCAGTCACACTGGCATATAGTGTATCATGACTTTACTACTGTTGACAGTGCTTTCCCAATCAAGAGTAGATTGCTAATTGTAGTACTGGCAACAAACACCCCTGCATGCATAGATGGACTCTGAGTCCTCACTGTCATATTTCTGGTGTGTGAGCTGTGTCACATTATATATTTCCTGCTGGATAATGATCTGACAGGTGGAAATTAACTGTAGACTACTGTCTGAATAGCACATGTCAGTGAGGGCTGCCAACATGTAGCAATAGAATACTTATCGGTATCAGACATCTGTCAGCACATTTATCCTACTGCATGGCTAGTTGGCAAGCTGATGCCTGTCAGTCCTTGTACAGATGTGCAGATGTAAGGTATCTAGCTTGGATACGTACAGGCAACCTATGCTTGACTGACACTGACATGTCTGCCCAGCTGTGTTATAACTGGCACAGATAGGACACAACACCCTGTATGCATCACATGCCATGGGTACCTCCACTACACTACCACAGTCAACAGAACATGCTTGGGTACAGGTCTCCAACACAGACACTAACCATGTTTTGTAATACATGTTGCATACATGTCAACTGGAGCACCTCACCTGCCATTTGCAGAAGGCACCCAAAGGATTGGCTGATGCATGTCACTCTCACCTTGAGGGTCACCACAGTGGTGTCTGTAGATAGATTGCCTACTGGCAAATGGCAGGTGGCATGATACCACTGTACACACATCCCCTATACTTCACATCTCTCCATGGACAATTGCCAAGTACACAAATATGACCACCTGCAGCGATGCACCCCAGTAATGAAAAATGTGTACATGTGCATTACTGAGGATATCAGTTTCTGTGTATTAGTACATCTGTAGTTGGGAATACCCTGAGGCCCTTCACACCCACCACAACACCCATTGCCATAGTTAGATGTGGCTGCTGCTGTACCAGTCATTACATGTACCTTGTTACGCTCCTCTCCCTAAAGGCTACCTGAGCCTTGCAGTACCAGCACAACACTGTTGTACAAATGAGTTGATAGGCATGGGATACCCTCTGAGTTCTGGAAAATGTGCATATGTGTACGTGTGTATATATATGTAGGGTACAGCATTCTGAGGCCATATACTCCTATTACAATACACATTGCTACACAGTATTATGGATAGTGATGTTGCCGCCCATAGGAGAGGCATGACAATGCATCAACCTACTATGCCTGTGGCATGTGCATTAGATGCATATCCCTGTAGTACCACTCTTGGGATGGAGAAGGGGTTGTATTGCAGTCCTGGTCAATGTGTGATGGTGGGTATGTCAGAGTGTCATCATGGGTTCCAGTGTGTACAATATCCACAGTAGGGTGTGGGTGCTGGGTATGCTGTCATTATAGCATGGTACCCCTGGTACATGTCCCATGTACCACTGTATGGTGACCACTGTCACCATCAACCATACAGGTAACTGATAACACTATCCAGCCCAGTTATGCATGTCCTGTGTGACTATCCAGCCCAGTTATGCATGTCCTGTGTGCAGCCTACCTGTAACACACTGGAAAAACTGACAAGTTAGTTAGCACTGATAGGCCCAGGTCTCTCGGATGTGTGTCTGCCTATTTGTTTGTTAATGTGTATATGATGGTATGTCACACTATGTATTGTCCATATACAACCATTACATCCCCCATTACCATACTGTACATGCCTGGGGATGTTCTGCATGTAACATGTA
>NC_056735.1:906764822-906822322 GCF_019279795.1 Protopterus annectens
TAGATTGATGGCAGCATGCCACCAATGTGGTAGTATTTCAACATGTCACATGCATAAAAACAAATTTAAATATTTATCAAACAACAGGACATATGTCCCAACAGTAGATTTAATGGAGCACATACAGATTGAGTTGTGTATTTAGTTTATTGTTGCAGATATGGTGGTGGTGGGGGGGATGTCAATTAACAACTAGTATATTCCTGTAGTTACTTCCCTAGTCAGTAATGTGATCTGTACCTTATGGGTATTAGTACACTACCCTATGGCCTTAGTTTGGACAGTGATATGGATGTAGACAACTATATACATGATCTGAGTTTTGCCTGCAGTATACACCTCGTACCTGGTATACCTGTAGAGGTATTGTTTGTTAGCACTACCTAATTGTTTCTACACATATTCCCAGATTCCAGGTTTATGTTATGCAGATACCTGTCCATCTCTTATTGCACACACTCTGGGCATGTCTTGACCACATGCAGGTGAACCGGGACATATTTTGACTATTGCCCTCTTAAACCTTAGGTGAGTTGTACAATGACAGGTTTGTTTTCATTGACATTTTCCAAATATGTACATGCCTGACAGTCAGTTATATGACATGAAATTCTGCCTACATGTCAGAGATTAGCACGCTGATATGTCAGGGGGACAGGGTAACAGCCAGCAGATATGGGACGATTAACTGGACATTCTGGACAATTCTGTAGACTTGTGGGGTATGATTCTGCATACAGCTTACTACTACTCCCAGGATTCAAACCATGGCTGTGTCTGCTAAAAATAAATCAGTTTCCATCCTAGTTGAGTGTGCTATTTAGATATTGCTGTGTATCTCTTCTCTGATTTCTTTCTATAAGTCTCCCGTGGTTTTACAATCTGACCTTGTAATTACAACACTCTTATACAGGATTTCCTAGACAGTTTTATTATGTAGCACAGTGTGGGTGACAGTGATGAGTAATACCTTATTATTCAGAGCAACTACAACACTAACAATGCCATACAATACCAGAGTAAACAGTACCAGTCCAGGATTTCAATCTTTTATTTCTAGGCACAGTTTTTGTATCTGACAGACCTGTGAGGGCAATGTTTGTTAGCACCACCTGAATGTTGCCAGACATATTACCAGATTCGGATCTATATTAGAACATTGACTTTTTAAAACACCGAATGTTCTAATATCGACCCCTGTTCAGCGAACGCTGACAAGATCGAACATGCAGAACAACAAATTTTTTTCCAAGGGAAAAAATTTGCTGTTCTGACACACATACACACAACACAAACACACCAAACAAACAGCAATCCACACACATACACCTAAAATCCTACATCTAACCCTACACTAAACTGTACACACACCACTAGCTATCCACTTACCTTAACCCAAACCCTAACCCTAAGGTCCATCACTATCGTACACTCACCTCACCCGCGCCCTAACCATAACTCACCTGCCCTAACCCTCACATCCACACAATCGCACACTTACCTGACCCGTGCCTTAACCCTAACTCACCTACCTCTCACTCTAACCCTCATGTCCACACAATCGCACACTTACCTGATCCCGACCCGTAACTTTCCAGCACAGTGCTGAACATAGCGAAGCCACAGGAACGGCCAACCAAATTCCTTCCCTAGGAAGAAATTCGGTGTTCCGCAGTTTCGCTATTTTCAGCGTTCGCTGAATAGGGGTCAATATTAGAACATTCAAAGTTGTGAAACTTTGATGTTCTAATACAGACCCACCAGATTCCACATTAGTATTATGCACATACATCTCACTCTGTTACTCCATACACTCTGCTCACAGCTTCACAACATGGGGGTGGAGATGGGACATACTTGGCTTATTACCCTCATAACATTTTGGGGAGTTACTGGAATGACAGGTTTGTTCTTATAGATGTCTGACAATCAGTTGTATTTCATTATTTGCTGCCTAAATGTCTGGGATCATCTCACTGATTTGCCAGGGGGACAGGGTGACAGGCAGCAGATATGGGCCCATTAACTGGACATATCTGTACAGCTGTGGGGCATGATTCTGCATACAGCTTACTACCACTCCCAGGATTCAAACCATGGCTGTGTGTGCTAAAAATACAACAGTTCACGTCTCAGTTGAGTGTGCTATTTGGATTATGTTGTCTATCTTTTCACTGTTTTCTAAGTCTCTCTCAGTTGTACAATATGACCTCTTGTGATTATACCAGTCATATACAGACATTCCTACACATTTTATTTATGTAGCACAGTGTGGGTAACAGTGCTTAATACAACAGTACTATTAAGAGATTGCAACTCTACATTACCATATGATACCAGAGTAAACACATGCAGTCCAGCAGTTAGACCTTTATTGTCAGGCTGTTATCCTTTTATTTACATACAACCTATATGAGACTCTTCCTGCCATATTCTCTGGTGCATGCAGTACATGCCTTAAACAATACAGGATTTATACAGGCAATTAACTTACTACTACTTTTAGATTTATTTCTTATGACAGTACATGCAAGAGTATTACTAACCTGCCTCGCGATGCAACTGCTGCAATCTTCAGGCATGGGCTTCCTGGTTCACAGCCCGCTCATCTGCCACTGTCAAAGACATAAGAAGAATGTTTAGCCATACCGATCCATGATATACATGAGCTGTCAATTATTAAATAGGTAGTGGAATGATACTTACACATGGCTGGGACATACTCCGTCCTCCTAGCCTCTTGGATCCACTGATCCAAGAGATCCCTCTTTCTCCACTTCAGGTTGGCATAGTGATGCCTGACCTGCTCACCAATTTGAAGTATGCCACTGGCACTGGTAAGGTCATGGGCGAGATGTTCCCAGGCTTCTGCTTTAGATTGGGAACCCTGGTACTAGCCCTGCAGCAGTCTCTGGTTATGGTCTTTAACAAGGAGTCCTGCCATGACTTTGGAATCCTGGATGCCCCAGCGCTGCACCTGAAAGTGCACTCCCTCTCTCATACCAGTCATAGTGCCTACAGGAGGAAGCTGCAACCAGCTATGAGATGTATTCCTGCCTGTTGGGTTTAAATAGGGCTGATTTCCCGCACTATGCCATGATTGGATGGTTTTGAAAATGCTAAGCTATAGGTAAACCTGCTTAACTAAGGTTGGCATTGCATAAAGGGGAATACCAATGGGTAAACTGATTTAGCTGGCCTACACATTGCTTACACCTAGTAACCTGGGCTGTGCAATGCGTAGCATTGCTTAATTTTAAATTTGCATACTATTTGCTGTTTGCATTGATGGTGCTGCGGTAGCGTTGTCGCCTCACAGTAAGACTCTGTCCTGTTCAATTCTCAGCTAGAGCGTCTTCTGTGTGGAGACATGCGTGAATGGGCGTACCTTCGTTGAAGGTTGTGCATCAGGGCTGGCAACTCAGCACGTAAAAATCTACTGCCAATCATTAACGGACCGGAGTTCCACTGTGGCGACCCCTAACCGGGAAAAGCCGAAAGACACAACAACATTGATTTATTATTCATTACATGTATATACGTGTTCGGTATCCATGATTCATGTGTACATACACTTATGGGGTCCTTCTGTTTATTAGGGGATTTCAACACTTTATTACAATGACACATCACATCTGGACTTAATGCAGTACTCCAGTTCACATATTTATGTTATGTAGTAGGTTATACAACATAAAACTGTATATATAAATTCAGACTTCTTTTAGGCGTAGTAATTAATACTGAGCTAGTAGAAAGGAAAGAAAAACTCAGACACTGAATAGATGATTAAGCTTTCGCTCTTATTCAGGTGGAAGAGCTTCATCAGAATAACCTATAGTCAACAATACTTATATTATATGTAACTAGAGTCGCATGTAAACAAAAAAACAATGAACTACTTATAACTTATTAGTACAGTAACCAATAGTACAACCAGACAATATTTAAACTGTGCCAGTCATCTAAACACAATAACCATGAACATACATATGAATGACAGGGGCATGAATATTAAATAAACACTCCCTTGTGTTAGCTAATCATTGAACAAATGTACAGTGTGCGCACTAAACATGCATGTAAGAGACATGAATATTCATATAACTGTACAAATGGTGACTAACAAGTGTGTCAAAGGTCATGGATGGATGCAAACACATTTTGTAGAAAGAGAGCAATTGTCAAAATAGAACAACTGTCAAAATAGAATTAAATCTTCCATTTTAAAGCGCATTTAATATTAACACTTTCATTCAGACCAGGGTATGTTTCAGAATTAAGCAGTAATTGCCATTTAAGTTCAGATCAATGCGCAGATTCTGATTTATCTGATGCTTCTAACAACTACATTCCTAGACATGTCACTACTCCACAGATTAAGATTACATACAAACAAACTCTTAATAACTCTATACAAACTTTTTTAAAAGTATGTGAAAGGGATATTAGGAAATTATGTGCATCAAACAGCACTAACAAATGGTTTAATTTATCTGAGTTAGAGAAACAAGCGCTATTACAGTTAACAAATGATAAAACACTACGCATTATGAGAGCGGACAAGGGTACGGGATTAGTCTTGATGGAACAAGAAGAATACATTAAAAAAATGGAAACTACACTACATAATAATGAGTTTTTCACCCAAGTAGACATACAGACAGTAGACACACACTTTATCAATATTAACAAGACCTTGAAAAGTCTACAGATTACTAATGCCATCTCTTTAGAACATTACATGTTTTTGTCAGTCCCCTCACCTAATCTAGTGAGATTATTTGGTATTCCCAAAATCCATAAGAATGCTTCTAACCCACCGTTTAAACGCATCATTTCTAACAAAAAAAACAAAATGGAAAAAATTGCGGAATACTTACATGCAGTTTTAAACCCTTTAGTACAAAAGACCAACAACTATTTAAGAGATTTAAGGGCTTTCTTAGACGAACTATTCCACAAAAAAGAAGGGTTATCTAAATGTATTTTAGTAACTATAGATGTAGAAGGGTTATACTGTAATATACCTCACAAAGAAGGTATGCAACTTTTCAGATTATTTCTTAACAAATACACCACCTTCTCAAAAATTAAAATTAATACACTATGTATTTTATTTGAAATGGTACTGAATAATAACTTGTTCTTCTTTAATGGACATATATACAAACAAACCAAGGGAATAGCTATGGGTTCCAAGATAGCACCTGCTTTTGCTAATATTGTCATGAGCACATGGGAATTAGAAAAATTAAATACCTTGAAGAACTTTAATCTAGTACACATTTATAAAAGATTTATTGACAATGTTTTTTTGCGTGGAAGGGTGACCAATCTTCTTTAGACATTTTTATTTCTGATTTGAGAGACAGTTTAGGTTTTTTGAACTTGATTTTGTCTGGAATAGGGTCTTCTATTTCCTTTTTAGATACACAGATATACTTACTACCTCCTAATACAGTATGTTCCACTATATATAGAAAAGAGACCTATAAAAATAATCTGCTTGATTTTACTAGCTCCCATCCATTTTTTATGAAAAGGAACCTTGTCAGAAGTCAATTTATTCGCATCTCTAGAATTATTAGTCAAGATTATGAATTTCAAAAGAATGCTGTTTTGTTAAAACACGTTTCTTCGAAGGAATTACCCTCCATCTCTTATTAACGATATATGTAAAGAGATCTCTAATGACAGACACACTAAATATTTACCAATTTTACTACATGGTTTTATACCTAATACTTCAAAACCAAGTAACATTAATAGAACCCTTAGTTTCCCATTACCCATATCTAGGGACATGTCACAAATTAGAAATGTCATCACGAATAACTGGGATTTATTAACTGAATCACAATTTATGTCAGCTGCTATTGGCACTGCACCTACCTTTTCATTTAAAAGAACCAAAACCATAAGAATGAGTTTAGAAAACAGAGATTTACCTTTTCTTATTAATTCTACTTCTACTTCCAACTCTCAAAATGGGATGCATTAATGTAATAAATGTGTGGTATGCCCTAACATTTTCACAGGATCTCAATACACGTTCACACATTGTAATTATACTATTAAGTTTTCAAAATATTTCTTCTGCCCTTCTACAGCAATAGTATATGCAGGTATTTGTGCATCTTGTAAATCATTTTATGTAGGTAAAACTACATGAAAACTTTCAGATATAATTAAGGAGCATCTAGGAGCCATCAGGGCAAAGAACTTAAATAATGCCCTTGCTAAACATAGCATTTTTTATACTTCTTTTAGTAAATTTTACTTCATAGTATTAGAACAAGTTAACTGTTTTTTTGGAGATTGGGAATTATATTTAGAACTAAGAGAACTTAAATGGCAATTACTGCTTAATTCTGAAACATACCCTGGTCTGAATGAAAGTGTTAATATTAAATGCGCTTTAAAATGGAAGATTTAATTCTATTTTGACAGTTGTTCTATTTTGACAGTTGCTCTCTTTCTACAAAATGTGTTTGCATCCATCCATGACCTTTGACACACTTGTTAGTCACCATTTGTACAGTTATATGAATATTCATGTCTCCTACATACATATTTAGTGCGCACACTGTACATTTGTTCAATGATTAGCTAACACAAGGGAGTGTTTATTTAATATTCATGCCCCAGTCATTCATATGTATGTTCATGGTTATTATGTTTAGATGATTGGCACAGTTTAAATATTGTCTGGTTGTACTATTGGTTACTGTACTAATAAGTTATAAGTAGTTCATTGGTTTTTTGTTTACATGTGACTCTAGTTACATATAATATAAGTATTGTTGACTATAGGTTATTCTGATGAAGCTCTTCCACCTGAATAAGAGCGAAAGCTTAATCATCTATTCAGTGTCGGAGTTTTTATTTCCTTTCTACTAGCTCAGTATTAATTACTACGCCTAAAAGAAGCCTGAATTTATATAATTAAGATTCTTCTAGTGCACGGTGTTTATTTTATAAAACTGTATATAGATTCCTTTCACATGTTAAATTTGATTTTCCTATAGTGAGGATCTGTTCGGTGATACCTCAAGCTTATGTACTGCTGTGATGGCTTAGTGGTTAACTGTCATTATAGTGTACAGCATCCAGTGTTCAAGACCTGCAAGGGCTGTTTATTTTGTTTCTGGCCAGAACAGTGGCTGTTGCATACAGAGTGATTAAGGCACCTTTAAGCAATTGTAAGCTGGTTTGCGTGGGTTTGCGTGAAGGTAAGCAATGCTAACCTCTGGTTAAATATGCTTACAGAGAGTTAGCTTCAATATTGTTTAACCTGTATGTGCATTGCTTACCCCCGAGCATATGGGCTTAAACCCACTTACTACTGCTTACTAGTGCTTACTCCCACTTACCCCTGCACTAATTTAGACAGAAATGTAAAATGGTTCTTGGGAAGGTGGTGGGTTTGGACAGTCTATGGATTTATCATTCATTACGCATTGTACCTTCGATTTGTATCCCTGATTCATGTGTATATATACTGTATGGGGCACTTGTGTTTATCTGTGGGTTTTACAACATTATGACAATGACACCTCACATCTGCATTTAATGCAGTACTCCATTTCACAAATATATGTTATTTAGTAGGTTATGCAACAAAAAAATATTGTTCATAAAGTGATTTGACATAGAAAATAAATGTATTGGAGTAAGACTCGAACTGGGAATGACTGCTCATAAGGCAAATGCTCTGCCCACTACACTATTGCAGTACTGCTTCATTTGCATATATCTTGATATTTATCCTTTTGTGCCATTTAAGCTGCAGTATACGTAGCTAAGCAATGGGCAAAACCGCGCACCTACAGTTAAATTTTATCTGTTTGATAAAAGAAATTAGCTTGTTTATATTTTATATTTTAACTATTGCTCTTATAAACTTGGAAGGATGTTGCTTGGGGGTATGCAAACACCTATGAGCGGTCTCGCTTATTCTTATTGCTGAACTGCTATTCTTGATTGCAGGGGCATGCATATTCTGAGAGCTTTGCTCTTAGACATGGCCCCTGCACTCGTACATGCTCCATGTCTGTTTAGGAGCTCAGGCAGCGCGCCTTCATTAATATGCTCCTAAATGGATGCTTCCATGCAGGACTAAGCTAGTCCTGCATGGAAGAATAGTGAATCTGGGGGGCAGTGTGTACATGGTCTTTGCCACAGCTGATATGAATCTACTTGTGTGGATGACTTCCTGTTTGGCAGAACTCTTTCATTTATTTCCTCAGGCACATTTTGAGTACCTTTCCAATAAGTATATGGAGTACAAAACAATTTTCTGATATTTTGTGCAAGACACCATACAACTCAATGTTGACTGACATTTTTCAGTTTTGAATGCATCTTTTGATGGAGTCTTGATCTTACTTTAGCTAATTTATTTATCTTTATTTTATATAGCATTTGTTTACCTGGATAGTCTGACTTGGATACAAACAAGCATTCCCACTTTCAGCAGAGGCCATGGAAGAAAAGTTCCACACAAACTGAAATGCTTTGGAAATATGCAAAAGATGCATAAAACATAATTATTTATACTGTGTGCTGTGGTACTTGACAGTAATTTTAGGAGTGAAGAAAAACAGTTGTGATAAGACATAGGTGTAAATAGGTGTGGGTTAATAGAGTAGCAAGGTGTTGAAAAGAAATTGGTAACAGGAGTAAGAGGAATGTGGGTTCATCTGTATCTAATAATGAGTCAGGTGTTTTACTTGAAAGAACCTTGCCTGGTTTATGAAAGTTTTGCACTGGGTTTTAAACTTTGTGAGTTTATAAATTGTTTGATGTAGTGTGGGATAGGATTACATATTTTGACCATGTAATTAGAGTAGAGAGAGAGAATCATGAGAGGAGTTGTTTGATTTGGTTATTATGAGAAGATTATTTATTGCTAGAGCATAGATGTTTGGATGATTACTAGCGGTGCAGTACATTTTGTAGATCTGGACAGTTTTCTGGTTGATGGAGTGAAGTGTGGGCAGTCAGCAATTTTTTATAGTTGAGGTAATTTGTAAGCTTTAGCCTTTTCAGATGTTTTAAGGCTATACAGTGCTGGGAGTAGGAGGGTGGGTTAGCAGAGAATTTTTCAATTTTGCTGCAGCATGAGTCAAGTTTTTTTAGAGTGATTTTAAGATTTGCAGATATGGGAGACACAAACAGCGGGGATGATAGTAAGCAGGATGAAGCTATGTTTTTTTCTCGTGTAATTGGTGCGATATAGTTAAGGTCTATAAAAAGCTTCTAGTGTCTGGTGTGTTTTTGATATTATGTGTGTTATGTACCAGTTAAGTTTCACGTTATCATCTGTAATGACCCTTAATTGTTTAGTTTGATATACAAATTCTATGGGGGTGTTACTTATGCAGGCAATTCTGAAAGACTGATTTTGTTGTTTAGTGTTTACAGGTGAATAACATAAGCTTGTTTTTTAGGGTTCAGGAGGAGATGGGACTTTATTATCCAGGTCTCTATGGTAGAGAAGGATTCTCAAGAGACTTTGTGAAGTATAAGCTGAGCAGAGAAGGGCAGAGCCGTCAGCATGCTGTACTATAGAAGCATATTTGGTGGTCTTGTGGAGATTGTTGGTGAAGATATTGAATAATATCTGATAATGTTGTCTATCCTTCATTCATTGTTAGTATTATCTGTGGTTCACACAGCATTGCATCTGGTTGCAATCAGAAGTCTAAAAAGGATTGTAGGGCTTATCGCTGAGTTTCATCAGACTTTATAATGCAAACCTGATCTAGGAAATAGACTCAGAGGTGTAGTCATAGTTTACATGGACAACATAGTTCCTCACCCCACCCCATGCAGTAGACTTTGGCCTTGTAATCCCTTACTGATTATAACCAACCTTGGGGTTGTATAAGCTTGAGGTAGGCTTAACATTCTATACTTTCAAGCTTCATTGACTGGGTCAGACTCACATTATTTGTTATCAATGAAATAAGACAAAATGGATCAAATACATATCATAAGAGAAATATGTTTAAAAAATAGTCTATTTAGAAAATTTACCTCAGTAGCATTACTGTTGACTGTACTCTTGACTAAGAGATAACTACAGAAATATTTACCTTAATCAGTTTTAAACCCTATGAGATATTTTGAGCCCCACTTTACTACCGCAGGTCTGTTGAGGATATTAGTGTGTGTGACATAGTCTAAAGCCTACTTAAGATCAAGGGAGACAATATCAACTGCTTTGTCTGCATCAAAAATCCAGGTATTGCCTGAAAATGGGTAGTTTTGGTCTCTGTACTACCCTGGTAAACAAATGTAAAATACAAGAATGCTTGAATATTCCTCATAAAATTATTGAGTAGGGAGCAGTCTGTCGCTAGTACACATCTACTGGTTAGGGTTCAGCAGGCTTCTGTGTGCTCACTGGATCAAGAAATCGGTAGGGTTGGATAGAGTTAAAATTAACTAATAAAGAATGTTCTCTAACAAGACTGAAAGTTAGCACTCTGTGCTGAAACTACTCAGAATATTCCTTTCTGACAAGAAGAATGTAAACCCTGCTTATCTACTTGGGTGCTTACCTTGCTGCTTACCCCGTGGATATATGGTTTTCAAAATTCATTTTGTTTGCTATCATTCTCGATTAGTGGAAACAAGCCACTATTTTACCACAAACCAAAACTTCCAAAATCAGAGGACCTGATGATTCAGACCCATTTGTACATGCCATACTACCAAAAGATTTTACAAAACTCCAATATACTTTAGCATAGGAGCATATGAACGAATATGATATGCTTTCTTCCACTCAATACAATTTCCTTAGTCAGCAATATACCACCACTGAAATGGTTAAAGAGTGCCAAGTCACAAGGATGGATGCAAATGATCTTGCGACTTCCTTTTTTGCTACCTTGAAAGGAACGTTTCACACTATTACCCCTGTTTACAAGACAGTTGTGAATGTAATGTTTTACAGCTGATCATTTAAGTGCTTTGATAGTTGTTTTACAATCAGACATCTAGAGCAAAGGTTGGACCATCCTGCTCACACCATGGATCTTTTTTTATATTTATTTATATTTATTTAAGGAGTAGAGTACTATTCACAGCTGACCAACTTCAGGTCCAGCTTTGGAGAAATTGTTACAGAAAGCAAGTAACAGTTATACAAGAAAAAATATATACAATGTTATAGTAAATGCAATAAAAGTATTTTTACTCTTCTTAAAAATAATAAAGTTAATAGGAGACTATATGTTCATAGATTCATAGGTGTGTACTAGGCTAATGGCCCTGGGGTCTTTACAGGCCTAGCCCATAGGATTACCCTGGCATCGTGCCACCCAACCTTAGTTCCCAGTGCATCTGTTGAGTAAAGCCACTGAAGAGATCCCTGAGGTGAATTTTCTATTTCTCATCCACTCATCAAGATTTCTATTGAAGAGGGACAGTGATGTGTTCTGCTTGACATGTATGGGAAGTCTATTCCATAGCATGGGCAGCCTCTGGGTTATGAACCTGTCCCTCCAGCATGTTCTGTTGATTGTGGTAATGATGTTGAAGTCTCTGGAGCATGTGGTGTGGAGGGATTGGATTTCTTTAGATCTAGCACTTTTAACATAGCTGGGTCAAACATGGCTTTGTAAGTTAAGCAGAGATCGCCTCTAAGCAGGTGATATGAGACAGACAATAGTTGGAGTATTTTTAGTCTGTCCACACAGGACAAATGTTAAAGGCCTAGGACCCTCTTTGTGAGGTGCTTTTGCAGCCTCTCCAATTGTTGCAGGTGTTTAGTGAAGTACATGCCAAATGGGGCATTGTACTTAATGACTGGCCTAATGAAGGAAGAGTAGAGGGAGACAATGACCACTTTCTTCCTGGATGCAAAACCCTTAGTAATGAGCTGGGCCACATAGAAGGACTTTCTGAATACAGTGGCAATGTGGTGGTCAAAATAGAGGTTGCTGTCAACCTGTGTTCCCAAATCTCTTGTAACGCCTTCTATGTTCAGTGGACTACCATTGATGTGGTAATTCATGGGAATTGGGTTTTTCCCAAAGGGGATGAGTACACATTTTTGGTATTGAGCTTAAGGCCATGGTTCTGACACCAGTCGTTGGTCTCAGTGAGGCCTTTCTGTAGGATGTCAACATTACTCGGGGAGTTAATATTAGTTCCCAACTTGCAGTCATCTGCAAACTTTGTCAGCCAGAGTCCCTTTGTGTTGGCCTGGACTTCAGAAAAGTAGATACCAAACAGGAGAGGACCCAGGACCAAACCCTGAGGGACTCCACTCGTGACTGGTCAGCAGTCTGACTTGGAGTCAGCTACTTTCACACTGCGGGTTCTACCTGTGAGCCAGTTTGGAACCCATCTATTGATATAGGGGTTGATGCCTAGCTTATTTAGTTTTCTATGATTCCAGAGTGGGGAAATTGTATCAAAGGCCTTGGTCAGATCAAGGTAGGCTGTATGAACCACCTTGCCTTCCTCCACAACTCTGGTGACTGACTCACAAGTTGAGCAGACATGATCTACCCTTCACAAAACCAAACTATGTGGGATCCAGAGTTTGGAGATTCCCTATATCCTTGTTTATTAGATCCTTGATGATGCATTCCATAGCTTTGCATATCAGACTCATCAGGCTAATGGGGTGATAGTTCCCAGAGTCTGTAGTCGCTCATCCTTTGTGGAGAGGGTTGACTGTAACAGTGTGCCATTTGGTAGGGACAAAGCCTGAGGTGAAGCTGTGATTGAACAGGGCACACAGGTGAGGTGGCAGTTCACTCTGTAGTTCATGTAGAACACAGCCAGGGATATTGTCAGGTCTCATAGAAACTGTATTCTTAGCCTTGGACACTGTTGTTTTAACCTGTGCAGCAGTAACACTGGGTGCCTGGCAATCTACTGGTATTGTGACTGGTCCCTTGGGGGGGAGGGGTAAAGTTGGCACTGAATCTGTCAGCCAGTATATTGGCAATATCTGTTGGCTCAGTATAGATGATCAAACGAAAAAAAAGAGCCAGCACAAATCCTGTTCTGAAAATAAGTGTATTTAAAAGATGCACATTATATTGGCAATGAAAACCAACTGCACAAACCGGTTTTGGCTTAACAGCCTTCCTCAGTGTGACAAAAATAAACAAGTACCATTACATTCAAATACAGCCCATTAATATATAATGTAGTGAATAGGACAGAGGCCAATCAGAACAACAAACAAATAAAGCAATCAAAAATGCTCATTTAAACCGGGAGGAAAAAGCCCTCCCAGTTTAACAATCCACTTTTTTTTCTTTAATATTCAAAACCTGATGTAATCCAGCTAAATCGTTATTTTTCTGCACAATGCAATCAATAATAGTAAATTAAAAAAAACGCCTGATGGCTACATATATGCTTGTATAGGGCCTGGTTTGTTTGTGTGTCCTAATATCGCTCAAGTGTTCACTGATTCTAAGCCTAAAAGGCCTAGAAGTTTGTCCCACATATAAAGCTTGACAGAAGCAGCTAGCTAGATCACCCATGTTGAGCTGCAATTGCCAAAAAAAATTTATATCATAAACATTAGAAGTATTTTTACTGGTGAAACAAGAAGTTTTATTTATATGTGAACAACTTGAGCAATGACCACAAGGATGGCAACCTACCAACTTGTGCCCAATAATGATCCTTTGTATCAATGTTTTTTCAGACTGGGCCCTTTTGTAGTGGCTGAACAGAGAACCCAAAGATCTGCCCTTACGAAATTAGAAAGAACATTTGTCGCCCAAGATGTCCATAAAAGGATCCTCACCCTCTAAAATGTTCCAGTGTTTTGAAACTATATTCATAAATGATTTAGTGTTTTTACCATAAGTAGTCACTAACCTTATCTGAGAACCCTGATCAGGAACACGCTCCCTGTACCTTAGTAACTCAGATCTATCATGTAGTTGTGCATGCTGACTAGCCACACAGATGTCACCAACCCTGTATCCTCGGGCTTTGAATCTGGCACATAAGCCCGATCTGAAATGATCACGAGTGGCAGTACTGGAGTATAATCTTTTTACCTTGAGAAATTGAGACTTGGGCGCATGTTCCTGATGACATGTTGAGGGTGGAAGCTAGATGCATGAAGTAAAGTATTATATTGGGGAATTTGTGAAACACCTCTGTTTCTAATGTATTCAAAAGAGTACGTGTGACCAAAACATCCAGAAATGTTACTTCTTGTTTATGCCAGGTCAATTTGAATTCAATACCCCATATATTTTCATTCAAGTATTCCACAAATTACTGAAGATACCCATCATCAGCCCTCCACACAAGCCAACAGTCATCAAGATATTATCTCCAAATGTCCATTTCATCAAAGTAGATGTTATGGCATCAATCATAAATTAGTGCCTCCTCTATATAAGCCATAAATAAATCAGCATATATAGGGGCAAAAGATACCCCCATTGCCATACCCCAAACTTGCCACACACATTGTTGCTGAAAATAGAATACGTTCTTGTCGAGAACATATTCAGCTAAACATACTAAGACGGTATTGAAAGCAGGTCTGTATGACTCAGCCCTGTCTAGCCAATATTGAAATGCCATCAAGCCCGCCCAATGAGGAATGTTAGTATACAGGGAGGTGACATCAAGGGTGCATAGCAACCAATCAGATTCCAACTGGAGGTCCAAAATGATACCCAAGAACTGTGTTGTATCTTGAATCCGGGACCGTTTATGAGGTAACAGGGGTTTAAGATGTTGAGTAAGAAATTCAGAGAGGGGTTCTGTTAATGAACCCCTCCTTGAAACAATAGGTCTCCCGGGAGGATGAATCAGATCCTTATGGATTTTGGGCAATAAGTAAAGGTATTGTTGTTTGGGGTGTCCACTTTCAAGTGAAAACAAGTCTCTTTAGAGATAATGCCTTCCTCAACTGCTTTATCCAAGAAGCTGTCAATCTCAGACTTAAATTTAATAGTGGGGTCTAAAGGCATGATCATATAATATTTACAATCCATTATCTGTTTGAGACCTTCCTTTTGGTAATCTCCAATCTAAGATCACCACCGCTCCTCCCTTATCTGCTGGCAAAATAATAATGTCATGATTAGACTTAAGTTCTTCTATGCAGAAGCATTCTGCCCTAGTGATATTATCATGCATAACACAATTTTTGCTAAGCTGCATATGCAAATCCTTGAGAACCCTGTTCTGAAACAGAAACCACTGGGGACATGGGGGGTTTGAACCTGGACTTCCAAAACCGGAAGGTGTCAACTGCATCATCAGAGGAATCCTTATCCTTGAAAAGCAAATGTAAATTGAGCAAATGACAGAAATTAATAACATCCTGTGCAAAATCTTGTTTGGATATATTGAAACTCTGCACAAAACTTAAACCTTTATTCAGAGTTTTTATTTGTAAGTCAGATAAGGCATAAGAGGAAATATTATGTACATTAGAAGGGCCATTTAACTCCAAATTATCATCCTCAGAATACCCTCCAGATCTGGAGGGACCCTTGTGTTTCCTCCCCCCTCTTCTTGACTTAACTCTAAAGGGTGACCCGAGTTGTTAACTATATTAATTCTCTTTGAAATTGGCAACCTTTCTGCGTGGCTGTCTTCCCCTTCAGTGTTGGACGAGGTATCCTCACCAGAAGTAAACGCATCCCTACTTCTTTTCTTAAGAATGGGTTTCATTCTTTTGGGTTTTGCTGGTTTGGAATTAGGCATCAACAATCTGACATTCTTATGAGCCTCAAAGGGTCTCCCTCTCTCAAAATCATCAAGGTCCCTATTAAACTTTCTAATTTTCCTCTCTTTCAAAGTGTTTTCCAATTCCAAAAAGTCATTGCCTAACTGACTTACCCCAGAAGTGTAACATGGCAAGTTTTGAAATTTCCCTAGCCCCTGACCGAGGATTTCTACTTCACAATTTTTTTGTTGTATAGTCCTTTCATAATATGCCACAAGGGCATTAACACAACCCATGGAAGCCTGTTTCTGTACTGCCAGCCAGTCATCAAGCAAAGTTTGAACAGCTTGTGGTACTAAAGGCTGAAACTTCACACAAAGTCCTCTTAGGGAGATTTGTTTGTGTTAGTATGCCTTGAAGAGGCAAAGATGCCATACATTGCTTCTAAGATGCTTAGTGGCTTTCTTGGATCAGTGTTGGAATTTGAAGGACCATCAGATGCATGTTGTGATGCTAAACCAAATATCCCCAAATCATTGGTGTCGGAGGACAACCCCCTAATAATAGAGGCCAAATCCATGACTAGCTAATATAAACAGGGCAACCCAATGTGTGTCACCAAACCGTGGCTAATAGTAGTTGGACCTAATAATAAGAAGCCCTCCGACTCCTTATAGATTCAAATAGTATGATCTGTCATCAGAGAATAATTTGTATCCACTTTAAATAGGTTGCAATTGGTGCTATCAGTAGCCTTGATCTCATAAACTTAATGTGTTAAAACATGACACACATCAGCTATGCACCAATAAAATTAGCCAATAAAAAAGCTGAGATAGTATATATGCAAAATCAAAATTTAAACACCTTGATCCACAGACTTAATAAACCAAAGGAGAGGAAACATCATAACATCCTAGTTGCCCATATGGAAAATATAGAAATGTTGATGGATATTCAGGCACTCATATAATAGGGAAGTCCCTCATCACCAATGGTCAAAATATTACTTAAATGTCATATATTGCATAGACATCAACATGAACCAAGTGGTCCTAGAGAATCCCAATCCCAACGAAAAATGTAGAAATATCCAATCCGCTACACTGAGGGTGATATACTGATTAAATAATAAGCAATTTCCAAAAAGACCAAAATTGAGGCCAAAACAACACTAAAACAAGGTCAGTATCCTAAATTCAATACAGTCAAATCACACAGACAACCATTTGTTTGATGTAAACTGGGGGGACTCATGCAAAATCTTACCATACCTTGTATGTATAAAAAATATACCAATTGTTGTAAATTTGAGCAGAATACAACTATAGCTCTATAAGAAAGCCCTAAATCATTCCAATATATATAACCCCATGTATATTAACAATATTGTTAATGACATCACAGGGTCACTTTACAGAATAAAAGCCTTCTTAACCCCTCCAGCTAAAATTGCCATAGCTCACTCTCACCGTCTTTCAACCCTTCTGTATGTATCCCCTCTACTCTCGAATTTAAACAAGACTGTCCTTAACAAACTCTGAATTTGCTACAACCACATTGCCAGGTTTGCCACTGGGCTGCCTTTTAGGACACATCATTGCATCAATCTAAATCAGCTTGGGTGGCTTGAACTACCCAGCTCTAAACACCAGGACTTTCTGTAAATATCCCCAATATAATACTTTACTGCACGCTTCCAGCATGCATCCACGCCACACCATCCGCAACATTCCTAAGTCCCAATTTATGCGGATGAAACGCATCAATTCCACCAATATGGAATATGAGAAAGCTAGTCTGGATTTGTTCCAGAGATTTGTCAATAGAGGCTATAAACAACTTGACTTAGTTAAGGCTTGGGATTGGTCAACCAGTATGAATAGGGATATGTTATTGCAATATCAGACACAACCCAGGGACTTAACTGCATCCTCCATAAGATTTGTTACAGCTTATGGTAGAAACCATAATGCAATCCGGAGCATTATCAATAAACATTGGAACATTCTATTGGCCAATGATTAGCTAAGACCAATATTGGGTTCTCAGTGTCAATTCAGTTATATAAGAGGCAAAACCCTGGGCTCGTTGTTCAGTCACTTTAAACATAAAGAAAGTGGTGGGGCTGTATACCAACAACTTACTTTGTCTGGAGACAAACTGCTGGGCACCTTTCCGTGTGGACACTGTGGGTCTTGCAAACAAATTTGTAAATCCAAACAATTTTCCAGTCAAAACATCAGCAAAGTATATGATTGCAAGATATTTGGTAACTGCAGTAGCAGTTGGTTGGTATATTTGGCAACTTGTCACTGTTCTGCCTTCTATGTTGGCCAAACATCCAGACCATTGAGAACATGTATCAATGAACATAGAAGTGACATTAAGAATAAGAAAGACCATAATGCTCTTTTTAGACATACTTTGAAGCATCCACAGGCCCAATACACATTCATGATTATTGAGAGAATCACAGGAGATCGGAATAATCCTCAAGGTTGGCATAACATTCTAAATCACAAAGAAAGGTATTGGATTACCACATTGGGAGCACTTTTCCCACCAGGTTTGAATGATCATTTATAAGTAACATTTTTTATTGTTAATTTATATGTTATTATAACTTATTTTTTCATATTTATGTATTCCAGATTCCTGTGGATACCTTATTTGATGTTGTGTTATCATGAATGCTTACCAATTACCACAAATTTATTGAGAACAAAAGTGTTACAAATTTATTATTAATATTTTGTGATTTCTATCTTATCATATATATATTTTTACCTATCACACATTGTTCAGCTCATTACTCTATAATGGTGTATATATATTCATGGCTCATGTTCATTTATATTAATTATTTGATTGACATATAATTATTTCCATGCTACATAACCAGTTGGTTATATTTGTTTGTGAACCAATAGATACACTGATCTATTAGTGTCTATCATTTGTCTTCTTTGAAGTTTTTTTCTTTTTTTATTATGGGAAGAAACCATCATTAATTATGCAGGGTTTTTCACTCTCATTGGTTAGGCACTCTTATAAATATTTATTGAGTATTGTCTAATGTTTTTGCTGTGTATCACTGATGAAGGCATTTATTCTTTTGCCGAAACCGGTCTGATTATTAAAGATATGTATAATCAGCGAACATTTGAGTAATTGTATCGTTTTTACTGTTACACGTATCTGCTGGCCAACAGTGTTTTTTTGAACTACTCAGCCTAATCCAGTATAATAAAAACTGATTATGGCCTATAAAATCCTCTATAATCTGGACAATACTCCTGCACTTAAAAGTATTATCACCCCCTATAACAATCCTAGACTGCTTCGATCCTCTAACAAACTACTAATTCAGACTAACAAAATTAATAACACAGCCGGTGATTTTCTCTTTGTAAACTCTGTAAGTAGATCCTGAAACTCTCTTCCAGCTGATATTACCTTACTTTCCACCTTAGGTCAATTTAAAACTAGACTCAAACAACATTTGTCACTTAACTGGCTATATCAATGTATCAAGCCTGGCTAACTCTCTCTAGAATGTGTAAAAATCTGTTAACCAGTTTACTGTGTAATTTAATTTAATCCTGACTTGTGCTCAGGATTAACTATAACCTGTGGAACTTGTTTAACTTGCTTACTTGTGTAATCTCTGTAAATAGTCTGTTTGTAATATGTAATGCTGGTATTATGTAAAGCTGTATCTGCTTACCCTTGGACCATTTCTCCCCGGGCCTCCGCTGAAAATGGACATGCATCCAGTCGGACTATCCCAGTCAACAAATGTAAAATAAAAATAAAATAAATAAATAAATCATCATTAATCTGCAGAAATTAAGTAAAACACATATGAAAATACAGTACAGCAATGAACACAGAACACCATACAATACAATAGCAGATCCGACAATGGAACATGACTATCTAAAAAATATAATTGTTGATATAAAAGAACGACCCTTATTAAGAAAGCAAAAGTTCAACTATAAAGATATATGTGTCCCATAAGCTGTCAACAAAAACATCAAATATAGATAAATATATTTTCAAAAAACATCCACTGAAGATATTTGCACTGTGTCCCTGAATGGACAGAATAAGGACCTTGTATGGCTTTAGATTTTCACTGAATTGATAACCGCACATCAAAGTAACTAAAGACGCCCCTCAATAATGATCAGCATACAAAAAAGTCATGTCTAAACCAAAGCCCATATTTCAAACGGTGAAAAAGCCTGTAGCTGTGTAGACATGCAGAGTTCCCCAAAAGCATAGAACTTGGTAATTCACACTCAAACACTGAAAAAATTATTGTCATTAATCCAAATGTTGAAAATAATGCAAAGTACCTGCCAATCACACAATCCACAACTGAATCGGAACCAGCTCAAGCAGAAAATGCTCCAAAATGGACGAAGGACTCTGTAAATGATTCAGTTACAATAAGCGTGTTGAAGCAAAAACCCATAACTCGAATGGTAGGAAAACAAGCATACCAGATTCCCCCAATTCCATACAAATAAATAGAGCAATACTGAATGTACAGCCAAAAATATAACACGCCTAGATATAAGCGTCGCAATCCAAATGCCTGTGACTGCTAACATACACTGCACTCACCACAAACTAATCCACAAAGTGCAGAATGAGAAAGTGGAAAAAACATCAGTCTCTGTCCTAATATCAAGTATGTCCCAATGTGGCTGGCCCAGCCACCAAAGTAAATAATAGCCAAACACGAAGGTCGCCAACAGCGAGTGGAAAAAGGAACCACCCAAACACAAAAGCACCCGCACGTACGGCAAGTGCACGGCTCAAAATAGTTCAACCGAATGAAAAAAAGAGCCAGCACGAATCCTGTTCTGAAAATAAGTGTATTTAAAAGATACACATTATACTGGCAAAGAAAACAAATTGCACAAACCGGTTTAGGCTTAAAAGCCTTCCTCAGTGTGACAAAAATAAACAAGTACCATTACATTCAAATACAGCCCATTAATATATAAGGTAGTGAATAGGACAGAGGCCAATCAGAACAATAAACAAATAAAGCAATCAAAAATGTTCATTTAAGCTGGGAGGAAAAAGCCCTCACAGTTTAACAATCCACTTTTTTTCTTTAATATTCAAAACCTGATGTAATCCAGCTAAAACATTATTTTTCTGCACAATGCAATCAATAATAGTAAATCTAAAAAAAAAGTCTGATGGTTACATATATGCTTGTATAGGGCCCTGGTTTGTTTGTGTGCCCTAATATCGCCCAAGTGTTCACTTGTAGGTGATACCATTAAACAGTAGCTCAGAGCAAATCTGGGTATTGCCGTGGAGATTCTTTACATAATTATAGAAGGCCTTGTGGTTGTCTTTACTATCTGCTGTAATTCTGTTTTCATAGCTAGCTTTAGAGGATTCGATGACGGATCTCAACTTTTTGTTGAGGCTGCTAAGGGAGTTTTTCCAGTCTTGGGACTTCACCTTATTCCACATCAGTTTCCTCCTTCTGTTGTAGAGTTTGTTTGTGGCAGGGGACCACCAGACTGGCTTCCTTTTTTTGGAGGAGAGCATCTTGGTTCTGTTGGGTATGGCAAGATCCATGCATTTGTGTACGTGTTCATACAGTGCATTGGTGTATGATTCGGAGGTCATGCAACTGATCTCCATTTGCATGGGTGCCATGAAGTTAGCCACCTCTGTTTTTAGGAGTCCAAAGTTAGCTTTGGAGAGGTTTTTCATAGTGGTTACTTTACGGGGGGGGGGAGGGGGTGGATTTCCAAGGTGATTAGTTTGTGGTTTTTGAAACTGGCACAGGAAGAAGGCATTATTAGTCAAGATATTTGTTACCAACTCACAGTCCCATATCCAAAGTCTCAATATCTGTACCTATTACCAAAAATATATAAACATCCTACATGACCACCAGGTAGACCAATAGTATTGGGTAGAGGATCTCTGACGGAACCATTATCTGCCTTCCTGTCAAAATATTTACAGCCACTATTATCTATGGTTAGGGCCAGGATCAAAGACACCACTCGATTTTTACAAATTATTAATGATACTCAGTTGGATTCAGGTTGGCTATTATGCACTTTAGATGTCATTGCCCTATATATGAACATTCCCCACTGGGCAGGTTTAGAAGCCATTCAGTTCTGGCTAGATAAAGTGAATGTATACACTCTGGGATTTAACACCCTACTAATTTGCCTAATGGAACATGTTCTTACTAAAAATGTCTTCTACTTCCAAGGGAAGTGTTACTGGCAAGTTAGAGGCATCTTTTGCCCCCATTTATGCGGATTTGTTCATGGTATACATTGAGGAGCAATTAATCTATGATATATTTTTGGACACAATAAACAACTGGCATCGGTATCTAGATGACTGTTGGATGGTGTGGAGGGGGGATGTAACCTATGTACAAGAATTTGTACAATACTTAAATGGAAATAAGTGGGGTATTCAATTCACTTTGAATTGGGATTATAATCAAATTACGTTTCTGGATGTTAATATCATTTGGGATAGTGATGACACGCTCATGACAGAAGCTTTTAGAAAATTCCCCCAATTCAATACCCTTCTTCATGCAAACAGCCACCACCCTCCCCACATCATCCATAACATACCCAAATCTCAATTTTTGCATATTAAATGCATTTGCTCTACTGATCAAGCTTTTTTGTCTGGCAAGAAGGATTTAGCTAATAGATTTCTCAGCAGAGAATATCAAGTCGATAACATACACAAGGCTTGCTCCTTAGCAGCAGGACAAGATAGGGATGTATTGTTACAATACCGTCACATGTCTAGGAACTGGGGTAAACAAGCACCACAACCTGTTTGTTTGGTTATCACACATGGATGCAATACAGACACATTTAGAAACATTATCAATAATCATTGGGACATACTAATGGCCAATGAGAAATTAGCCGATATACTTTCACCACAATGTCTATTTTCTTATCGCAGGGGCCACACTATAAATTCTTATTTAACTCATTATAAGCACCTCTCTTCAACAAACACTCAACAGGTCACTTTATTTGCAGACAAATTAGTGGGCAGTATTCCCTGTGGCCATTGTAGGGCTTGTGCACATGTTTTGAAAACCAAGGAAGTTACTAGTAATAATACTTCAAAAATATACCAAATTCACATGTTTGGGAATTGTAGCAGTGACTGGGTTATATATTTGGCCACATGTTTTTGTTCCGCTTTTTATGTTGGACAAACATCTCGGCCACTGAGATTTTAGATTAGTGAACATCTCAGTGATATTAGAAACAAAAAAATGTCCAATGCACTCTATAAACATATTATGACCCATACCACTGCCAAATTCCATTTTACTATTATAGATACAGTCCATGGTAACAAAATATGCAAAACAGGATGGCATACTATTCTAAATGAAAAATAATCTACTTGGATTGTTAGGCTGGGGACTTTGTTTAAGCCTGGTCTCGGATCTGAACTCTGATTAGGTGTTTTATTATTTAAAGGATATGTCATTTAATGTGTGTTATAGCACTGAATAAGGCTTTATTATTGCCGAGACTGGGTTGTTTTGGGTTGCCACAATAAAAGAATATTTATTCATATCTCTCTTTGATGCTGGACTATTTTGTGTTCTTTTGCAGTTGCTACATTGCCTCAGGATGCCCAAGTTCACCAGGTTAATAGGAGCAAAACTCTGATCTGTGATCAAAGTCAGAAAATCCCAATCCCTCAGAGCCACACGCTCCAGGGATCTAAACCTTGTCATCACAATAAACAAAACATGCTGGAGGGATAGGTTCCTGACCAGAGACTCCCTATACATTTGTTTCTGTTTGTTTGTTCTGATTTACTGCCAAGGAGTGTATCATATAACTGAGTTTCCCACCCTCCCTGCCTATTGGTATCCTGTTCTTATACCTGGTGGCTTTGCAGCTGCCCACCCCTACTGAATATTTGATCTGGGACACTCCTCCCATTCTAGCACCAAGTTTCTTAACCTTGAATTATCTTCTTCTCCTCCTTCCCCCTTTCCACTTTACTAAAAAAAAAAAAAGTCTAAGCTTGTTTCCTGCCTTTCCTGTAACTAGTCTAGTCCAGACACAGATTTGCTGTATCCAGGACTGTTTGTAAGATTCTGAGCCCCCCAAGCCTTTCTGTTTTGGAGGGAAGCCTTCTAGCTTATCAGTGGGAGTGGTAAGCACTAGGTAGCCTATATATGCAATGTGGAAAAAGAGAAAAAAAAATAAAAATACACTGCTGGAATTCATTTGGTGCTCTGTTCTTGGTCCTCCTTTATTCTTCCTCTTCATTAACAAACTGAGTGATGACTCTGAGACCTTAAATGCAGATAGCCATAGCCTTGTTATTCTTAGGCCAAGGAGCCTCATAGTTTATATACAAGATGCTCTATAACATGATACCCACTGTGTCTGCAAGTGATGAACTGTCAGAAAGCTTTTTACTAATTCCACAGTGATGTAAATAATAGTTCTTGGGACAACCAGTGACTAAACAAAGCCATTCCTGTTGTTATTATGGATTCTGGGGTCAAGTGTTACCTCAAGTGAAGTCTTCAAATAGCTGAACATTTGGCGAGATACCTCTCTCTCTCTTGTGTTCATCACACAGATGCAACCTATAAGAAAGATAAGTCACAGCTCAGCATTGCCTTCAGTGCAATCCAGCTTTTAAACCACAAAGCCAGGCTGACCACAGTGAATATTCTGTCTAAACCAAAATATCTATGCCCTGCCAATTTTCTCTGTAAGTGTGAGTAGAAATGCAAAAGTTCTTCAAACTGTGGTAAAATGAATTTATAGGTTTGTCAAAAATTCTATTTTAAACAGGAAGATTGTTGTGTTACAGTGGAAAAGCTGGTTTCCTTTCAGTTGAGGTTAAGGCCAGTTGCATTCTGGACCTGCTGATAGAAAAGCTATCATTTGCAGATTAAATAAATACAATTAGAAAGTATTCAAATTATTTAATCCCACTGCACTGTGGACTTATCATTCAGTCCACCTGATATGATTTTAAGCCTTGCAACAACTAACTATTTTGAAAGCTTCTTCTACATTTCTTTGAGATACAAATGGATGAAAATTCAACCAGGCTAAAAACAGATGAATTTAACTCATCAAGATATTAAAAAAAACAACAACTTTTTTTTACATGTAGGCAAAAAAACCCTGCGTGCCCCATATGTGGAGTTTTGCCCTTAGTCCCTATATATTTAACCCATGTTCACATAACCATGAAGAAAAGAGAAAACACCATGCACGGTAAACCATTGCCAGAGCACACAAAGAAATTTCACTGGTAGTGATATTTCTATGGTAAAAATTGACTGACAAATTAAAAATTTATGAATATAATCAAGAAGTTGAAGCCTTATTCAGAAGATGCTCAACAACTAGCGGGATGAAGCCTTGTTCAATACCTAGCTGGATTATCATTATATGTAGGGAATCTCCAGGTTGGCATCATGCATTTGTGATAAACATCTTATAAGACAAATAAGTGCTCTAGACAAAACATCTTTAAATAGAAATGTCACAACCCACTTCTATTGCACAAATCATCTCCTAGTCAAGCTGTTATAAATGTTATCATTATTTTTTCTTTGAATGCAAACCTTTCTATTCCCCAATGTGACATAGTACTTTGATTTTTGTATTGTGTTTTTTTCACTGTTGCTTTTAATGTGTTTTTTTTTTTTCCATGGCTAGGCTTTGCTTGAAATAGGGCCATGTCGATCAGTGTTTTATCTTAGCTATCACATTTAAATAAAAGCAAACAAACAAACAAGTTATACATATGCACTGTCAATCCACTGTTAAGAGGAATTGTGCTTCAGTTAATCAATGACTGTCCTTCCTAATGCTGTTCGTACAACTGTGGTATTACTTTTTCAGGTCTTTCTTTTTGCTCAGTAACTAAAGTATACCTTATGGATTATTTGTGCCCTCCTTCCCCCTATACTCTCACTTCACCCACTCATTTTATTTCTGTCTATAAACTTGGCTTATGCCCTATACTATTTTATGCTGTCAGCTTTTCTTCACCTCTCTTAATTTAACTCAAGGTCTCCTAATTCACCCTACCACGCCTCCAAGTGATCAATTTATTCTGAAAAAAATCTATCTTTTACCTTAGATATCTGTGCCTTTCTTGGACTTCGTTTTTCCTTTCACGGTTTCACCTTTGGTAGTTTGGATAATCTGTATACGTGTTCTTGAAAGTTTACCTGTTGTGTTGCCGATTTTATTGTACTACATTGTTTTAATTCTTACAGTCTATAATGTTGTAGTGTCAATGTTTTATCTGTATTTAATGTACTGAAAATTCTTGAATAACACATCATTCAATATGTTTACTATGTATACTCCTGATTGTAGGATTGTGTTGTATACTTAGCTTAATTAAAATGCTAAGTATTTCATTTTAGTCATTAACACATTAATATGTCATGTCTTTTGATTTCAACTGTACTATGACAAAACAAATCACTTTGTTAATTTCTTTCACATATGTGAGCGACAGTTCAGTTTATCTGTTTTATAAGGTAAGGAAATTAAGTGATTAAGAAGATTGGAATGCGTTACAGTTATGTCTATCTGACTGCTTTATATTGTGTTTGAATATTTGACTACCTTTAGTCAAGAGGAAGATGTAAACATTTCAAGGACTAGTTTATTTACCTTCTAACAGATGAATGAATAAACAAAAAAGCATCATGGGTTAAGCTAGACATGGGTTTGATGATTAAAGTGAATGTTGTCTGGATGTCTCTTGTTATCAGTATGAAGGGTTTCAGATAAAGTGAGTGTTTCCATTCTCCAAAAGAGTTGGGAGGTATTCACAGTTTGGCTTACTTTTCAGTGGGAATATGCATAAGAGGAAACTCATTGAAGCAATGGAAGTGAGAGCACAAGATGGCATACACTAGTTTAGATTTTTTGTATCACATTTATAGCTTTAAAAAAAAAAGTCTTTCTTTGCTTTATTGATCATATATTGTCAACATTTACATACACCCTGTGAAGGGTAGTTATAACAGGTTCCATTATCTTTAAGTCAAAGATTCTTGAGTACAGCTCTGTGATACAGACTTAAACAAGCATTATATTAACAAGGTATTCTAATGCAGATAGTTAACAATCCCAAGTAATACTAGCTTCTAGAGTTGTGAAACAAACAAAAAAAAAATAATCTATGAAACTACAGGACAACACTGAACGCAGACAACAGCTATACAGTTCCAGTACCCCACAAAAACTGCAGCTCCTTACTGAAATGTTAAGACCACAGTTATAATACTTCTATAGTATTTTTGATTTAAGGTAGGGCATTAAATGTTAAAAAAGAGAGCACCTTAGTCTTTCTCATTACTTCAGTCTCTTGTACTTGAACAAGCTCAGAAACATTAGATAGTCAACAACTTTCTATCTCTGGGTATCTCTCACCCCTTTGTAGTGTAGAGACTCTGGTAACACTTATGAAGGATTTCTAGAATATCAGAAATGGTATTTATCCTCTCATCTGTTTCCAGATGCACAAAAGCCTGAATCAGCAGTTTAGCACCAAGTTGTCTGAGCCTCATTAGTAACAATTTTGTTAAATCTCAAAAAAAAAAAAAAAAGAAAAAAAGAAAAAAAAAGATCCTTCTTCCCTTTCCTTGAATTTTCAGAGTGCTGGTCTGCCTTCACCTAAGCTATCTTTTCCTTTGCCATGATTTTATTTCTAGATGCCCATCTGCATACTACATAAGTTCATTCTTTTTAGATTTAAAATAGCTTTCTCTTTTTTTCTAGATACCACTCCAATCTGTCTTCCAATGTGCTATTAATATTATCACAAGAGTTAACCAAATCTATCCTTTGTTCAGCTACCATATTGCTTAAATCATTTACTTGCCCCCTGCACCTGTCAAAAAGTCAGGTGTCTTTAAATAGTACACTATAAACCTCCAGTGTTTGTCTAGCAGGATTGTTCCCTGTCAGCATATGACTTTCTCTAGGGTGTGGTCTGACAACCCTATTTGGTGGGAATACAATGTCTCTACCATATAATTATGCTGTTGAGTTATTAATATTTTATGCATTCTAGATAAAGAATCAAACCTAGGGGAGTATGGAATGTAGTGTGACATTGTATCAAATAGATCAGCCATGCCCAGTAGGCCCAATGGCTCCTTACTGAAGAGTCAGAAGCAAAACTGCAGGAAACGAGCAAATGTCAAACTCGTTCCTCTCCTTTAGAATTCTTTTTTGCTGGAGGGCTTGGCTGCCTTGTACACCCTAACTTATATATGCAAACTCCAAGAGCACCATATATCTGAGAAAAGGGAATATTCCGAGAAACAGCATGTAAATGCATTCAGTTTTAGCAATACAGGACTCACTAAAGTGGGTTTCAGCATTTCAAATGGATACTAGAGAATGCTTCATTGCATTTAGTGATGTACCTGCACAACCCTGAGACTTCTACTGCCTTTGGGCTCCATTGAGCATCTACACTTTTCAATATACAGTTCCATTCCCCCATAAAAACTGCAACTCCTTAATGAAATGTTATGAGCACAATTATAATATTTCCGTATTGCCTTTGATTAACTTTGGGGGGATGAATGCTAAAATATGGATCACCTTAGCTCCATATAGATCTCGTGTACCTACCATTGCTGAAAACTAATGTGTCATCTGGTATAAACATGTTAGATTTCCAGGTCAGCAAGTCTACTCCCCTATTTCTGGTAAGAGAGAATCGTGCTGAAATCTCCTGCACCAGAACCACATAACAGCTTCTTGCAGAGCCACCATGTTTAAATAAATATAATCAGACCTTGGATTCAGTAAGCAAACATCAGTCAACCTCTTCTCTCATCACATTACTCAGAACTAATTAACAACAATAAAATGAATTACAACATTAACAACTTTCTAGAGTAATATTGAAACGAGACTGCCAAATTGTACTGAGTTCTATAAATAACAAAGAAAAATTAGAATATCTTAATGTAAAACAGAAAAGAGTCCAGCCTAGCTACTGTTACTGGTATTATCCTTTGCTAACAGCACCTATTAAGAAACACCTCCCCTATCTCTTATAAAAATAACCTGTGCATCCTTGTTGTATCAACAATGCTCTGATATGCATATCTTTCTAGACATTGTTGCTTATTCCAAAATGTATAATATGAGAGTCAACATGTACTTATTCTTCTCATCAGTCTAATTGTCTAACTGGTAACAATGACATACAATAAATGTTCCTGCAGCAAGGCTAGATATTCAGAGTAAAGGTACCCTTCATTTAACTCCTCAGCATTTGAAAGATTAAAAAAAAAACAGTTTACTATTCAACCCTGACAGAATGTCCTGTCCCAGAAATGTGATCTCCATAGCAAGTTAAATTTAAATGTCTTGATGTATTAGATAATCAATCCTTATCTTTCATTCATGACCCATATGAGGTAATAAGATTCCAAGACACATTGACATAAAATCAGTGGGCATTGGTGTCACAAAGGAAGACTGTACCAACTAGTTATCTTCTGATTTTTGGTAAAAGCTTCACATCACCAAAGTGTGACCCTTTTTTTACATGAACGTTTCAAGTTTCTGTATTACAATACTGATCCACTAGCATTGGTTACAAAGACTATATGATCCCAATATAACAATCATGCATGCTTGGAGAATCCAAAGCAATATATGCCAAGAAATGATTCAACTAGTAACAATTTCTTCCATTTTTGATATCATGCCCATTAGGTGAGGTGTATTTAGCTAATCTCCACCTTCAAAACAAGACAAGGAACCACATGTGTAATATACAGTTAAAGCATGCAAAAGATATATGTGTAACATATATTCACAAGATAGCTTGCTGCTCTGCATTTCCCTGACTCTATCATCAAAGAACAGTACAAACCATCCCTCAACAACACTGCAAAAGAAGAGAAAAGTCAACAGTTCCAAATCTGTCAGACATAACCTTAAATATCTTAACATTTTAGCATGTTCTAACATCCTTCTACAAATTACTCCTATTGCTGAGGCACCATTCACTTGTGTTCCAATCACCATTAATTTTGGAGCTCCCTTCTGCTGAAATACTGGGAAAGTTTGTTCCACTGTCAACCTCCAGCTGACATTCTATGTTGAACTTTTAAAGAAAATCTGGAAAATCAGGTTTAAGCACTTTTTGCTGTTTAGGACATGTGGAGGATCTCTTCAGGAACTGAGATAAGGCATCTTTCCTGTCTGAGAATGCTTTGACCTTCACCTGTAAGTCACACTTTTAGAAAAGCAGAGTTGAGTAAATGAAAACAGATGGGCCAAATTCATAAAGGTTATAGCGATGTATACACAAGGAATACACCTCATGGTAACTTTTTCAGCATTCAGCTAAGGCCCTAACACTGTGGTTTTGAACAAAGACATGTAGCTCCACATTTGGCTGTATCTGCAGCCATACTACATGCTAATGCAGTCTGGTGGATAGGGATTTCTCAGTTTCTATAAGCTCCCCCTCCCAGAACTGCCTCTGGGAAGGTATCTGCATGCCAAGTCTTCTTCTTTCATTTTTTTCCCAGTTAGGGGTCGCCACAGCGGATCATCTGTCCGCTCATGATTGGCAGTGGAGTTTTACAGTGTCAAGTTGCCAGCCCGGCACACAACCTTCCACAGAAGGCACACACATGCACACACTCACACCTAGGGCCAATTTAGAGTGTCCAATCTACCTGCTGCAGTATGCATGCCAAGTAATTTACAGACTTCTTCAGCCAAGTAGATTAGCATGTCCACTCCTTGCACCTCTTGGTAGTTTGGCCATGTTCACCAATCACAGTACAGGTAAGTACTGGAGAGTTCAGTGAGAAGGTAGTGTTATAGGTGCATAATTTAGTGTATGTGAGGGGCTGAGTGTTTCAGTGTATCTGTGAGTTCATGTTTGCCTGGGAGTTAGAAGTTAGAAAGTAGTGAAGGGTTACATGTCTGAGTGTGTGTTTGTGTGTGTGTGTGTGTGTGTGTGTGTGTGTGTGTGTGTGTGTGTGTGTGTGTGTGTGGGTGTGAGTTTGCATTCATCTGTGAATTTGTGTCAATGTGCGTGTATGCGCTCGCATGTGTGTGTGTGTGTGTGTGTGTGTGTGCATGTGTATGGAGAGGGGGGACGAGGAAAGGGGGAGTTGGAATGCCTATCATACTTTCACACAACTGCAGTCTAACAAGAAGAGCCTGCAGCATTGGGTATGGAAAACACTAGACACCAGGGCTAGCTCTTAAAGTTCATGCCTGAGCAGCACTTTGAATAAGGATCAGGAGCTTGTGGAACAACTGGTCACCAGGGATACTCCTTTGTACTTCTGACAGCTTTATGGCACTTAAACGTTATGGGGATAGGGGTGTAACCTGTAGAAAACAGGGATAACTTTTACTTGTCATGCCTTAATGTCTCATAGACATCACAACGATTGAAACAGAACAGTTACACTCCAAATAAAACCTTTACTTGTCATACCTTAATGGGATATACACATCATGGGGATTCGGGGGACCACTAGACACCAGAGATAATTGTTACTTCTCATGCCTTAATGGCACTTAAACATCACAAATATCTGGGGTAACCACTAGACACCAGGCATAATGTGGATGTGCTGATGGATATGGTGTGTGCAACTCTAAAGTCTGGCATTAATGAGTGAAATCTTCTTTGATTTATGAGGGCAGGAAAAACAGACATTGGGAACATTCAGAAAAACACAGGACATGGTCTAGGATCTGTGTTTTTTGTATGTGTGTGTGTGTGTGTGTGTGTGTGTGTGTGTGTGTGTGTGTGTGTGTGTGTGTGTGTGTGTGTGTGTTGAGGGAGGTGCCTCAACAAACACAATGCAGTTGCCAACAGTGTTACCTACTGCAGCAAGTGCTGATCTGCCCTTAACAGTAGTTAGCTGCAATTCAAAGACATCCAGCTTAGCCCATAATGAGCTTTTCACTGTCTCTGAATCACAAGTCACAATACTGTGAAAATAGGGTCTTTCTACCACTAGCTATGAGGATCTTTATGAATCCTCCAAAGAGTCTCCTCACCCTACTCTTACTCGTGTCTTTACTGAAGTATACTCTGTGTCTGCGGGTTTCAACTGTATAATCACTGTCAGTATAAACCACTGATGGTGAACCTATGACACGCGTGTCAAAGGTGAGATGCCACGACACTTTGCGTGACACACCAGCATTCACCAACACCCGAGTTACCAAAGAAAATGCTTTTGCTTTTGCTGCTTGCGTGAAGTGCATTGAATTATTTTGTGCCAGGAACAAGTTCAACGACAGTGCTGCAGAGGTAAGGAAGTTATTAACCTCAAATAATATTTCAGTATACTTTCTCGATAGAGTCTGCAAAGGGTAGTGCTGACATTGTTTTCTCTTCATGGTTACACTTCTGCTAAGGGCAAGTAGTCTGCATTTCTAGGAGTGTGCTGTTTTACATTCTTCTCAACTGTCCCTTTTAATCCCTGCTAAAATTGACAACTTTTTACACTTAATGACAATAATTAAATTCACAGACTAATTTTACTTCAGAAAATGTATTTTAATTCATGTTCATTTTCTTCCTTCGGTGTCTCAGATTAATAGTACTAGCAGTTTAAAACTGTCCATGTCTCTTATTTCTAGATTTGTCCCTGATTCTGTTGAGATTTATCCCTGATGTATTGAGAGCCATGCTTTTCTATTTTTATTTATTTATTTATTTATTTATGCATGCATGCATGTATGTATGTATTTACTTAATTTATTTATTTTTTTGTTTTGTTGGGGTGACATGCAGGCAGAGTCAAGTTAGGCATTTTTTGACACTCCAAATCCAAAAGATTCACCATCATTGGTATAAACTCTAGCTTTAATTTCATATTTCTAGGGTGTTTGCAGTGAGCAGTGGATCCCATGGGGCTAGGTTGGTAAATCTATGAGCACTGTCAAATCTAGTGCCAGATTCTGGCAATTCCAACCAATGTAGAAAGTGCTGGAGAATACATTTGACAGAATCATTCGCCTACAGTCTTTCCAGCACACCTATAATCCAAAGGTTTTTCCTGTGGGTTTGGTCATATGTGTGGTTTGTCTGTCTTGCAAGGTTTCCATTCTCACTTCTAGGTTAGCCTTCTTTTCTTTTAATAAAATATTTTAGATCCCTCGTACTCCCACAAAGGAGAATACCGACTTTGGGCCTCAACTTCTACCACCTTCTCAAATGGCTCTCTGGTGTCCTGAATCTTAACTGATCCCATGTCACTGGCACTGTATACAGAAAGTCATGCTCTGTGCCATCATTTCTGCTCATCCTTTGCAACTTTTACTGTGATGTCTTGAACAATGAATGTAGATAAATTTGATTGTTATTATGAATACATTCTACCACCTGGACAGCAACCAAAGAAATGAAACAATGTATGTTCCCAGGCTGACAGACATATTGCTGAAGCATCTAAGAGGATGGTATTTGCTGTGCTGAGGATTGCATGTCCTTGGTACTGGACTCAAGAAAATAAATTTACATCTCTTCTGATGAAAAAGAACACAAGGGAGGTGAAGAGAAGATTGCCTTCTGTGAGGAACTTGCATTTCTTCATTCTGAGACAGATACATTTTAGAATCCACAGATGAGTTTTAGTACCTATAATAGCTGATTCTCAGCTTGTATTTTTTTTTTTTTTTTGCTTTTTACCACATACTGGTTCTACTATAAAACGTCAACTTCTTAAATGTCAATGTGCCAAAAGGACAAAAAAAAAAAAAAAAATTCCTGAAAGTAAAAAGGTTGAAAAAATCATTTTATCTGCTCTTTGCAGGAGGTCAAGCTACCTACAGCCTCCCCCCGATCTTATATATACCAATTCCACCACTGCACCACCTTGAAAAAGGGAGATATCTCCCTAAACAAGTGAATCCTTGCCAGAGCACATTTACAAATCACATTGGCAATGATTTCCTATGGGAAAAACCATTCAGCATTATGCCATTTGTCTTTTTTTTGTACTATACCGAGGCTTGAGCAATTTTACCTTGAACATGTTTAGGGAAGCCCCATATACTACCTTTGTAAAGTAACAGTCCTATATCTAAAAGAATGTTTTACAAGCAAAACCCTAGAACTTTTTTTTTCAATGTATTTGAATGCCAAACAAGACTCCCACTGTTTATTTTGTCAGTCACAAATTTACTCTGTGTCTTTTGCATTGTAGCTGCTCATATTGTTCAACAGTCATCACTGCATTTGATTTATGGGGTACTGCACATAACAACAGTGGAAAAACCCATCCTTAAATGAGTGCCATTGGGCCTTACACATGCTATCCCCCAGACAATCAAGTTTACATTCCCCAGAGTCAATAATTTGCAGTTATGTTCTGCATTAAGGTTAGAATTATCTTGAACTAATGTTCAAACACTATCCAATTATTTATTCTTATTTTATGGAGGATGGGACACGAGTGTTATTTTAGAAGAATTTTCCCTTTATTTATAACATAGGATCACTTTAAAATAACAACCACAGTTAATGTTTCGCCAGTTTGGTCTAAGCTTAAGTACAAGAAAATAATTCAGAAATGTAATTATAAAGATAGTAAATGAGCATCACTGCAGTAGTACAATTAGTATTTCTTTATTTCATCTTAGTATACTGGTAGGGGATAATCTGTTTATCCTTACAGCATGCTGTGTCTTGTTTATTTGATTGCTATGCACACAGTACAATATTTGCATTATTAGTTCCAATCAGTCCCCCCTGATGGAGTTTCATCATACTGGGGTTTTCCCCGTCTGCCTTCAGACATGCTTTCAATCAACATAAAACATACCTCAGAAACACAAGAGATCAAGCTTTTGACCGCAATGTTACAGTTAATAACTTTTAGCACAAGGAAGTAGCTCTGAAACATTACAGTACATAGGCTACCTTGTCAGGCAAGCTATGGACTAGCTGACACTTATTTCTTATAAGTGATGTAGTTTGTTAACAAAATGAATTAAAAGATATGGATTAAGAGTGGTTTTGTTTTCTGAATAATGCCTTCAAGACCCCGAAGGAGATGTAACAATCAGAAAAGAGTAGAGAAGCCTCCATTTGTACCTCTTTTTTTCCTCAGAGTTAATGTCATATAACAATCAATGTAGACACAGGAGTTCCATTACTAGAAAAATTAAAGAAATGAGGATTCATGCCTACCTTATGAGAAAAAATACGAGTTAATGAAAAGAAAAGGACTTTTGACCATCTGTTTCCAGAACCTTCATGCTAAACCAACACATGAAACAGTGACTATAAAAGAATTCTAAAGCTCTAAAGTACATTTAGTGAAATATTAAGGGCTGATATACTGACATGCTTCTTTTTGCAATTATGACAGAGAACAAATTGCTAGTCACTAAGCCTTATGTGTTGGTACTTCTGAGTAATGTATTTAAATGACCTTAGAAACTTAAATAAGATGAAAGGAAGGTTAAAGCAATTAGGTATTGAGAGGCATAGCCTTTAGAATGAGTAAAGGTTTAGCAGCTTAGGGCTTTTCAGTTTTGACAAAAAAGAAACAGAGAAGAAACCTTACTTTTCCTTACTTGCTGTTTGATCAATGTAACCTTTTAGGCATCTCTTTTATACTGTAACATTTAAAGTTAATAGCATGCTGTAAATGCTAAGGGATAAATCAGGGAAATAAAAAAAACAATGAAATTTATTTTTTCCCAGAGAATGACATAAGTCTTGAACTGGCAGCCTCAGGCTAGAATGCTGTGTATGCCAGATAACATCCTCAACAGGTAAATGACAGGAAGGAGAGTTGAAGAGTGAGTGTTGGGATGTATGGGTGGTCTTCATGGATAGTATAACCTTATTCTATGTTTCTTTATGAAAATGTATGAATAATATAATGTAAGAGTCAAGGAGACAAATTTCTAAAGAAAAAAAATCACAAGATTGAATCTGAAGAACATAGAAATATCACAGAAGAGAGAAGACACCTAATTTATCCTTTATTTATATGCGTCATTGCAGGGAACATTTTGTAGGGAGGAAAATATACACCGAGATGAAGAAAAAATGTGTTTAGAGTGCATTTGTCCTTTAAGTGAATAGACAGTCTTCCAGTGATCTGTTTTGTGTTTCCTGTGATAGAGAATCTGGTGGCCATTATTTGCAAGGGCTCCATCAGTTATTATTTGTCATGATAACCAGTAATGGCAGGTTTTCTTAATGGAGTTACCAGGCTGAATAACTTTCCTTTTACAAATATGCCTCAGATGTTGGATATGAGTCTGCTATAAATGGTTTATGAATATTTTTATTTCATTTGGAGCTATTAACCTTTTTCAGTGTCAGGTGATTTAAAATATTATGATTCATGTGCTGCATATTTTCTACTATATGATTTTAAAAAGGTTTTATACCACTTTTCTCATGACTGCTCATCTGCATTTGTGCTTTTTTGGTTACATCACCCATGTATAACTGATTATGAATGACTACAGAATTCATGTTAGCTATTAGATATCATTTCAAACTGTTAAGTCATGTTGAGTTTTATAAGTTTAAATAACCTGTGAACATCTTGCTGAAATCTTCCTTATTGTGCCTCTGTTATAATGCATTTTTACTGTATTTACTGATAGAAAATTAATTAACTCTGAATAATAAAGATGATGCATGAAATGAGAAACACACATACATCATTAATCAACTACATCTAGGCATTGCCAGGGCACTGATAAAGCTTTTTACTGAAAAAAAAACTGATGGACAAACACAGCAAGCAATATGTCTTATACATGGCAAAAGTGAAATTAATTTTTGTGGTGCGTAGTATGCTGTTTGAGTGAAGTGTAAGATATAAATTACTTAAACCATCCTGTTCACTAACTTTGGGTAGTTTTGTCACATTTATGGAAGTGTATGTTGAATTTATTAACATTAACAATTAAGCTTGCTTTGTCAGGACTGATGTGTTTGAACTCATTAGTCTGCTGCCTATATGGATGAGTAAATACATTGTTGTATTTCTCTTTGCTTGGCATGCTGCCTAGTTGTCTGTCTAGAAAACATGACAAACCTTACTTGAACTTTTAATTTAAAATGTATATGAGTTATGGTGTAGAACAGAAAAGCAATTAATTGGCTACTGAAGCAAAAAAATGTCTCCTTGTATCTCAGAGATCAAAGACAAAGTAGCTCCTAGGTTAATAGATATCTGCAGTAAAAGTTAAATAAAAAGGCAAGCAACTATGTTAAATAAAAAGTGAAAGAGTATTTTGCAAGCCTTAGAACAGTTAGAACTGCAATTCTGATTTTACTTTGTAATGACTTGAAAAGAAAGTTGACGTGGTTCTGCTTGCTTTCAACACCGAATCTAATGACTCACAGAACTGTAGCAGGCCTAAGAGGCTACACCAATGAAATATAGTGACACTAATAGGTATTATTAATAATGGGTTGTAATACCAGGAGTATTTGTAGTGGTAATACTCTTTGGATAGTGTACACTCCTTCTGAGGTTTAGAATGCTGTTACATAATGTGAATGCCAGTCTGGATACATTAATGCTTGAGCTATGCATTTTAAGTGCAAATAAAGCTATCTAATGTTAATTTAAGCACTAGAGTTCAAAACAGTTCTGTGGCTGACAAAATACCTTTTCAGGCATTAATAATAAGCCATCTTGAAAGAGTACTACAAATTATCCTAGACTGTGTAAAGTCTGGTCCCCCCCCCCATGTACTTTGCAAACTGGTAATTTAGTCTTACCCTCATAACTACCAAAAATTCCTCACCTATTAGAGCAAAAATACACCAGCTTCCACACATAGACTACACTCTTTCATGTAGTAAGACCCTATTATTGTCTTCCCAATTTTAAAAATATTTCAATATTTGAAAAAAAAAAATCAACAAAAATATGTTGAGCTACTTGAAGAGTGAAAAAAAAACACTTCAGTGTCAGCCAACATAATTTTCACAATATCTGTATCATTTGGAAAGAGCTAAGAAGGCTTATTGTTACTTAAGTACATAATCTGTAGTAGTTCAGGTACAACAGTACACATAGCATTTATTTTAGCAGCTGATTATGGTCACTTCATAGTTAGATTTCTAAAGCATGGTTCTTCCCATCCCCCATGTTTGCTTACAATTCTCCTGTCATAGCTGCTCATCACTGATGACCCAGTCCGATATGTCCTGCATGACGGGGGATACCTTTTCAAAATATTTCACCTGAGTGTGATAGCATCTTTACTACAATATATGGTCTCATAGCTGATCAAAATAGCCCTATCCAACTGTTTCTGGCTGCAGTTGGGATTTGCAACATCTGAACAGAAATTGATAAGGCACATGAGTTACAGCCCACTTAGGCAACAGCCCGACACTGTAAAACAGACTGAAGTGATTTCTGTGAGATGCGATAGTCTTTTTCTTTAGATAAGAATAAATCACAAATTTGTGATCACACTTTAGAGTGCTGCTCATGCATGCTACATGTAAGCCTTATACCTCAGCTGCATACAGAAGCAGCAGAACAATGGTAGGCCTGCATTGTATAGCCATGGCCAGCACCCATATTTACCTGATGAACAGCATCTTTTCACAAAAGATCTCTTTGGCCATGCACTCCCCATCCCTACTGCCTGAGCATTTCAGTGAACACATAATTCTCTGTTTACTCTAATCTTATCCTCCTGCAGTCTGGTAGCTGTTATTACTTGAAAACCAACATGGGGCAATTTTAGCTCTATATGCTGTACAGTTGTTTGACAGAAGCTTCCTTGACATGCAGGATACGAACATAGCTGTACCAGTGGGATCATGAGTACAAACCACATACTAAAAAGGCCTGCTTGACTGGGGGTGCATAATGGCACATACAATCAAAAAATGTTAGTAGTTTTATATAAATAGCAGTAACTGTTGTCTGTACATTTACAAACCTCGACGATAATTGCATTATTATACTGCTGTCTTTTGTGAAGCTTTGTAATTTTTTTCAATTTCAGCAGCATACAAACAAATATATGCAGATGCTGCTTAATAGTATACAACATGTACACGTGGAAAGCTGCACAGTCACAATACTAGAGAAAACAGAGACCAGATTTTCTATACATGCTTTCTTTTATGTATGTATGTATGTATGTATGTATGTATGTATAAGAGTGTGTGATTAATAGAATAAGATATATGTGAATATACAGCTGCATAATACCTTTTGTTTCAGTAGTACCTGTAAATTTTACTAGATTTACTCAGTAGCAGTGTTCACAACATGATTCTGGCTTGAAGAGGGGTGTAATGAGCACACAGCTATTTATACATTCTTTTACACCTGTACATTGTTAATGAGCCTCATATACATTAAATAATATGGAATTACATTATGCAGGCTTAGGACAGCTTGTCAGAACTGTGCATTTTTCTTCCTAATCCATGCATCCCATTCATAACTCTCTACAAGTGTTTGCAGTGAGAATATGATATAACATTGTATGAATAGCATATCTCATGCTTGATGGCATGTCTATTTATAGCAGACATTAGAGCTCCCCATTTTATTTTACTTTGACTCATAGCTCTCAACTGTCTCTAATTTCACAGAATGTCTCTACTTTTTCTCTCATATTTTTTTTTTTTCACGTAAAATATGTGGTCTTCTGTCAAATTGTTGAGGATTGCGGCCAGTAAATAATGACAGATATTTGAATTTCAGACTTCTTAAATTTAGAAAAATGCATGCTAATGTAAAATGTTATTCTATCAACTTTTGAAGTATATAAGACCATTATTTAAAATACGGCTCTGATTTTGAGTCTTTGTCTCTCATATTTTTTGGCTTTCTACCTGCTTCTTGTGCTAAGAGGTAGACAGGAATGGATCTTAAAAAATTCTCTACTCCCTATAGGCATGAATTACTCTGGATAACATCGATATATGCACCTTTACAGAGACCTGGTTCAAGACAATTGACAACACCTAATCAGTACAGGGTTTCAACATCTGCCACATGTTCAGGCCCACTGCACTACATCATGGCTAACTATAGAACCTCCTTTATGTCTCTCTCAGCCCATAACTCCTGTTTAATTAGTTTGAAGTGTCTAAGTATTAAGCCAAACACCATGCTCCTAAGGCACTTCAAGAACCCTTTCATTAACTGGTAGATGTATACATCCTCTAATATGTATACCCAGAGATTTTTGGACTTCATCAATACAAACTCTCTGCACCAGTTAGTCCACACCCCAACCACAGGCAAGAAAATCCTGAACTTGGTCCTCACCAATACTGAATAGTTCTGCTGCCTACCAGCTGTGACCCTCTCCCTGGTCAAATCGCACCACATATCAGTCACATTCACCATAACACTGAAGCCAGAAGCATTGTCCAATACCTCAGTATACAGAGATTTATGCCAAAGCTAATCTACTGAAACTGAGTAATGACCTGGCTAAATTCACCTTCACCTTCAAACTCAGTGACCCCACTGCTCATGTAGAAACCTTTGCTGTCATGCACTCGTGTGAATAGCTGTACAAATGCATCTGTTCCCCTCAAAAGTAAATTCAGTTCCAAATTCAAAAACAAATCCCTATGTTGTAATGGGTATAAAAAGAAACTCATTGCACATAAAAATAAATTCAACCCTTTAGAGGCAAAAATAAAAGCTCTTGCTAAACTTAATAGGAAACTCTGGACCCTGATCATATTAGCCAAAGCCAGATATGTGATAAAAATGATCATGCAGGCAAAGGACAACTGCAAGACCTTCTTTAAGTATATTAGAAACCTTTCCAAACAATGCCCAACACTGAGCAGAGATAAAAGTATACAATGTCACTTACTCTGACCTGGATGCAACAGTCAATCTGCAAGTGGATAAATTTAGCTCTAACTTCACCCCCCTTCTCTTCTACATTCCCAGATGTCATACATGCACCTAATCCAAACCCAAGTCTCACATTAGCATATCTTCAAGACCACTATCCATGGCCAAGAACACTGCTTCAATGTAGCCAGATAACATAACCCACTGCTTGGTGCCAAGCCTGAAATAAGACAGAGGCCATTTAATGTCAACGTCCAAAGAGACATTGTGACAGAGTAATGGAGAATAACAGCTGTCCTCCCCTTGCTCACAGGTGGGGCTTTAATGGATCTGGGAATTTATAGACCCATATATCTGACCAGTCTCATCGGTAAAGCCATGGAAAGGATCATTATTCAATTAATTAATAAATAAGGATGTGAGTAGCCTACAAACTCTTGACCCAAGCCAGTTCTAATTTGTTAAAAGCAGATCATGCTTACTTAACCTGGTTGATTTCTTTGAGCAGGTCAATGAAGCAATGGCTGAGGGCAAATCAATATACACCACACATCAAGTCCTTGCAAAAGCATTCGACATCATCTCACACCCAAGTATCTTAGAATAATGATCTCATCTAAATGTTAACCCCTATGTAACTCATTGGATAGCAAACCCAGGAAATTAGGGAGAGGGGCTGCTCTACATCCTCTCAAAGACCTGTCACAGGTGGCATACCTCAGGGTATAGTCCTTGGACCACACATTTTGGCATTCACTTCTTGGAGATCAACATTACTGTTAAGGCATTAAGGCTGACCAAGCTTGCAGATGACTACAAGTTTGGTGCTATCATAAACTCCTCAGAGGAAGCAAAAACCTTCCTAGAAGGGCTTCCCCAAAACAATAGTCGGAGTCAAAACCATGGACTAAAATGAATGCTAAGAAATACATAATAGTGTCTTTCAGCAAGCAAGAACTTTCTTTTAACTGTCACATTACAAACCCATCCCTGGAAACTGATCCAGTAGTTAGGGACCTGAAAATCTACATAGACAAAAAAAAAAACTGTCCTGTCCTTGTTTATCCATTATTGTAAGAAAATCTTTTTTTATTGCACAGCTAATTACTAAGTATAATAATTACTAACTATAGGGTGTCAAGGTCCAGGGATGTAATCATTCCACAAATTCTGCATTTATCATGCTGGTCATTGAGTATAATTCCCCCTTTAGTATGTACTTGTCTAAACACTTGACACACCAACAACAATTAATTGTAGAACGTGCAAATAAGACTATAATAAAATAAATAAAATGCAAGATCCGAAGACTTGAAAATTCCTGCCTTTATTTAAAGAACAAACAAGTATTAAACGCTTTTGTCCCTGGAAAAAGGGACTTCATCAGACTACAGCAATGCAAAGCACCCACACTATTTAAATAGCCTACCTCTCTTCAGGATAGGATAAACATAAACCAATCACAATAACAACAATTAATTGCCAAAATACTTAAAATGACAGTATATACTCCTACTAAAATTCTCAAAATGCTTATAATACTCATGTATACACACATAAGAACCTCAAATTTGCCTCAAGACCTGGTTCTAAAGGAGTCAATCTAAGTTTTTCTATGATGAAATTAAGATCCTAAACAGGTGCCACTTGCCTACTAGGTGGACAAAGATGTAAAACTCCTTTCAAAAAGTGTTTCACCAGAGGTAAAGTAGAAAGAGGGATACTGAGGCAAACAAGCAGAAAAGGCCAACATATATATCTCAAAAACACACGAAAAATATAAAAATAAAAATAAATATCTGAGAAACCATATATGTAAAAGGACATATGAATAAAAAATATGTTAAAGTATAGTGAATGTTGTAATAATATATAGTAATATGAACGAAGGGAGTTTTTATGAAGAATCCAGTGATGAAAGTTTTTTTATTCATATGTTCAAGTCCTTGGACCATGCATTTTATTTATTTTAGTAAACACTGGACACAACTTAAATACCCACAACATTTTCTCACCAACAAAATGCTTTGAACAGGGCCCCTTTCACCGGCATAAATCACAAGAACTGCAGTTACTGTTTCAAAGCCTTGTCCCTACTGTTAGTGTCATACAGGATGCTGAGAGGTGAACTCTGTGTCACATACAGTGCCTCAACAGATCCTAATATCTCAGAACTACAGCACATCTGTAAGTTCAATAGTGGTATAAACATACAGTCAAGAGATTTTAATCTCTTCTGCAACATAAATAGAACATGATGGTAATACAGAAAAATATTTTAGAGAATTCCATTTCTTTGGAATTGTCTTCCTGTCCGCATAAAGTACTTCTCTTACTCCAATTAAACAGAATCTGGATAAATGGATGGGAAGTTGCAAATTCATCCCCTGGAATAGTACCCTTGTCCCTTATGGAAAGGGGTAACATGTAAAATCTCTGCCTTTCGGTTATTCAGTCCTAAATTGAAGGGATAAAAATGTCATAGAAATACGTGGCTAAGCTTCTAATAATCCTCAACAGTCCATAGCCTAGTAAGTACCTATGAACTTATAAACCTATGAACACAATAGTCCTAGCAAAGCCTGTCCTAGACGTAATGATGGAATTTAGTTTATTGTCTTTGGTAAAGATGTACACTGATGATCATGTTTCTGCCTCAAGAATAATCCTAGAGTCCCCCCCTTTCCAGAAAGCCACTGGCATAGAGTAGGTCCTGACTTTGCTTGGAAATGACTTGTTATGGTAAGAATAAGAAAAGGAATAGCAAGGAACAACCATTTAGAAATTGTCTTTTCAGACACTGGTTATCCATTCTACTTACTTGTATAACAGACAACGAGTTGATCAGACGTCTTGAAGGATTTACCTTTATCAGTATAGTATATGATCTGCCTGTGGACATTCAGAGTGTGAAGATATTTTTTTCTCCCTCACTTTTAGACTCTGGGAAGAAAACATGGAGACGAATAGCTTGGTTTAGTGTAAACTCTGAAATGACCTTAGGCATAAAGGAAAGATATTTTATACAAAGTTACTCTCTCATTATGGAAATAAGATAAGGATGGCTCACCATAAGAGCTTGTAACTCAGATACTCTTCTTGTAGAGTTCAGTTAAAAAATAGGATCCAACATAAGAACCTGAAATTTGCCTCAAGACCTGGTTCTAAAGGAGTCAATCTAAGTTTTTCTATGATGAAATTAAGATCCTAAACAGGTGCCACTTGCCTACTAGGTGGACAAAGATGTAAAACTCCTTTCAAAAAGTGTTTCACCAGATGTAAAGTAGAACGAGGGATACTTAGGCAAACAAGCAGAAATGGCCAACAGATGAATCATGATAAAAGAATAAGAAAGACCAGAGGATAACAATTCACTGAAATGCTGAAAAAAATCACAGGAATCTAAACCAAGAAAAGATCCTGTTTTTTGGAATGGCATCAACTAGAAAATATTTTCCACTTAACCCATATATATGATTTCCTAGTAGAAGTTTTTTTCTGCCTCCTTTAATACCTGCTGCATGTTCTCAGGGGAAAAAAAAGGTGCCTAAAAGATATTAAAATTCTACCTTCCAAGCACCAATTGAAGAAGTTGAACATTAAGGTATATAAAACCTCTCCAGTCCTGTGTGAGTAAGTCCATTATTTGAGGAAGTTTGTGATAATTGCCCTTGGCCAATTTCCTAAGAAGGGAGAACCACTGTTGCCTGGGTTAAAAGGGGGGTCAACATAAGCATCTTTGTTGAATCCTTCTGAATCTTGAGAGGAACCCTGGTTATCAGAGGAAAGGGTGGAAAAGCACACAGGAATATTCCCTACCAGTGGCGGCTGGTGACTTCAAATTAAAGGGGGGCTACAGGAGACAGCTGAATGGGTGGGGCCAATGGGAAGGGGTGTGGCCAACTAGAAAGGGGTGGGGCTATGATCAAAACCACAACAGCTGGAACTTTAGTTAAATACGCTGCCCTGGGTGCCAAACCATCATTACGAAAGTCCAATCAAGATGAAATGAAGTGTAGAAGAAAAAAAATTTCAATGCATTGGCTACATGACAACTTACTTAATATCTAGATGGAAACAGAAAGGTTGTGATGTATGAACAAATAAATTACTTTTTAAATGCATTACTGGAATGCCAGTCAGAATCAAGTATAAAAAAAAAAACAAGCAACACTCAACTCAAACCACTTCTCCTTGCACTGTAGTTCTAATTATAATTTATATTCAGCTTTATAAAATTACCAAGTAACAAGCTGAAAGTAGCAATCTCTGTGTGATACCCCCACTTGTAAAAATGTTTCTTATCCAGAAAAGACCTGCTGCCTGACAACAACTATCTACTTGTTTCATGGGGAAGACATGATCGATGTAAAAAATGAACAGCAAACAAGAAACAAGCTCAAGATAAACTGCTTAAAGGATTACTGCACAAGTTATGGACCACACATGATAGATTGGTATTCTGTTTAGTTTACGGGTCAAACCTGCAAAGATGACTGCAAGTCTCTAACAAATGTAATGAGCTTCTGAAAATACTGTAATCCTGTCCTTTATTACAAATACTGTCATATGCATTTCAATACCTAAGGCTTATATGTTATCTAGTTATGTAAATATTCTCTGCATAGCAACAACAAAAAGGCTTTCAATGTTGGTAATTCTTTAACAGTATGCTTATTAAAGCTTACTTGCATCTTACAGTCTCTGACAAGCTTACCTGATGGTCATTAAAGCATTGCTACTTAAACATAGAGCAACAGGGAACTGCGACAACATGCATTTTCTGAATAATAATAAGCATAAATCAACAGTATAAAAATATGACAGAAAACCAGAACATTCTGCAAAATCAAGCCACGATGAAAAGCCGTGGTTGTACTTGTGGTCTGCCTTGGATGGGGGATTACTCTGCACACTTACACTGCATAACTGCTCCTTGCCTGGCTTGAACACATCCAGAGGCACTACAATGGGGAGGGGGTGCAACAAGTTCATAGGTTCATAGGTTCATACTAGGCTATCTGCCCTAGGGCATTTATAAGCCTAGCCAGAATGTGTTTGGCTTTCGACACCCATTTTAAATTTATTTTGCTATGCCTTTTTTTGAGGTTAGTATACTGTGCCTCTGTCTAACAGTGACACAGAAGTGATACCCGGGGTAAATCTACGATCTCCCATCCACTCATCAAGATTCCTCTTGAAGAGAGTCAATGAGGGACTCTGCCTAACCTGGACTGGGATTTTATTCCAGAGTGAAGGGAGCCTCTGGGTTATGAATCTGTCCCTCCAGCATGTCCTATTTATTTCAGTGCTGAGGTTCAAGTCTCTCAAGCGCATAACTCGATGGGATTTGGATTTTCTGAGGTGCAGCATGTCCATTAATTCCGGGTTGGACATGGCTTTATACATCAGGCACAGATCGCCTCTGAACAGGCGGTATGCCACTGAGTAGAGCTGGAGTTTCTTTAACCGGGCAGCATATGGCATCTGTTTGAGCCCTTTGATCCTCTTGGTGAGGTACTTTTGGGGTCTTTCCAGTTGCTGCAGGTGTCTGGTAAGGTACATCCCAAAAGGGGCATTGTACTCATTTATGGGCCTGATGAGGGATGAGTAAAGAGGCACGATGACCTCCCTGATCTAGATGTGAATCCTTCATGATTAGGTGGGCTATATAAAATGTTTTTCTAACCACTTTGGCCACGTGGTTGTCAAATGAGAGATTGCTATCAACTTGGGTCCCCAGGTCCCTAATTTCTTCTTCTGTACTTAATGGATTACCACCTATGTGGTAATTTGTGGGCACTTTGTTTTGCCAAAGGGCATGACTATACACTTTTGGCATTTAGCTTGAGGCCATGGCTCTGGCACCAGTTGTCTGTTTCTATGAGGCCCTTTTGGAGGATGCTTGTGTCGGCTGGAGAGTCGATTATGGCGCCCAGTTTGCAGTCATCTGCGAACTTGGTCAGCCACAGTCCTTCCATGTTGGCCTGTACCTCCGAGAAATATATACCGAACAAGAGAGGTCCCAGGACTGAGCCTTGTGGGACACCACTTGTAACTGGTTTGGAGTCTGACATGGCTCCAGCAATTCTAACCATGTGGGTTCTGTCCTTGAGCCAGTTTGCAATCCATCTAGTGACATAGGGGTTTATATTTAAGCTGGTGAGCTTATCTATAATGCCCGAATGGGGTATTGTATCGAAGGCTTTTGCGAGGTCCAGGTAGGCTGTGTGGACCACCTTCCCCTCGTCAATGGCCTTGGTGACTGTTTCAAAGAAATCAACCAGGTTTAAGAGGCAGGATCTGCCCTTAACAAAGCTGAACTGGGTAGGATCCATTGTTTGTAGGTTCCCAATATCTTTATTTATGAGGTCCATGATGATCCTTTCCATAGCTTTGCAGACCAAGCTAGTTAGGCTTATGGGGCGATAGTTTCCAGGATCTGTTGAGGCACCACCTTTATGGAGAGGGACCACTGTTGCTGCACGCCACTCTTTGGGCACATATCCTGTAGTAAGGCTGAGATTGAACAGTAGTTTTATGTTTGGGTTTAGCTCTTCTTGGAGTTCATGTAGGACGCAGCCCGGGACACCATCTGGTCCCATTGATGCTGTATTTTTTGCTTTGGAGAGGGCGGCTCTTACCTGAGCATCTGAGATGTCAGGGGGGCAGCACTCTGCTGGGATAGATATTTGCCCTTTTGGTGGGGAGGGGTGGAGAAGTTTGCGCTGAACCTGTCAGCTAGGATGTTGGCAATGTCTGTGGGTTCGGTGTATTTTTTGTCATTTTGGACTAATTCTGAGCATATCTGGGAATTTGCATCACATTTTTGGTCTGTTTTTCATAAAATTGCATTTTTCTGGCAAATTAGTGGCAAATCAATAAAAGTATGTCACTATTTGAAATGTCTCTGGCTGACAGTAATGGCTCTGACACTTATACCTCACAGCAAGAAATCTGGACAAAGCCATACATAGAAGTGGGACACAGGCCCAAAATTAAGGACAGTTTTTAAATATTGCTCTTATAAACTTAGAAAGTAGTAGGTCTTGCATTAGTATGAATTTTCTGAAGAGTATGAAATCTGAAACTCAAATGTCTGCCATTATTTTCTAACTTCAATCTTTAATGATTTGTCACTAATTTGCCAGAAAAACGCAATTTTATGAAAAACAGACCAAAAATGTGATGCAAAAATATAAAATTGCCACACAATATAGCTGGGAATATGTCAAAGAAGGGACACCTTTTTAATATTAGTACTGTTAACTTGAGCAGCTGACAAAATAAGAGCATCTACTTGCATCGCTGAAATAAAAGTTATCTATAACTCTGATCATTACAGCTATTTATAATTGTAAACCCTCCATGTTTTCTTCCAAAATTGCCATTTTGCAGAGGGATTATTAGGGGGCGAGCAACATTTTGAGCCAAAATTAGGGACAGTTGAGAGGTTTGGATATTCCTAATTCTATAAAGCAATTTATTTGCATGTACCTCTCAACCTCTTAATGCAAAAAATCTGGACAAGGCCAAATACATTGGGGGAAACATACAAACAGTACTAAAATTTGCTCTTGTATAAACTTAAGACAGTTAATAGAATAACAGGTCTTGCTTTAGCATGCATTTTCTGAAGGTTATGACGTCTGAAACTCAATGTCTGTCATTTAGTGACTTCATTCCTAAATGATTTGCCAGAAAACCACAACGTTTATGAGGAACAAACCAAAAATAAGATATCAAAAATCTATTAATTCTGCAAAAATATGGACAGTTGAGAGGTATAGTTCAGCTGGGGCCGTCTATGAGTTTGCTGCCCTTCCACCCTCACAAAATCGTGGTCGAATGGAGCCTCCCCCCTGTAGCCATTCCAATGTCCCATTCCTTGGTTATTTCACCCCATTTACCGTAAACACTGTAATGTGAATACTGCTTTACTTCTGCGATGATTTGGATTTCATTTAAAAGTTTTATTTCGTATTTTACAGCACAAACTTTAATAGATATCTGCTAAACAAAGCAATGCAGCCTCACAATGAAAATAGACTTAGCATTAAAACTTCTTTGCCCTTGAAACTCACATTCATTGAAACAGTATTGAAACTGACATTCAAAGAAAATACATTTTGCCAGTGGCAGATAAAGATTAACTTTGGGCTGTTTTCAAAATCATAGGCCCCTTGAACATGAAACATACACATGCTCTTTGATACACCTTCCTGATTGTATTAACTTATATTCCTTGTACAATACAGTACAGTTGTTAGAGGGCATCTTAAATTTATTGTTTTGAACATTTTTCCAGTAAAAAAATGAAACAAAATGCGTGCATCATTAATGACAAAACTGCCCAATTCAGAACATTTCCATCATAAAAAGTCTACTAGAACATCTATGGTCCACCAGTATCAGTAAATATGCACACTCTGAAGAAGTAAAATTAATCTAAATAATTCCACATTAAAGAAATCTGTAACTAATGAAGAGGTTGCTGCTAGCAAACAACTTTATATGTCATTGTTTCATCTACAAATAAAGTGCCTGTTGCCCTTGAGGAATAAATTGCCTATGTTGCATTAAAAAAATGATAAGCTAGTAATATTACAATAGGGAATGAATGGCAAACTGATAACAGGTTTATAGTTACTAGGTATTTTTGCCAAAAAGGACTGCAGCATCCACCCCCTTTACAAAACAGTACAGTATCAGCAATACATGTACTTACTGTGGGAGTAGAACCAGCAGCCTTCTGCATCAAAAGCAAGTACACTACCTGTTGTGCTATTAACAATGCAAGCAGACTCGGCATAAGCAGCACCAAACTTTTGTTCCCCTGCAGCTCTCATCTCCTTGTAAAATCTACTCGACACTCAGCTGTATCTCTGAACTTTGCAGCACAAGAAATCTGGAAAAAGCCAACATTTAAGGGGGGGGGGACAAAAGCCCAAAAACCAGGGACACATTTTAAACATTGCTTGTATAATGTTGGAAAGTTGCTAGAATAAAATGCTGTGTTATCACCATACATTGCACTGCCAAGTCTTGAACCCAGGGGACCCTGTGCAAAACAGTCAGAGCAACATACCACTATGCCAAATCATGTGTTTTGTGAAAGAGGAAGACTGAAACTTAAATGGCTACCATTTAGTGAATTCAGTTCTCACCATAGCTGTCAACCTATTAGCACAAAACACATGAACAAAGCCAATAATAATGGGGGAATACAGCCCTCAAACATATTCAGTGAATTCAGTTTTCACCATAGCTCTCAACTTTAGCACAAAAAACCTGGACAAAGCCAATAATGGGGGAATACAGTCCCAAATATAGGGACAAATTTCAAATATCCATGTTATAAACTTAGCAATTGCTAGAATAAATAGTTTTGTGTTATCATGTACTTTCTGAGGAATATGAAGTCTGAAATTCAAATGCCTGTTATTTTTATTTAACATCTGTTAACCAGGAAAATCGGACTTAGAACAAAAGCCAATTTTCAGCAGAGCAGGGAGAAACACTCCAGACACATGTTCTTTATAAGATGGGAGGACATGCAGACTCCACATCAAAGGCACCCCAGCCAAGAATCAAACCAGAGAACCTGTAGCTGTCAGGGAACAGTGCTATCAGTGCACCACAGCACTACTGACTTTGCAAGGAAAAACAAACACACAGAAACCACAGATTTTATGAGGAACAGAACAAATATGAGGCAAACATTTGCAAATTTTTTACAAATGGTGGTGGGTAGGGAATTCAGACCTTTGCCACCTGCACCCAAGGTACAGGGTTGAAGCCTGAGTATTTTCTACCCATCACCATGTGTTCTCTGTAGCTACCAGTATATAGCAACTGGGGCATTACACACACACACACACACACACACACACACACACACACACACACACACACACACACACACACACACACACACACACACACTTCCTGCAGACCTCAGTAGGTGATCCAGTCTTCTGTTTCACGTCAGCTAATTCCCCCTGAAAACAAGCTCCTCTGTAGTAGTCTACCATTTCATGGCAGCTAATTCCCCCTGAAAACAAGCTCTTCCTCTGCTGGTTACTTCCCCTCCTCAGCCCGCGCACACTAATGGCTGGTTTCCGGTTTGGGCTCCGCAAGAATAGGCTGGAGGCTCCAGCCTGCTGATGATGCAGTCCAGCTTCCTTCTCATCTGTGGGATCATTGCTGCACAGACTTCTGGGCTGGCAGGGCAGAGATGCCTTTCTCCTCTATCCGGACTGCCTAACATAGCAGTCTGGAGTTCTGTGAGTACCCAGGAACTCCAAGCACACATGCGTGGAGTTCTGGGACTCGCAATTTTTTTTTTAATTTTCTTGTACAGGTGGGAGGATCTTTCTTTTGTACAGGTGGGGGATTTTCTTCTTTCTTTAGGTGGGGGGGCTGCAGTCATGCAGTCCTATAGCATGAGCCGCCCCTGTTCCCTACCATGGAAATGAAAAAGGATCTGTCTTCCAGGTCTGCCTGCATAGAGTCCTAGAGTCGAATTTCTTTACCTGTCTATTTTATCTGGAGGCAAACAGATCTACTTGAAGAGTACCCCAATTCCTAGAAGAACCTCAAGTTCAGATTCAGTTTGTGAGGGTCTAACATGCTCCTGCTTAATTTGCCTGCTACAACATTTTGCTTTGATGGAATGTATGTATGTAGCTTGTAGGTTCAAACTGAACTGAGTAGCTAGATCTCAGGCTACCAATTTTAGTCTGAAAAGGAGGCAAGATATGGTTCCCTTTATTTATTTAGGTACCATATCATCCTAGTGTTTTCTGTGGGTCTAGAATCCAAAGATGATTAAGGAGTTTGAGAGAATTTATAAGTGCCATAACTTCTTTGACATTTATGTGCTTTGACTTGTTTGTTCCAAGGACCCGGCACTTTCAACCCCTATAGATACATCCCCCGAAGCAAAGTTTGAGGTTTCTGTTGTTACAGAATGAGGGAGAGTTGGCAGGAAAAAAAGGAAAGCTTCTGTTGACAGACAACTGATTTATCTCTGAATTCAACTCCCTTTTTACAAACCACAATACCAAAATGTAAAATGATAGGGGGTGCCGGTGTTGAGTTCAAAGTGACTTGATAAACCATTGAATCTTTCTCATAGAAAGTCTGGTCAAGGGAATCATGGAATAGCTGAAACCTTCAGACTTAGAATTGTGAGATATTCTCTGTCAGATACCTGATTTTGTCTTGAGCACTGCAAAACATGCTGCCTATAATTTTCCACTTTGTCTAGAGGAAGAAATGCCATCATAAATACTGTATATGGAAGACACCCTAGAAATACCACCTAGTCAGAAGGAATAAACAAAGATTTATCTGTGCTCACCTGAAATCCAATGAAGAAAAACAGATTTAGTGCCCAAGCCAGAGATTCTTGACAAGCTGTGAAGGAGTCTTCAAAAATCAGGCAATTACCTTAATCAGGAAAAATGTAAATGCCTGCAAACTGCAACAGGAGACATACACTTTATAAAGACTCTCAGAGCTGTAGATAATCCAAATGGCAATACAGCAAACTGAAAATGTAAAAAAAATGTACAGAAATGCAAAAAGGCACCTGAAATTGTTGCTGATTGGTATGTGATGTTAAACACCTTTCAAATCCTAAGTTAACAGAAAACTGGAAGAAAGAATGAGCGGGTAAAAGGAACTGCAGAGAAAGCATTTTTGTAATAATGCAATGGTTTACAAAGGAGAGGTTTGGGCAGGTTTTGAGGAATTTTCTTTGTTTGACACTAGAATGATTCTCAAATAAAATCCTTTCTTTCTGTGGTGTGAGGGAACAGGTTCTATCACCCCCTAAGACAGCATCTGATATAGAACAAGAGGGAGCATGATAGTTTAATTGGGGGGATATGTAGGAGTCCCTTAAAAATGAGGAAAAGAGTCTCACTGCCAGCTGTAACCTTTTATTATGATTCTCAAAGCCCAACTGGAAGCAAGGTACATAAGTAAAGCTGATGGTGAAATGCACAAGTTCAGGAAGCCATCACAAGAAAGTAGGAGTGCAAGAAAAAGTGGGAGATGGAAAAGATGGATCAGGCTAAGAAGGAATACTGGTTGGCTAACAAAGAGGCTAAGGAATGAGTTACAATAACAAAGAACAAGGAATCAGAGGCACTCTTCCAGCTTATAAAAAGTTACTCAGTAGATGGCACAAACAGACTCTATCAGGATGCAAGGCAAAGACAGAAAGATAAAGAAAATATTCAGGCACCTTTTAAAATGGATATCAGCAACAATCTGCTCATCAGTCCACAGGGCACCAGAGTAGATGTAAGGAGTGCCTTCAGCAGCTTCCCAATGAAGAAAATCCAAAGAAGCCATAGTACTCCAGGCACGACCTACAATGAATGAAGAAGAGAAGCACTAAGGGAAACAAAGTCAAGGAAAGCAGCAGGCACATATGTGGTCATAGTAGATATGATCAAGATGCTGGGTGAGATAGGGGAGAAATGGCTCCTGAGGGTACTCGTAGCAGTATGGAGAGAAAAGTGTATCTTGGATGACTGGAGAGTAAGCACACTAATGCCAGTGTACAAGAGAAAAAGGGGCGACCACAAATGTGGCAGTACAGAGGTATCAAACTCTTGTCATATTGCATGAAAGTTCTGGAGAGAGTGATTGATAAATGAATATGCAGAGTAGCAGATGTAAGATGGGAGATGAACAGTTCAGTTTGGATTCAGGTCAGGATGCAATACAAGCAACCCAATATTTGCAGTGAGAGAGATAGCTGAGAAGAAGGAAGAGATGTGGAAAGATTCCAACTAGCCTAGACTTTGACAAATCCCAGAAACATTAGTAGAATTAGGACAAACTATGTGTAAGGACCCAATTACTCATATACAGAGAGTGTTTGAATTTAAAGAGGGGTTCTCCATGGGAGTGTGTGTGCATTATGATTTATCTCTGAGCCCATTGTTGTTTACGCTGGTGATCGACTGCATTATAGGACAGATCAACAAATTTGTTGTACGCAGACAATGTGGCATTACATGCAGACTCTGAACAAGAACTTCAGCAAAGGATAGGGAATAAAATGAAAAACTGAAGACACGTAGGATGAAACAGAGTACAGATAAGACAGCTGTACTATCAGCAAATGGGGAAGTCAGAAGAAACTAAAAACTGAGACAGAAGGAAAAAATAGTGGAACAGGTTAACACCTTCAAGTATCTGGGAGGGTTGGTTGAGGAAAAGGGAAATCTGAATGAGGAAGTCAAAGCAAGAATAATAGGGGCTGCAGCCACCTAGTACAGAATGTCAGGGGTAGTTTATGACAGAAGAATGCCAAAGATGCTGAAAAGAAAGGTGTATAAAACAGTGATATGATCGGTATTACTGTATGGTACAGAAACCTGAACAGTAAAGGTAGATCAGTTGAAGAAGCTAAAGGTGATGAAGTGCCTGAGACAGGTGGTAAGATGCACAGTATGGAACAGATGAAGAAATGAGGAGTGTGATGCCCCACCACTAGCCCAGTAATCAAGGAGCCTCAATCCTCATCACTGGCAACAGTGGGGGACATACACACTGGGAGGATGACAAATACACAAAGAGTGAAGTGCAACTTCCCTTAAGAGCACACAGAGACCACACTCAGTCTGGGGCTGGTTTCTCCCTCTTTCTCCAGATCTCCAATAAGACTCCCCACTGGTAAAAGTAGTGCTTCATGTCCCTGCCCAAGTAGCTGACACACACACACTTTGAGGTTTGATTTTTACACACACACACACACACACACACACACACACACACACACACACACACACACACACACACACACACACACACACACACCTGGGAAAGGCTGGCACAGGTTTACTAACTATTCCCCCTTCTGCCCAGACTATAAGGTTGTTTTCACTACCACCATCCACTACTTATCTGCTACTTTAAGGCCCTTAGCAAAGGTGTCCAATCTTACTGTGTAATTTTACTATTAATCCAAATGGCAGTTTGACCAAGAGTGAGGCTATTAGGAATATCCTGCATAGTGTCACCAAACAGATATGCAAGTACTCTAAAGCTTAAATATCTCTAGACAGACCAGCCATAATTGAAAGGTTTAAATATATTTAATAATAAATAATAAAAGAACAAGAAAATACCCAGTAAACAATCACAGTTACTTCAGAGTTGAAAGATGAAATATTATTAGGTTGCTGGAAAAAAATATCTGCCATTACTGAGTGGGTCTGAGGTAAAGAAATATCAGGACGTGAGTGTTCGTAAGAATAATGGATCCAATAAAGAAAATAATAATACACCTTACTTAGTGATAACATATAATAAAGATACAGGTAAGGTCTGGAATATTATAAGTAAATATTGGCAGTTATTTGGTAATATGCCCAATAGGTTAGACGTGTTTAACAGACCCCTCAAATTTAGTTTTAAGAGGAATTTTAATTTAAAAGGCATGCTCGAAAGAGGGATAGTATACAAGGGGGACAGAGAGGGAAGGAAATTTGGAACTTGCAAATGTGGCAGGTGTTGACAATATATTTTTATAGATAATAGAGACGAACTATGGATACCTGTTCCCCCTATTAGATGTCGAGCACTGGGAAGTTACAATTGTTTAACAAAGAGGGTAGTGTACATTGCATATTTCACATTCTGTTGGGCATTTTACGTGGGTAAGACTGAGCACAGCAATTTATGAACACATATGAAATAAGTAGGAAGAAGGGGGCACATGCCCTATTTCAACATGTGATAAAGTGTGCTTAAGCAGATTTTAAGTTTTGGGTTTTAGAGTTGGTAAAACCACAAGAAAGGGGTGGAGAATGGGAATGCAGGCTGTAATTTCAAGAACTAATTTGGCAATTATGCCTGGATGCCTGCGTATACCCAGGATTAAACAATCATATTTCACTGGCCCAGACCCTGAAGTTAATGGCTAATAATTTATAAGAATTTATAGCAATTTACAACAGGGCATAATAATTTATTAGGTTTTTTAAAATAAGTTTTATATATATAAGCATAGTAGGAGATGCAGGGGAATTTATATACAGAAATTATATATATTTAATGAAATTTTACTATAAGATGACTGTATATGGAATGTTTAAAGGGCAGTGAATGCATTTTATGTATTTACCAATGAAAATGAGCTTATGGCTTTAAATTGGTGGCAGGATGTTATGTAAAATTCATTCTGATGAAGTTTCCTGTCTTAAGCAGATGAAAGCACTAAATCTTACTGTTTTGTTTCTGAATAAACTTTTATTACGCTTTTGGACTATCTTCTTGTCACCAGAAATTGAGTTTTGGGTTTGGGAATTATCTTAATTGGTGCTGAGGTGTGACCAGCTGGATAGTGTGTGGTTTATTAGTTTTTGGATATTTCCAGCTTTTTCCACAAAAGAGGTGTTTTTTGGTCAAATTTTGGGTGGAATGGCTACACACGGTCTCCGAGAAGTTTCCCAGAGAGAAACAGGTGAACATACGTTGATAGGAGAACTGACAAGGCTTATACAAGTGTTTTCTCAAACTGAAACTGGTTCAGAGGCAGATAACACAATTCTGTGTTATCAACTGACCCAGGAAATGATAACAACACCCCCGGATGTACAAAATGGAATACAAGGAGAGGTTCGTGATGGCAGCTCTTTTCTTAACATCTACCAGGAACATCCAAGGTTTTCCTCAACATAGTGACCGCAGAACGATGAAAATAACAGAGACTATGTGGGGCTGGAATGTTATTTTGATTTGGACATTAATAACTGGCTCAGTGAGAATGTGATAAATATGGAGAGAGTAAACAATGAAAATATGGGTACGAATGCCTCATATGGAGGTATGTGTAACATGTTAAAAGACAAAATGTTAAAATTTAAAAACTTGTTATTAGATAACTGTTTTTTAGCAGAAAGTATAAAACAGAAACATGTTCCCAAGGATTTGAGAGTGAACAAGTTTCTGAATAACACAATAGAAGGTACAGAACTATTTAATGATGTAGTGAATATTCTTAATGAATGCAGTATAGCTCTGATGAGGGCGATTGTTAAAAATAACGATAAAGTATTAGATGTTCTCAAAGGAGAAAGTGATATATTAAATCACAAAATACAACAGGATTTAATGTATACAGTGAAAGAAAAGAAACAGAAATATTTGTTATTTAAAGATGTGGATAATGCTATATATAAAAATCAAAAATGAAAAATGCCAAAATTAGAAAGAGATAATAAAGATTATATGGATGGAAGAACTTATAACATAGGATTCCCAAGGAGGAATGAGAGAGGAAGGGGTTATAACACTAACAATTCTAATATTAATGTCACCAGTATTAATAGATGGGATCATGAGAATGGGGGAACTTATAATCAAGAAAGGGAGGATTATCAAAGGAACGAGGAGGTCCCTTTAGGGAATGTGGCCCCGAGGAGATTCGAGAGGATCAGGAATCATACATTACAACCCACATATGCTCAAATTACTGGGAGATAGCAAACCTGTTGAAAAGGGAGGCAGAACTATCGGCATCAGCAGCAGTGGGAAAAGAAAGACAGATAAACCACATATAGAATATACAAACAAATATACCTGAACACCCTATAATAGAGAGCATAGAAAGGGAAAGGGTCATACATAGTATGGATAGATTCTATATATATATATATATATATATATATATATATATATATATATATATATATATATATATCTGTATAAATAAAAATGTAAATGTTCGTTTGTTCAAAATCTAAAATCTCTGAAAGTTCTTCACCGATTGCTTTGAAATTTTCACACAATGTTGCATTTGAATATGCGTGTGTTTTTATATACCTACTATTATATAGATGTCACACATTGCATTCGAATACACACGTGTTTTTATATACCTAC